>NC_056725.1:899488729-899511229 GCF_019279795.1 Protopterus annectens | reverse complement strand
ACTCACTTACCTCTCTTGGAGGATAGTTGAGTTATACGTCTGGGGCACACATACACTAGAGACCAGAGAAATGAGCAGGATATGTGGATATATCTGTTGTAATAGACAGCATTGTCTGCTGACTTAGGTCAGGAAAAGAAAAACTGAAGCAAGAGAGTAAATGTGCTTTCAGATTAGAAATGTTTAAAGAAATAAAAAGTGGGTCTGGAACATGGTTTTACTAATGAGAACAAAAAATAGAGGAGAAAAATGAATATTTTATGAACACCTCAAAAATTGTGTTTGAGTCTTGTGAATTTCTAGGGCAATGTAATTTTTCAGATAAGCAATGCTCTCACTCTGAAATGTTGTCTAATTTAAATAAAATCATTATTTCTTCCTAAACTTGCCAGAGGGGTACCTAAGTATAAAATAACAAATCAAGAAAGGTTTAAAGCACACAATGAAATTATATTTGACATGAAATGTGATAAAACATTCACTGTTTTCCTGAACCTGTCAAAGTGGTACTTTGGTGAAATGAAATTGATTGGGAAAACACCGTCTTTTCTTACATGTCAGCATTCTGAAGGCATGAATACATACATAAATAAGAGAACATACAGCCTCTAAATAAGACGCTGTCTGGTTCGATTCTCAGCTAGAGCGTCTTCTGTGTGGAGACGTGTGAATGGGCATGCCTTCGTTGAAGGCTGTTCATTAGGGCTAGCAACACAGCACGTAAAAATCTACTGCTAATCATTAGTGGACCGGAGTTCCGCTGTGGCGACCACTAACCGGGAAAAGCCGAAACACACAACAACAAAAAGAGTTAAGTGCCAGAAAGTATTTGAGATATGGCACAAGAATGAATGTGGATTATTTGAAAAGAAGAGTGGGAAAAATGTTGTTAAGACAGACTTGGGCAATGTTAATGATAAAATTATAAACAACAACAATACAGGAGTCTATAGTAACAGGTTTTCCAGTGAAAATGGTGGGTATCAAAGAAAGACAAACACAGAGGTTACAGTTTTCAAATAGGGAAATGCTACACGGTGGCTTCTGAGAATAAAAAGGAAAATAAGACAAATTGTGCATGAAAGATGCAATAAGGAAATACAGGAACAACAAAACAATGATGCCCTGAACTTTAACAACAGTAACGAAAGAATAGAACTCTGGTCTGCTAATGATTGGCAGCTGATTTTTACGTGCTGAAAGAATATATTTAGTATGTTGACATTTATTAAGGGAAATTATTTTAAATGATATGAGAGCTGAATATGTGAATACGTGTGCTGTAACCATTGAAAGACAGGATAACCTTTATGACTGGGAAATTTAACAGTACATTTTTTGGAATGGAAATATTATGCCTTGTGTGAAAGAATAAGGTCAGTACCCCATATGCTGCTTCTTCTACCATGGGCGACAGATGCGTCGGGTCTTCAGCAGTCAGTTTTTACACAAGATCTGATGTATTTTCAGATAGAGAATGAATGATAATTCCGTGTACAAGTTATGCATTTGAAAGGTCAGATTTTACTTAGGATGGAAATTGCAGTTTCTTTAAAAATACATGGACTTGTGAAATTATATATAATAAAAATTAGGTGAAGTTGCCACAATACTTTTATATTGAATAGCATATCAACTTAAAGCAATGTCAAATAAATGAATTCCAATTGCTCTAGTAAACATGATCACTTGCGTATTGTGTAGAAAATAAAACTTGAAGTAAGTTCATCTCTATGATATCTGGTGACTTGCCCTTAAATGAGTGCATTATTACTGATACCATATACATGCAGAATTGAAGCAGAATCGAAGGAAAAAGTACTTTATGAATGAAAAGAGAATTGAAAACAGAACCTCAAACATCCACCATGCCTGTGTGTGTGTGCGTGTGTGCACATGTGTGCGCGTGTGTGCGTGTGTGTGCGTGCGTGTGCGTGTGTGTGTGTGTGTGTGTGTGTGTGTGTGTGTGTGTGTGTGTGTGTGTGTGTGTGTGGGGGGTATATGAGTGCATACATGTGTGTCAGTGTGTGTGTGTGTGTGTGTGTGTGTGTGTGTGTGTGTGTGTGTGTGTGTGTGTGTGGGGGATATATGAGTGCATACATGTGTGTCAGTGTGTGTGTGTGTGTGTGTGTGTGTGTGTGTGTGTGTGTGTGTGGGGTATATGAGTGCATACATGTGTGTCAGTGTGTGCGTGTGTGCGTGTGTGTGTGTGTGTTTGAGGATGCTTATATACATTACATAGAGGAAAGATATGTGGTATAACATTAATGAGGTCTCAAAATTCTATCTTATTTCAAGAAAGCTTGTGTACCACATGACATGTAAATCACTTTAGCTAACTTCATAGCCTAGATTTACAAGACCCTGCATATAATAAATAATTATTCGGGCTAATATCGATGACCTTTACAATGTCTAATAAGAAAATGAAAATCTGACAAAGCACTGGAGTTCAGGGAAATAACAGATATAGTGCAGAGTTTGAGCAAGATAATGTGCAACACAGGAAGGAGAGAACATTACGAGAACAAGGCTTCAGCAATTTGCAGGATATAACAAACTGATATGTAAGCAGGGACCAGCTTAAGGATGGGAAAGAAAAGTTTTCATGAAGTTAGTGCTGTGCTTGCTGTTCTCTGCCTACGTATTGCTGATCTTTGCCTGCATTTGATTTTGAATTGGAGTTATTCTTTTAAGGTTTGGTTACTTCCATGTTTTAATCTTTTCTAATATTAATTTTTATTTTCTTTTATTCATTTATTTATATTTTGTTCTTTCTGGAGTTCTAAGGGTCAGTTAGAAAAGAAATTCCTTTGCAGACAGTGATTAGAATTCAGCTAATTAGTGGGAGGAGCTAAGAAATAGCATTCCTCTGTTAAGCAAGCAATAATGCCCAACAGGGTGTGTGTTAATGTGCACTTAACACCCACCCCAGAAGGCATCTACACCTATGGAAGGGCATTAATTACACATTAACACGCACCCTGGAGGGCATTATTGCTCTTACCAAATGGGGTCTCTGTAAAGTGGTGGTGTTTTACTTACTTTTTTATTACTGTATTTTTTTAATATATTTTTGAGGTAAATAGTTCCTCCACCCAATGTTTCAAACTTGCCATAGTATATGTTAATGGTGCTGAAGGAAGTATTTTACATGAAAAAAAAATAGCACTTTAAAAAATAACCAGGTATTTACTTTTTTTTTGGTCCCTTACTCCTAAACTGTTTGGATCATTGGCAGTCCATTGGAGATTGAAGTTACTAAATAATAACATACATTTGAGATTCAGACTTTTATTTCATTCAGAAAATTCATGCTAACAGAAATCTTTTATTTAAGCAACTTTGTAATTTTATAATAGCAATAATTAAACTCTGTTCCTATTTTATAGACTTTGTTCTCCCTTGAGGTATGCAAACATCTTTACTTCTGTTGCTGCAACAACCCCCCCCCCCGATCTCTTAAACTTGAATTGTTTTCTGTTTCCAACCTTCTCAATTACAAAAAAGATAATAGTAATTACACTTTATTTATGCTTATTCCTACTTTATTTAGCTTTTTTTTCTGCATGTTCTTAAAGTGTTCAGCAGCATTTAATCTTCTGCATTTATTACTGTTTGGTAGTAGCCTGATTACATTGTAACTATTTCTCTTAGGGTCTTAGTTCTGATTTAAGCACTTGGGCTCCAATCTAGTTGTCTTACATTAGGTTTGTGGTCTATACTCTTGTGGCAGGAGAGGTAGCTCACATCCTTCTGAGATGGGAATTGCTGGTTGAAGGTTTATTTTGTCTGTTATTTAAAACTGTCTTTCTTCTGGTTTAAGCACTTGGGCTCCAAACCAGTTATTTTACATTAAGGAGTCATTCTCTGGACCGAGATTGTGTAAAGGAAAGAAGACTGTGCTGTTTTTGATTGGCAACAGAGCCTTGTTTGTGTTTTTTTATCAAACATCTGCTACTAATTAAGTGTTGCAGTTGCACAATGCTTGGTGCATAACCTATAAGCTCTGAGGCATTTGGTGATGTTTGGCACACATGCTACTTGAGAAGAAGAGTGTTGTTGGTTTGTGATAAACTCTACAAAAGATAAGACTTACATCACCATATCCACTGTTTCAGCACTTGTTTTACACATTGTTTTTGTCATAGCTGCATTAATTCTGTGTTTCTGTGTTGAATATCTGAACTTTTAACCTTTTTTACAGTCTTTAGTTGGAGCTGTTGTTCTGCACACAGCAGCACTTAGCAGTGATCTGTTGACATTGATATCTCAAAGCATAATTCCCCCTTGCAATCTGTGTAGATGCCAATTTCTCACAGTTTCCTTTAAAATACCCTTACTATCTAGACAGATTTTTTTAACTACAAGAGCATCTAGTCGGAGTATAGCTCCGAGTTGCTCATCAAGTTTTTTGTGTTATTGACCTAGTCAATATTTAAATTTCCTTCACTCCTCCCTAGCATATGGATATACACTTACTGACTCTCTGTGGCCATTCTGGATTAGGTGGGTATTCTGAGGCATTGTAGCAATTGTTTCATGTACATTGGCAACACACTTATTCCTAATAAAACGGATAACGTATGTGGGAGGTGTTGATACACTGTAACTCTAGAGGCAAAACTCTCTCATACAACCAAAACTGATTCTACAGAAATTATCAATGACACTTACACTATACTCACTGCACAGGGTAAAGACCCTACATGCAAAACTACTTATTGTGAGGCACTTACAGGTAACCTTCCTAAAACACTAAGACCACCTGCACAGCACAATCAAAAAAGTGTCCTCAGCCATCATGTAAACACTCCATTATAACCACCCACAGCTACACATAGTAACACTGTATCCAATGCCTATACTGCTATGCCATTAAGACAAACTTGTGTACAACAAAATTTCCTGATCATTGATAATTCTAGAGTGAGGCACACTGATGTACCCCTCACCAGACTGAGTAAGGAGAGAGTCACAGTTAGTTGTCTTTCTGGTGCTAGGATCCATCAAGTCACATGGGCACTCAGATCATTGAACCAATGGTACCAGTATGACCCCGTTGGCATTAATGACCTGAGACAAACCTCCCTTGACTATATGAAGTGAGACATGACTGAACTCACTGATTATGCGTCTGAAGCAGATATGGGCCAAGCACACAGCAGCATATTACCTTCTTTATGGATGATATCACATTATCAACAGAAAATGATTGATTTTACAATTGGCTTAGCTTGTGGTGTCAGTTCAGAGGGGTACAATATTTGACAGTCTGGGAGGACATGGTTGCCCATGCTGCTTTACTAAAGATGGTCTGCACTTATCCCCTCTAGGCTTTCAGATTTTGGTGAAGACCTTTTCAGCTCCCATAGTGTCTTTTTTAGACAATGTCAAATGGCTAAACCTCCTGACTTAACTGAACCTATGAAGGAATATCTAAAGGTGGTACTGCTCAGTGCTAGAAATCTTAACAAGAATCTTCACTACATGCAAGTCATCTCTCCCTGGAGAATACAGACATCTGTGTAATAATGCAGATAAGGATTAAAGTCATGGAGAGTAGCCCAGCAATTCAAGGTTATAATGCCTTTCACACCTTTAGACTAGCTACTGCACAGGAGGGAGCTAAAGGTGGAGGAGTCTCAGTCTGTAATAAAAACAACCTCACATGCAAACTAGTTAAATTGCATGATCCACTGGAACTCATACATGTACAACTTACCATAAACAGGCCTCGTACCATATTCTTACAAACTATAGGTCTTTCTCTATATCCCAGGAAACCCATAATACCTATCTCAATGTACTAGAGTCTCTCACTGTTTAAATGAACACCACACCACGAAAATAGAAAGAAAAACACTTCTAGAGCCATGGTTCATATATCCAAAGTTTTACTGATGCTTCCATACATCAAGGATATCATTTCATTTATACCCATTGCAATTACATCATTATCCTATTGTTGTTAATTACTTATCATTAAAAAACATCAAACCAGTGAATAACCAGAAAAATCACAGTGACTAAAGCATTATGAACACATTTCTAAAAATGCTTGTAAGCACTTAAACCAGTACTATGCAAATGATATAAATGTTATTTTAAATATTATTTTAAATAGTCTTTTAAATAAATAAATAAATATTCCCATATACATTCATATATGTTCATTTTCATACATACACATTTCCCAATCCAAAAAAAATAAAACAAAATGACTTATACACAATACAAAAAAATTACACATTTAAATCCAGTTCTAAATTCAAGCCCTTTGGCCATAATGTTTGAAGATTAATCATGCATTTGGTTTCCATTTTAATAATGTTCCCACAAGATCAGTATCTTGCATGAAATGTGGTTTTACCAACACACTAAAAATCAAACTATTAGATGAACCCCTGTGATTCATATGAAAGTGTTGAGCCGTGTGGCTTTCTAATCTGCCACTCCCGATGTCACCAAGATGTTCCGTTATTCTCTTTTTACCATCGTCTTTGTTTGACCAATGTACCACAAGCAAGGTTCACAGCTGCATCCTATAATATATGCAACACCACATGTATCACAATCAAAGTGGCCATGTCAATTGTACCTTCTCCTATTTATTATGCTACCCGAAATGTTTCTAACCTTTTCACATACTTTGCACTTTCCACCCATTCTGCCCCTTGTTTTTTTATGTGTTCTAAGATTTTAAATCTTCTTAAGATTGAAAAATCTACTGTGTCAAAAAATAATCCTTTCTGGAAACAGGTCTCTCACCTCATTGTCCTGTTGAACAATTGGCCAAAATCTGTTCACTACTTCCTTTGGAACCTTTGTAAAAGGGGAATATTTATTGACAAAAAATATATCATCCTTGGACACTCTATTTTTATGTCCTGACAAAGAATTTTCCCCAACATTATATGTTTCATGATGAGATCCATAGAACACAGCTGCTGCCCTCCTCTCAGCCTTCTTCAATACCTCTGATGAATAACTTCTGTTAGTTAACTTTTCCGTAACTTTTGCAAATTCATCCTGAAGCTGTGCTTTGTCAAAAGTGTTATTGTCAATACACCTATATTCTCCATATGGTAAAGAATTTAGTAAATGGGTAGGCTGCATGTTGTCTGCACTCAAAAAGTTGTTCAACACTGTTTCTTTGGTATAGGGTCAAAAAGAGACCCTATTATCCTTATCCACAAAATATTCTACATCCATGAACTGCATTGCTTTATGATGAATTCTGTGTGTAAACTGTATTCCACATAAATTCAAATGCAGCTCTTCCATGAACTTCTCAGACTTGACTAGTCTCCCCTTGACAAATGAAAATCAAGTAATCCATATAGCGCTTGAAAACTACTACATGCTGAGAATAAAAATTATTATTGTAAATGTATAAATGTTCAAAAAATCCCATGAAGATTATAGCATAAGAAGGAGAGAATGCAGCTCCCATTGCTGTCCCTGCTGTCTGTAGAAAAAATGCATTTTCAAATTCAAAAAAATTATGTGTGAGAGCAAACTCCAGGAGCTGTAATATATAACTGGATCTTGGTCCCTCCATCATACCTCTTGCAAATGCCTCAAGACCCCATCTGATGTCAATATTCATGTATACATATTTTACATCCACACTAGCCGCGGTGGTGGTGCTGCGGTAGCGTTGTCGCCTCACAGTAAGACGCTGTCCGGTTCAATTCTTAGCTAGAGCATCTTCTACGTGGAGACATGCATGAATGGGCATACCTTTGTTGAAGGTTTGCGTCAGGGCTGGTAACTCGGCATGTAAAAATCAACTACCAATCATTAGCGGACCGGAGTTCCACTGTGATGACCCCTAACCAGGAAAAGCCGAAAGACACATCAGCAACAACAACAACTAGCCCAATAAAAGTTTTCCTGCCATTGCATTCCACCTACTACCCCTGAGAATTCCTTACTATTTTTAATATGTGAAGGAACCCTAGGTAAAAATTATTTTAGATGGGCATCCAAAAAATATCCCTACATTTTGTAGGTAAGCACCCACCCCTGATATGATAGGTCTACCTGGGGGATTGACAAGATTTTTATGGACTTTTGGAATCATGAAAATTTTAGCTATTCTGTTTTTTTTATATATATAACTACCTAACATCCTGGGGAGTAAAAAAGCCTAACCTCTCACCCCTTTCAAGCAGTTCCAGCAAAGTACTATTAAATCTTTCAATAGGATTTTCAAAAAATTTCTCATACACATTTTCATCCCGTAGCAAAATCTCAGCCATTTGGTTGTAACCACCATTTGTCATGATGACCCAATTTCCCCCTTTGTCAGCCTGTGTATAAATGGATTCACTTTAGAAGATCGAATTCCCAAAATCTCGAACCTCACATTATCGAGACCAAAAGATCGAGTTTTGGAAACTCGAACTTCTAAAATGAAACGAAAAAAAAAAAAAAGTCAAACATTGCTTTTGCAGGGGGGCTGTGCCCCCCTGTGCCCCCCACACCCCCTACTTAAATATACCAACTCCAAGATTGCGCTACAGTGGGGAAAAGGGAAATCTCCCATATTGTGCTGTATGCGGAAGCGCAAAACGGGAGATTTCCCACTTCCTGTCAACACCACAAAATAGATAACAACATTACGTACACACAGAGCGTACAAGAAGCCTTCCTCTGTGTGCATGTAACGTTTTAAGGTAAGTAAAGTGTTATTTTTTAAAACTTTACATATTCGATATACTGAAATGTCGATCATATGGTCTCGACCATATGACATTCGAGATTTCAGTATTTCGATAATGTAAAGTGCTTCCGTATAAACATATCTGTCATTTTTGTTACATAAAAGCTGCATCGCTTCCCATTCATTTCTATTCAAATTCTATAATCTTTTCTTTTTGCAAAACTTGACATATTCAATCTGAATTTGTTTGCTTAGCACTTTTTCAAACATGTTTACTGCTACAGAAGTTTTTGGGGGGGCTAAAGGTACTAACATAGGGAACATTTGGTACCTTTAACTTTCCATATCCGGTTGTAAAACCCATGTTGGTACCTTCCCTAACATCCTGTTCACATTCATCATCACTAGCTTCATTAGCAAAAATATCAAAAAGTTCATTCTCATGAATAAATAATTCTAACAGTGAATCAACATCATGTGATATACATTCATCTGATTGTGCTAATCACTTTCAAAAAATATTCTCAAATTCAATTTGAGACAAAAATGGCTTATTTCCAACATTATAGCTGCTACAATGGGAAAAAAATGTAGGAACAAACTTCATGCCCTTTGATAACACACTGCTCAGGTTTTCATTTACTTCCAAATCAGACAAATTGATAATATTCAAATCCCTTACACTACTGCCATTGTCTCCGTGAAAATTAGCAGCATTATCTGAATTAATTGAAATGCTATTAATAACCCTACAAACTTCATTGCCCTCCACATAGCTGTGAGTAATGAATTCACGTAAATATCCCATATATGCAACACTATTATTAGAGTCCAAAAAAATATTATTCTGTTCATTTCCTTTTCGTTTGCCATCTCTGACCACGTTTATTCGTATTTTGTTGATTGCTGCTCTGTTGTCCTTGTTGAGCACTATTCTTTTGCAAATCCTCAAATGAAATACTCTTTCTATCACTGGAACCCACCTCTTTGGAAGAAAAGGAAGAATCTCGAGCCGCGGGAAAAACTGCCTGAGTTCTTTAAGCTGGATCTGCTTCTGGAAGCATCAGTAAAACTTTGGATATCTGAACCATGGTTCTGGAAGTGTTTTTCTCTCACTGTTCAACCCAATATGATCTTCATGGAGGATGTTAACTACTATCTATAGATTGGGAATCCTATACTACTTCTAATGCACAAGCCCAGTGATTCCCAAACTTCATTAATACCAATATCCTGGAAAAGTTGGTCCTTTCTCCTATTAGGGGTACAAACATCCTTGACCTTATACTCACAAACATGAGGAAGTGATGTTCCTCACCCAATGTAATGCCCTCACTCAACAGATCTGAATATAAGGCAGTACTGCATGAAATAAAATAAAATATGGGGACCCAGTGAAAAGAAAAACTTTTAGCAACTATTCTGAAGCCAACCTCTCTCTACTAAGCGACACCTTGGCAAAATTCCAAACACCTCCAAACTCAGTAAATATCATAGCATATGCCATGCTATTTACAAAATCCCTGTACAGCCATACTAATAGCTGTATAGAGCAAGCTGTGCTCACTCATATTAAGAATAAGACAAACTCAAAAAACAAGCCACCCTGGTGGAATTATAATATCAATCCGTTATAGAATAAAAATCTTTGCCATGTGTAGGAGGAACAAAGCCCAACTACTAAAAAACCCTGAACATCTAAATGGTTAGCTAAGATGCTTAATATAATTCAGAAGCTAAATTTTAAGAAAAAATAGCATCCCATGCAAAGGGCATCCACAAAGCTTTCTATAGCTATGTCCGTAACCTCAAGGGAAATGCACAACAATGCACAGAATTTATTATACATGGCATCACCCCCACTGAACCATAGGCCATTGCAAACCTTTTGGCTGACACATTCAGCTCAACCCCCCCCAAAAATAGTTGAAAGGAAAAAACACATACTGCAATGCCCCGGCCATTACTAGGTACAGGTCTTAAGTGCACATTCCGAAGCCAAAAACACTGCATCGATAGGCCTCAATAACATCCCAGGATGCTTAATAAATAGCATGAAACATGACCTCTCTGCCCCACTTGAATCACTTTTCAACTCGAGCTTACAGTCAAATTTTGTGCCCAAGGAATGGCAGATGGCTACAGTCATTCCCTGAGATCCAACCACTGATCTGGGTAACTACAGGCCCAAAGGTTTGACAAGTCTCATGTATAAGACCATGGAAAGAATCATTATGGACATGATAAATGAAGATATAAGTAACCTGCAAACACTGGAAACATGACAGTTTTGCTTTCTTAAAGGAAGGTCATGCCTATTAAATCTGGTGTAATTCTTTGAGAGGGTCACTAAACCAATGGATGAGGCAAGACTGTGCATAGAGCTTACCCTGACTTGACCAAGGCTTTTGATACAATATCCAACTCAGGCATTGTAGACAAGCACACTAAATTAGGTATAAACCCTTTTATCTCCTGCTGAATAGTCAACTGCCTCACTGATAGGAATCAGGAGGTGAGGTCATCTCCAACAAGAGGCCAGTTACTAGCAGATTTTCTTGGGCTCAGTACTGGGCCTGATTCTTTTTGGCATCTATTTCTCTGAAGTGGAAGCAAATGATGAAGGTTTATGGCTAACTAAATTTGCAGATGATTGCAAGCCAATGCCTATCATTGACTCCCTGCAGACACTAGCATTCTTTATGAAGGCCTATCTCTGACTAACAAGTGGTGCCAAAGCCATGGACTTAAACTCAATGCTAAGAAATGCATAATTGTACCCTTTGGGAAGTTAACCATCCTGGCTAATTACCATGTTGATAACACACCCCTAAGAGTCAACCCAGTGCTTAGGGATCTGGGTACTTACATAGACAATAACCTTACCTTTGACTTATTGTAAATGGCATTACCCACACACACAGACATTGTTTTACCTGTGGTGGCACTGTTGTCTGAAGAGGTGTCCACCCAACTCCTGCCAGATGTATTTTTCTAATCAGAACCACATATACACACCTGGATGTTATCCAGATATGACTCCCTAAGAAGGTGGACCATTAGCAAGGTCTCCTTATCTGACCATCTTGGAGTATGACCATGTGCCTTCACAGGTTCTGCCCTCATTCAAGTTGCCAGAAACAGAATGAAGAAAGTATGAGTAGGGATGTGGTTCACTGGTTTAGAAGCCCTCTGTCCGGGTTCTGACAAGACCATAACCAAAATTAAGTTAACCAGCAGGGCTATTCGACTAGTTATACAAAACAACTAAAACATAACGAATAAGCTAAAATACAACCAAAAAAGGCCAGTGACATCCCAAACAGGCTTTTTCTTTCAAATCTTAGCGCATTGGCTAACAAGCCTTCACAGAGATAAAACAACATCAAAAGAAGTCATTTAAATATACACCCTCATTAACACTTCAATCAACTAATCAAAAAACATCCGATAAAAATACATTACTAACTACATTGTAATAATACCTTCCAATTGCACTCCAGATTTAAGCCATTAGGTGTCAAAGTATCATACTTTAGAATAAATATGGTTTCCTTATATAATAACTTCTACTTTGTTTCAGAACTGTCAAAACCTTTTACTTTTTCTAAAGTACTACCACTTAATAAACCACCATCACCCTAATGACATGGTATAAAATGTGTGGCTACAGGACTTTCTACTTTTTTATTTTTAACATCTCTAAGATTTTCTTGCATTCTAACTCTAAAAGATCTTTTGGTTTCCCCTGTGTAAAAAAGAATACATGGGCACCTTGTGACATAAATGATCCCTGCTGTACTACAATCAAAAACTTTCCTAGGCACATAATCCACATTATTAATTTTCTCAAAAGTTCTTACTATATATTTACATATAGAAAAACTTCTACAAGGTAAAGTACCATATATTCTGGGTTCTATCATCAATTGCACATCTGGGGGACAATAGGTACTATGAACAATCATGCTATTAATACTACATCCCTTCCTTAAAGATAAAAATGTTTTATTAGGTAAAAGGCCCCTTGGAATTTTATCTTTCCTTAAGTAAGCCCAATGGGTTAAAATTCCCTCAAACATCCTCTCTGATATTGCATTATATGTAGTGACAAAATATATTCTGTTCCTCTCTTCCACCAACTCAGTACTTAAACTTGTTCCTTCATTATATATCCTAACTTTATTTCTATGGCAATATTGAACATTACCCAATAACCTATTTAAGGCTTTCTCAATAACTTGTAAATCATAACCCCTTGTCAAAATTAATTAAAATTCCTGCATGTTTCCTTTATTATCACTTATTCTTCATTGCATAAGCTGGAAATACACAAAAGTTCACCATAAGGAAGCAACTCTATCAAATGAGGAGGATGACAGCTTCTGCCATCCAAAAATGTATTTGTATCCATAAATTTCCTATGCACTGCAGTTCTTATACCTTCACCAGGTGCATCCACTAGCTCCACATCCAAAAACTACTTACCATTAGCAAGATCTCCCTATCTGGCCAGCTTGGAGTGCGACATTGTGCCTTCACAGGTTCTGCCCTCATTCAAATTGCCAGAAACAGAATGAAGAAAGTATGAGCAGGGATGTGGTTCACAGGTTTAGAAGCCCTCTGTCCGGGTTCTGAAATCACCGTGACCAAAACAAGTTAACCAGCAGGGACATTAGACTAGCTACTATTATTATTGGCAAATTTGGCTTAACCAAAAATGTTTTGTCACTTATTTTTTTCTTAAAGAAATACATTCACATTTCATTTATATGGTAGATAAAAAAACAGTATGTAATCATCATTTTTCTTTATATTACAATTGCTGGACATTGCCTCAGCTTCCTTTTTAGGGTATTATACCTGGATGTCATTTATTTATGCAGCAGAGCATCAGTGCATCCTTTTATGAGGGGGTGCAGAAATAAATATACCTATGTGTGTAGGTACCAACCTTTTTGAAATATTGAGTGCTTTGAGTTGATAAAGTGTATAAGATGATGTAAGATTTGCAGGGATTGCACTTCATGGTTGGACAAACTATCATACATATGACTTCATTCTGTTTTTTTCTAAATACATTTGGACTTAAGAATATCTGAGGCTGTCTGCATATTGCTGCATTGTCTGTCATTTTCTACACATTTACATTAAACCAGGACACATTCATGAGCTGCCAATGCAGATTTATGTGTATAAGTGGCCAGACTCATTTTCATATTAATTCATAGAGATAAATATAAAAGGGCCTAATCTGCATACAAAACTTGAAAATGGACTTAAATTTACAAGAAATTAGTACTGTCACATTAATTTATGATTAATTCATTACATCTGAGTGACACCTCCAGGTGTGTCTGCAGTTCACTCCAACTGACACCGCTAGGCGTCTACTATTGCTTGTTCATATTTGCATCAATAATTATAAAACCATGCTATGTACAAGGTTTTAAAATATTTCATCTTAAAGTTTACAAAATGCCAAACTCAAGTGCATTAATATTTGACCTCTGTCTAGTGCAGGTAAATATATATTAACTATTGTTTTTATGATATTAATTTATATCAATATAATTTTCAAATTTTTCGAAATATCTCAACAACCAAGAGAGACACAGACATAACTCTTTGGCCTCATATGAAAGCTCTCAACTAGAGGAATAAAAGACTGATGTCAGTATGTGTGTAATTTGAGTGGTTGCTGAGATATTGTAAGTTGTTTACAAAATATAACAAATGTAATAGTTACTATGTTTACTGTCACTTATAAAATTCAGTTTAGGTCCTAGATCCTAAAGAATACTACCACTATAAAGATAGTTTGTGCTGAAGAGTTTGCCATTTATACTTCTTTTATAACCCCTATGGTTCCAGAAATATGAACATTTGTTTGAAATGTGAGGATATAATTTGATTCTGTCAAAAGGCTTAGGCTTCACCCATTGGAAGTTACAGTGCAGAATTCCTGAGCCCCATTGGAGTGAATGAGTTAATTAAGTAAGGTGGCAAATGACTTAGGAAACTGAAGACATTTTAAAGTAAGAAAAAATAATAGAATTATTGTAGTTTAAGATGACAGACTTTGCAATGGTGGAAAATAAATGAGTTTACTTCAAAAAATGTTTCTGTTACTAATATGATGGGAATACTACAATGGATTTAGTGACTTGTATAAAGCTGCCATTTGTTAATGGGGTAGCATTACAGCAGCACTGAGACAGCCATTACTTTGGTGTCATGTACAACCATTACTTTTGTGGCATGTTCTGATTTTGCCTACATGGTTGAAATCGGGTTCCTATTAGTACAACAAAAATGCATTTTGTCAAATGCGTTTTCGTCGACACATGTAGAGCGAACAGGCAAAACATCGAAGCAGCTGTTCAATGAATTCTTTCCCTGGGAAAGAAGTCGCTTGACCGCTTTGTTGTTTTGTCATGTTCTGAAGTGTAGTGTGGTCCCTTGTCCGTATAGCTCCTGAGCGTGATTGTGCAACAGTTACTGACCTTAGGGTTAGGGTGCGGTTAAGGTAAGTGCATATGTATGAAAGTGTTTACTGTTTTATATTTTATGTTAGATGTATGGTTAAGTTACGTGTGTATGTATTTTCAGCTGTTTACTTTTGTTTTGGGGGTAGAATTAGGGTTAAGGTAAGTGTGTATGTGTTTGGAACTGTTTATGTAAATGTGCGAGAGTTACTGACCTTAGGGTTAGGGTGCGGGTTAAGGTAAGTGCATATGGTTTAAAATGTTTACTGTTTTTTTTTTCATTAAATGTATGGTTGGGTTATGTGCACATGTGTATTTAATTGTTTACTGGTTTTGGGGGGTATAATTAGGATTAGGGTATGTGTGTATGTGTTTGGAAGTGTTTAATGTTTTTTTGGGGGGTTGGAACAGCGATTTATTTCCCTAGGAAAGAAATTGCTGTTCTGTGGTTATTTTGAATATGACATATACAATGTGTTCCCAGTCTGCCACTGGAAGTTCTTTATGGCAAGTATAGAGAGGTCTATAGACAACTTTGTATCCCACAGGGATAGGAAGTCCATCCATTCCTCCAGTGCCCCTATGGGGGGGTGATACTTACTCAGTAAGACCCTTATAATGTCCTTGTCTACTCAAAGTCTGTCAAGTATCTTCTGATTATCAAAATTATTCTGTGTTATACTTTGCCTGTTAGCTCCACCTTCTTGGTTTTGGCTTGGCCAAGACAAGAGGCTCCCACCTGGAAATAGCAAGACTATTAGCAAGTGACAGATTTTCCCCAAATTGCAAAGCAACTAGGAATGGTGAGACTCACCCTTATATAACATATTTGCAGACAGACCAGAAAAGCAGGACATTTTCACTTTGAATTGCAGACAGGCTAAATAATGCTTCATTATAATTACTAGATTTCATTATTTTTCATTTACATCTCATTCTGACTTCATTTGCTTATGGTTATTTGCAGCCACTGTTCGTTAGCATATGTGGCCTCTATGAATTTTGGCTTAGCTGCTCTTGTTCACAGACAATGCACTTAGCCTTAATTTGCCCACATATTGATTATGAGTACCACCCTATAGTCCCAGTCATGACGTGGACAAATGACTGAATACCACCCTTGTTGTTTCTTTTTGTTATTACTGTTTATTTATTGGTTAACTGAGTAGGTAGACTAGTCCTTTACCATTTTTAGCAAATAACTAGGTCACATGGCAACAGAGATTGGTATAAATAGTTTTACTGTGAGTAAAGTAGTATGCACAAAATATAAATGTATGTACAGTAATACATATAGGATTTTTTTAGTTACAGAGCTGATAGCTAATGGAGTATGCAAAACACTTAATCATTGCTAACAGTGTGTACTCCAGACATATTTAAAAAAGAAAAAAAATGATATCCATGAAAAAGCTTGATAAAGAGCTGTAGCTGTGACAAATGTGACAAGCACAGTAATGATAGATTAGTTATTGTCTTGCAAGCTGTCACATTTATAGAATTCTTTAAGATCATGGTTCACAATCTATGGTTCTCAGATATGATTAATGTACCCATTCGAGTATTTCTATTCTCAGATGATTATGAATCATTGTTTCTTTGACTATGAATATCAAGCTCTAGACACAACAGGACAGAATGTCTTTCCTTGGTGATAAAATTTACTGAAGACCATCCTTTCACTGAAGTATATCAGTGGTTGTATTTCTAAGATAGTTTCATTAACATCAGAAATTCTTTTTTCCTTGTTACAGGCAGTGTAATCCAATAAACCTGTAGTTCTTCTTCCTGAAGTTCATTATGCATCTGTGGCATTACGCCATATTCAAAATATGCTTCTATGTGTAGTCCTTTGTCTAGCCTGCATATCATTTTCAGATTACAAGTAACATTGCAATTTCTTGTGTGTCTTGTACAAAGACTTCTTGAATGTACATTGTAAGAGTGTGCGCATTTTAGTGTGTGTGTGTGTGTGTGTGTATGTGTATGTGTCAGTATCTGTCTTTATCGGTGTTTCTGTTTGTATACAGACATTTTAATAGAACGTGCTATACCATATACTGTTGCTAACAGTTCTTTTTTATTTTAGATTCTATGCTTCTGTAAATGCCCATGATCCACAAGTTAATTGGTTTACTCTCTTGTTAAATCACAGCTCATAATACCTTCTGGCTAGCATCTGCTTACAACATAACTATTATTCACATCATTCTAATTTAATGTTAGAGCACCTTTACTTAGTTTTTTGATCATTTGAAAATTTTCAACTATCCCTAACTGAAATCCCAGGCCATGCCCTGATCTAATAATTGTATTACAAGCATATATCTCTAAGTATGATATGCATACATTTTGTAAGATACTGCATCTTACGTCTGTTTGCTTTCTGACTTTAGCATTCACAAAATTACCATGCTTTTTTCTGTATCAAGTGTCAGGCCCTTTGATATTAGTCTTTAACCTGCTCAATTCAAGATCTACCAGTCTGATTTTGCATTTATTTTTATGTAAATTGAAATGATGTTGTCTTAATCTGTCAAGCAGTTTTATCAGTATTTTGCCATGCTCTTATTTTGCCTAACCCTGTACTAATAATTAGGCAGTTATCTTACTAACAACCAAAAAGCCTTCAGTAACTTCATAGGTTCATAGGTTCATAGGCAGGTACTAGGCTATTGGCCCAAGGGCCTATGTAAGCTTAGCCAACAAGGTTCCCTGGCTTAAGTCACCCAAGAAAGTTATTTTCCTGTGCCACTGTCGAGCAGAGACACAGAAGTGATCCTCAGGGTGTATTTCCTATTTCCCATCAACTCATCAAGATTTTTCTTGAAGAGTGCTAATGAAGAACTTTGCTTGACATAGATGGGTAGCCTGTTCCAGAGTATGGGAAGTCTCTGGGACAGGAATCTATCCCTCCAGCATGTCATGTTTATTGTAGTGACAAGGTTTAGGTCCCTAAAGCATGTAGCTCAGAGGGATTGGGATTTCTTTAGGTGTAGCATGTCCAACAGCTCTGGGTTTGACATAGCTTTATATGTTAGGCAAAGATCACCTCAGAGTACGCGATATGCTATGGAGTAAAGCTGGAGTTTTTTGAGGCAGTCAGTGCAGGGCATTTGTTTGAGGCCAGTAATCCTCTTTGTGAGGTACTTCTGTGGCCTTTCCAGCTGCTGCAGATGTCTTGTGAGGTACATTCCAAAAGGGGTGTTGTACTCTATAATGGGTCTAATGAGTGTCGAGTAGAGGGGAACAATGAACTCTTTTTTTCCTGGATGAGAACCCTTTTATGATGAGGTGTGCCATGTAGAAGGACTTCCTGACTACTGTGGCGATGTGACTATCAAAGGAGAGACTACTGTCCACCTGGGTCCCAAGGTCTCTTATCACGCATTCAGTGTTAAATAGAGTGGTGCCTATGTGGCAGTTCATGGGTACAGAGTTTTTACCAAAGGGGATGACACTACACTTTTTGGCATTGAGCTTGAGGCCATGGCTCTGACACCAGGCATCTGTCTCAGCGAGGCCTTTCTATAGGATGTCCACATCATTTGGGGACTTGACTATGGCTCCTAGTTTGCAGTCATCTGTGAACTTAATAGTCAGAGGCCTTCTGTGTTAGTCTGTACTTCAGAGAAGTAGATACCAAACAGGAAAGGTCCCAGGATGGAACTCTGGTACTCCACTTGTCACTGCTTTGAGGTCAGATCTGGAGTCTGCAACTTTTACAGTGAGGTTTCAGTCAGTGAGCCAGTTCGCAACCCATCTTGTGATGTAGGGATTTATTCCTAGTTTAGTGAGTTTAGCTATAATTCCAGAATGGGAGATGGCGTTGAAAGCCTTGGCGAGGTCAAGATAGGCTGTGTGAACCCCCTTACCCTCATCTATGGCTTTGGTGACTGCCTCAAAGAAGTCGATCAGGTTCAGGAGGCATGATCTGCCTTTCACAAACCCGAACTGGGTGGGATCCAGAGTTTGGAGGTTACCTGTGTCTTTGTTTATGAGTTCCATGATGATATGTTCCATGGCCTTGCAGACCAGGCTCGTCAGGCTAATAGGTCGATAGTTCCCGGGATCAGTGGTGGCTCCCCCTTTGTGGAGTGGGATAGCTGTTGCTGTGCCCCATTCAGTGGGCACAAAGCCTGATGTGAGGCTATTATTGAACATGGTGCTTAAGTGGGGAGCCAGTTCGTTCTGAAGTTTGTGTAAAACGCAGCCTGGGATGTTGTCTGGTCCCATGGATGCTGTGTTTTTGGCTTTAGAGAGTGCAGCTTTTACCTGCGTAGTTGTGATTACAGGGACTCTGTATTCTTCCTGTATAGATATGGGCCCTTTAGGGGGTGAGGGGAGCGTAAA
This sequence comes from Protopterus annectens, assembly GCF_019279795.1. Classification (NCBI taxonomy): domain Eukaryota; kingdom Metazoa; phylum Chordata; order Ceratodontiformes; family Protopteridae; genus Protopterus; species Protopterus annectens. The sequence continues at coordinate 899,491,717 of NC_056725.1, read as the reverse complement.
GGTATACTGAACCTATCTGCCAGGATGTTGGCAATATCAGTTGGTTGTGTAAATTTTATGCCATTGTGCTGTAACTCAGAGCAGATCTGGGTGTTGCCATTGAGATTCTTGACATAGCTATAGAATGCTTTGTGATTGTCCTTAGAATTAGTGGCAATTTTGTTTTCGTAGCTAGCTTTGGAGGATCTTATAAGGGATCTCAGCTTCTTACTGAGGCTGACCAGGGAGCTCCTCCACTCATGGGGTTTTAGTCTCTTTTGCAACAGTTTCTTCCTTCTTTTGTACAGTTTGTTTATGGCATGGGACCACCAGATTGGCTTCCTTTTTTGGAGGATAGCGTCTTCGTTCTGTTTGGGATAGCACGATCCATGCACGCATGTAAGAGCTTATAGAGTGCATTTGTGTAGTATTCATCAGTTGTAACTGTATTGCCCATCTGCATGGGTGTCATGAAGTTCACCATTTCTGTCTTAAGAAGCATGAAGTTGGCTTTGGAGAAATTTTTACCATGGTTTCCTTAATGTGGGGGTGGGATGTGGATATCAAGGCTGATTAGCTTATGGTCAGATCAGACCAATGAGGAGTTGACTTCAGTCACTCATGTTGGTAATGACTAGGTCTAGGATATTGTTGCCCCTGGTGGGGGTGTGGATAAGTTGATCTAGGGCATTGGAGTTTATGAATTCCAGAAAGCGCTGAGCTAAGGAGTTGGTACAAGAATAGTTTTCCCAGTTAATGATGGGGTAGTTGAAGTCGCCCATTATTAGGGTGTTTGCTTGAACCCTAATATTTTCCAGTACATCAAGAAAAGAGGAGTGGGAATCCTGGGGCATGGTGGGGATCTGTAGTAAGATACAATTTGGATTGCAGTTTTTCCCAGAGTTAGTTGCACTTGGATAATCTCAAATGCATTATGCTGAGCAACTAGCCTGAAGGTGTGGATATCCTTAATGAATATGGACACACCTCCGCCTTTGGTGTTCTGGTCCAGGTTACATGTCAGGAAAAGTGTGGTATGAGTTATAGCCTGGTAGTGCAGGGGTGCTCTCTGGAGCCTTGAACCAGGTCTCAGTCACTGCACAGATATCGATGTTCTCCATTTTAAGGAGTGCCTCGAGTGAGTGCATTTTGAGCTTTAGACTTCTAGCATTGAGTAGCATTACCCTCAGTTTTTGCTTGTCTGTTCCTGTTATGGTGGTGAATTTGTTATATGAACCTTGCCTAAAAAAGGCACTATAGGGGCAGCAAGAGCCTTAGCCAGTATCTGGAATCCCAGGGGCAACAGGTACAGGCCATCTGTGGCAAAGCACCATGGTCTGTCGACCATATCATCCCAAGCAGACAGATACTGGATCCCCTTAGAATGCCACCAGAAGCTTAGCCAATTGTTGAAGTCAATCATTTTGTCCTTGTACTGCGGTATCATTCTGGGCGATGGCAGAATGCTACTCAGGGCTAGGATCATACCTGCCTGGACTACAAGATTGGATTGCTCTTCCATGTCTCTTTTCATGTAGTCCAGGGAGGTACATCTCAGGTCATTCAGACCAACATGGACAATGACTGAGTCATATTTGTACTTGTTGTGGAGTGACCTGAGTGCGTGCATTATGTGGCGGATCCTGGCACCCGAAAGGCAGCTGACAGTAACGTTCTCCTTGTTTAGCTTGGTGAGTGGGACATCAGTGTGCCTGACTATAGAGTCACCTATGACTAGTGTGTTGGGTACGTTGTTTTGCCTAGTTGGCTGTGGTTGAGTGGCACACTGAGTCTGTGGGCTATGTGTCATTTGGGTTGTGTTTGGGGATGGAAGTTGCTTGTGTTTCTGCTTTGGAGGTCGCTGTTGCTTAGACAGATTATTATTGAGAGCCTCCGTGAATGATTATCCATAGCCATCTTACACTAGGACTTCTGGTGAGACTTTACAGAATAAGAGTGTCTTTGTACATATTTTTTATGAATATCCATTGCTGTTACACACTTGCATTTTTGTGTGACATTTGTGTGTGTGACTCTATAATTAATAGTGTTATAATTAATAGTGTCTTTGCAATATTTTATTAGGAATATCCAAAACTGCTTGCTCTGGGATTTTCGTATTCAAATGCTAAATCCTATGAAATGCAATGTATACCTAAGCTTTGTAATATACCAATGTCTTTGTAAATACCATTGTGTTTGTAAACATTTTGATGTATGTGGAGCTTTTCTCCTCGGGCCTCCACTGAAAATGGACATATATTCAGCTGGACTAGCCCGGTCAACAAATGTAAAATAAAATAAATAAATAAATACATTTTATGTTACTATGTGAGGATTTTGGAGGTGTAGATTTAGTGAGATTATGTGATGAGTGTGGTGTGGTGCAAATGTTTACCTTCTCCTCATGACTGTCAAGTTCAGTCTTGGATGGAGAGAGCTTTACCTCCTGCTTGGCTAGATAAGTGCATCTCTCACAGGTGTGAAATTGCTTTGGAAAACCTGAGGTTCTGATAAAATACCAAACAAAAATCAATGGAATCTGCTCCTTCTTTTTGTTGGACTTAATGGCCACAGTTTGGAGCTTTAATCATCTGGACATTTTTGTTTGAAAGTCTGGTATAAATAAAATACTATAAAAGCTTATCATATTCTTCAGAACATTTTTAAGGCATGAACAAAATGTAATGATATTTTAATTACTATATCTAGATCCTGCAGATCAATACAGATGTCATTCTTACCTTTCTTTGCAACATAGACCATACTATTTACACATTTTAATGATTCTACTTACTTCTTAATACTGACACATAGAATTTTAATACCCTTAAGACTTTAACATTTTCTGTTGGTGCTACTGGCAGTTTTAGGGGCCATTCAATACTGGCAATACACCTGGTTTTGTTTGTATTTGATAACTTCATGACAAACATCCTAAGCCTATGAAAAATCATTATTCTCATGCAGAATATCATTTCTATGGCTTGGTACAGTATTCAAAATGCC
>NC_056725.1:899393729-899486229 GCF_019279795.1 Protopterus annectens | reverse complement strand
GGCAGACTTTCTGCATTGTAGTCTGACAGTACTCTTTGTTAAGACTGATGCCAAATATGAACGTAGGCAGTGCAGATTGTGTCTCTTTCTGAGTTCTAAAGGCCTGGTGGACGTTTCAGAACACATTTAATGCAGTGCAGTAACTTTTATGTTTTTTAGAAAAGACTGTTCACCTTTGTGGGTTCTAGCACCCCTTTTATTAGAAGACATAGCTTGCAATATGGGGATAATACAACAGAATGGAAAGCATTCTGTACTGTTATGTTCCTTATCATTGATATATTGAAAGATATTGAACCACAACTGCATTTATATACTTCCTGGATCTGTGCCAAAGGTTATATGTGGGTTCCTTATGAAGCACCATGGCAGTTCCTAAAATGGCATTGTCTAGGTAAATCTGAGGACTAGGCTTTGGATTGTTAGCTGGTCTATGTTTAACCATCAAAAACATTTCTAATGAAAGGCTAAACATTGAACTGTAACCTTGAATGTTCATTCAGTAAACATTAATTGTTTTACCAGTGAAAGTAAATAGTTATCCAAAACCCTCCCTTCCCAAAAAAAGCAGCATTTTAAACCTACCCACATGGGGGGCTTCATCACCTACATCCCCCTTACTCCCCCTAATTATATAGACCATCTCTGAAACAGCACTACAGATGGGAAAAGGGGAGAAGGGAAAGAGTTTGTCAACTGGTTTCTTTCCCATCCACTGAAATTAATGTTCACTGAATGAAAGTTCGATGGTTAGGGTTCCATGTTTAGCCTTTTGATGGAAATGTTATTCAACGGTTAAATATAGACCCTTGTTATTATTGCATTGTGGTTGATGCTGTGGTTAGATAGTGCCACTTTTTCTACATATAAGGGCCATGCCACTAATTTTGGCAGATGGGGCCCCTGCTTGACATATGATCTGAAGAGCAGCACTTTAATTGCACATCATCCTCTAAAACTATACTGCAGTATCAAAATTGGACTAGGAATCCAGGCATCAGGTGTGAGGAATAAAACCATAGCTATTTCATATCATGACATCAAAGACAAGCATGCAACCTGCAAGCTACTGACATATCCGTGGTTGTTGGATATACCAAATCTTCCTATCTTGGTGTCTATAGGTGCTGCAGAAAAACATTTGCACACCAAATCATCTTTATTTTGAACTACATCATAAATAAAAGCATATAACTAATAGATTACAAACATTCACAAAAAAAAAGTACCAAATATAACATAACCATATATTTTAAATTCAGTAGTTGCACAGACAGCCCTGCATGATCGCATGAGATATCCCACAACTTCTGGAAGTTTATCTCATTTCATTCTTCTCTGTAGAACACTGAAATTATATTACTACTTGTTTGTGGTTTGCTAGGACTACCTGTCCTCTTTTGACAGTCAAATATCTAGTCAAGGGTAGAGCTGTACTTTCCCTGTAGAAGATGGACGCAAAATGCAAGTAAAAAGATGCATTTTGGTCACTCATGTCTGCTGCTGCTGCTTGGTCTCATTTCTCTGTTTAAGCTGAATGGCTGTTTCTTATCACTCATTCTTCAATTATCCTTCTATTTTAATTGTGATCACATATCCTGCTTTGTGCACCACCAGGATTATACAATCACAGGGCTATTCAGCCAGCACCTTCCCCAGAGCATAACATACAGTTCTAAAGTAGGAACCACATTTCTGCCATGCTGTGAGATGTGAAGGTGTCCCCCTGACATCTATAGTACCTTTCCTCCTTTCCTTCCTGTAATGTATTAATTCTGGTGATGTACGTGTAATGTGCTAATGCTAGTCTCTGCTAGTACCTTGTAAAGTGCATCACCTTTAGAAATGCACTGTTGAAATTCTGCTTCCTGTGACATGCTAAGGCAAAAGTCCTGTAGTACCTTGTGAAGCACGTCACTACCAGGTATGTACTGCTGATGCCCTGCTTTCTGTGACATGGTAAGGCAGGAGTCCTGTAGTACCTTGTGAAGCATGTCACTGCCAGGAATGTACTGCTGGTGCCCTGTTTCCTGTAACATGCTAAGGCAGGGATCCTGTAGTACCTTGTGAAGCATGTCACTACCAGGTATGTAGTGCTGATACCCTGCTTTCTGTGACATGGTAATCAGGAGTCCTGTAGTACCTTGTGAAGCATGTCACTGCCAGGAATGTACTGCTGATGCCCTGTTTCCCATAACATGCTAAGGCAGGGATCCTGTAGTACCTTGTGAAGCATGTCACTACCAGGTATGTAGTGCTGATGCCCTGCTTTCTGTGACATGGTAATCAGGAGTCCTGTAGTACCTTGTGAAGCACGTCACTGCCAGGAATGTACTGCTGATGCCCTGTTTCCCGTAACATGCTAAGGCAGGGATCCTGTAGTACCTTGTGAAGCATGTCACTACCAGGTATGTAGTGCTGATGCCCTGCTTTCTGTGACATGGTAATCAGGAGTCCTGTAGTACCTTGTGAAGCACGTCACTACCAGGTATGTACTGCTGATGCCCTGCTTTCTGTGACATGGTAAGGCAGGAGTCCTGTAGTACCTTGTGAAGCATGTCACTGCCAGGAATGTACTACTGGTGCCCTGTTTCCTGTAACATGCTAAGGCAGGGATCCTGTAGTACCTTGTGAAGCATGTCACTACCAGGTATGTAGTGCTGATGCCCTGCTTTCTGTGACATGGTAATCAGGAGTCCTGTAGTACCTTGTGAAGCACGTCACTGCCAGGAATGTACTGCTGATGCCCTGTTTCCTGTAACATGCTAAGGCAGGGATCCTGTAGTACCTTGTGAAGCATGTCACTACCAGGTATGTAGTGCTGATGCCCTGCTTTCTGTGACATGGTAATCAGGAGTCCTGTAGTACCTTGTGAAGCACGTCACTGCCAGGAATGTACTGCTGATGCCCTGTTTCCTGTAACATGCTAAGGCAAGGGTCCTGTAGTACCTTGTGAAGCATGTCACTACCAGGTATGTAGTGCTGATGCCCTGCTTTCTGTGACATGGTAAGGCAGGAGTCCTGTAGTACCTTGTGAAGCATGTCACTACCAGGTATGTAGTGCTGATGCCCTGCTTTCTGTGACATGGTAATCAGGAGTCCTGTAGTACCTTGTGAAGCACGTCACTGCCAGGAATGTACTGCTGATGCCCTGTTTCCCATAACATGCTAAGGCAAGGGTCCTGTAGTACCTTGTGAAGCATGTCACTACCAGGTATGTAGTGCTGATGCCCTGCTTTCTGTGACATGGTAAGTCTAGTCCCCTACATTACCTTATGAAGTATATCACTGCCTGCTATGCACTACTGATGTGCACAAAACTGGACATTTCTCAGAACTTTGAATAATCAGTTCCAGTAATTATAACCCTCAGCCTTTCTGTTTTTTGCTAATATACAAAGAAAAGTTTTGGTACATTATGTTCCTTTCTGTCCTACCACCACTGCCTATCTATCATCTCCTAATCAGAACTCAGCAGAATTTTGGAAATAACTGCTTGCTTTACTGTGCTTTGTTAGGTTTCCTGCTTGCTGCACAATATTTCTAAATCTTTGGTCTGTCATCTCTGTGCATAATTTACTTCTCATATCATGACTGGCTTGCAGTATGCAGTGTGATTCCGAAATCCAACCCACTGTCTTTTTCCACTTAAGAACACTTTCTGAGCTGTAATTTGTCTGAAGGGTCTGCAGAAATAAAAAGTTTTTTTGCAGTCTGATGCCAAAATCAACATTTTGTCTATGAAGACATGTACTTCAACTATAAGTACCTCAACAGATTTACTTGTAAATAAATATATGGAGATTACAGAACGTTTAAAAGAAGTCTATTTCCTTATAACTGCCACTAGTCTTCTGTCAAGATCAGCTAACATTCCATCTACTGCCAGAACTGTAACTTAAGGAGGAATAATATCATATGCATGCTACATACATTGATGGGCTTCTGAAGAACCACCTTTAGGGAAAAACATTTTACAGAATTACTAATATTCCTATTCACAAGGATTTATTTCATACAGTCAACCTATATCTGGCTATGAAACTGCTGAATAAAAATATTTAAACATTAATATTTAATCTTTACAGTATCTAAAAGCTCATTTTGTACTGATAGAAAAACACATTATCAAATTTGATAAAACTTGTGATACTTTATTTCTTCACTTCAAAGAAGATATTTGCCTTCCAAGCATGCATTACATTATTCCTTGCAATTTTAAGTTAATTTTGCTTTGGAGACAAAAAAAATTATCAGATCTGCTGCAGAAAAATCATTGAACTGCATAATGGTGGAATAGAACAAAATGTTCTATATAATATACATTATGGCTAGTAAGTAGGATGTGTTTGTTTTCTTAATGGGAAAAGACCAGTTAATCTCTGGAACCTACATGAGGCTAGCAAACATAAACTCAAAAAGAGGAAGATCACCTAAAATCTTACTATGCTTATAGTGTTCACTTTCTAGTCAGGAAACACAATATATTTAATGGACATAAAATCGTAATGCATTATTGTGTGCATCACAAACCTGCTCCCTGTGGATTTTTCTTTGATTGAATGACACTATAATTCTGCTAATGTAGCATGGCTTACACATGTTTTAGACTCTTCTGTTTTTATAATAGTGGCTAGAATGAGATTTGAGGCAATTCTGGGATAATTTTCCAATCCCGTTGAAATTAGTGTAGCTTGACAGGTGGACATTGGCTTGATGCATTGAAAAATAACTACAACTTATAGAGAATACCAAATGCATGTGGATGCTAAAGCATTTTAGAATGAGACATAATTGTGCAAACCTTTTTTTGACAAGATGTCATTTCAAAATGTGTTCTGGTTCCTGATGTAAATAGCTGAAAAATAAAACTGCAATGAATAAAATAATAAGTAGTCCTTTTTGTATTAAAGCCTAACTGATTCTATCTAAATGTTTAAGTAAAACAAGACACTGTGCACAGTAAATGGTTGTCAGCATACTGGAGTATACCCGAATCAAATTGCCTGCATTTAAATACGCAAGTTAAACAACAGAGTCAGGAATATAGAAAGTAAAATAAAAATATCTGTCTGTGCTGGGATCATTAAACTGTGTATACATGGAAAAATAAATGCCAGAATGTTCCATGCGGACTCATGCAGTGCTGTTCACTTGGATTGTTACACAAATTAATAGGTAGACTGTATGACTACAGCTTTGGTTTACATATTTGTTTAATCATTAGGAAGACAACTGCGGTTTTTCCAAACATAACACTGGAAATAATAACCAGAGTGTCACTCTGGACTATAGACAAAACTTTTTAGATACCTGTGTTTGCAATATAAAATAAGAAATAAAACTTGCCTTACGGTACAGTCATTCACATTAGGACAGGCAAAACATCTGACAATTAGCCAGCTTATTAACATTTACTATGATTTTATGTCACAGAGTAAAGAGATAAAGGAAAAAGAGACTTTGGCAATAGTTAACACAAAGTACATGCTAAAGTTACCACACTCTGTGCATTTGTTGTGTCAGAAAGCCTTGTAATGTTCCCAAGAATAGTGCAAATAAAACTGAAGTTAGCTTGAAGAAAGAAGAACTTTACTGACAGGCCGTCAGTAAAGGCAAAGTGGAGCAAAAATAATGCAATATGATATTGAGATATTGCAAGGGGCCTTAGCACTGCTAAATATTATATAAAACAGGAAACCACTTTTAATGTATTTTACAGAAACAGCAATGACTTCAGCAGCCAATAAAGACAGACTGAATTAGCATTTTCACATATAATAAGACTCAGTTAAACGATGTGCAAAAAAATCACTTAATAACTTATACTAGAGGAAAATTATGTTTTCATTAACTGCTTGCATAGTACATTTCACTATTAAATAATGTAATGTAATCAAAAGACTACAATGAATGTATGTAAAATAGTAACAACATCTTTTTTACTGAACAAATAAACTGTTAGTTATAAAAAAGGAAGGAGAAAACTGTACTCCTGCACAAGTACAAAATATAACATGACATTATACACATAACACAACATTTCACAATGTGTGTGCAGGACTTTAACCATTATATGGACTCCATATGTTTTGTTTTAAGACCCCATGGATATCTTGTTCACTATATGTTTGCTTATAAAACTGATATTTTCTACTGACTTGCATCTGTAATCAAGACAGATAAAGAATTCTGCCTTAGTGTGATATTTACAATCAGGGGCTGCACAAGGGCTTATCGCCCACCTTCAGATCAACATCATCATCATCATCATCTTCTTTAGGCTGTTCCTGTTAGGGGTCGCCACAGCGGATCACCTATTTCCATTTCTTCCTGTCCTCTGCATCTTGCTCTGTCACACCAACCACCTGCATGTCCTCTCTTACCACATCCATAAACCTTATCTTAGGCCTTCCTCTTTTGCTGTTACCTGGTAGCTTCATCCTTAGCATCTTTTTTCTCAATATACTCAGCATCCCTCCTCAGAACATGTCCAAACCAATGTAATCTTGCCTCTCTGGCTTTGTCTCCAAACCTTACAACCTGGGCTGACCCTCTAATATACTTACTCGTAATCTTGTCCAACCTCGTCTCACCCATTGCAAATCTTAACATCTTTAACTCTGCCATATCCATTTCAGACTTCTTCCTTTTTGTCAATGCCACTGTCTCCAACCCATATAACATAGCTGGTCTCACTACCCTCTTGTAGATCTTCCCTTTCACTCTTACAGGTACTTGTCTGTCACAAATTTATTTATTTATTTATTTAACATTTGTTGACCGGGAATGTCCGACTAGGTTCCACAGAGCCTGTTTTCAGCGGAGGCCTGGGGAGAAATGCTCCAGATGCATGTCTTTGGAATGTGGGAGGAAACCGGAGTACCCTGAGGAAACCCACGCGAACACAGGGAGAACATGCAAACTCCACACAGAAGGCACCCCAGCTGAGAATCGAACCAGAGAACCTCTTGCTGTGAGGCGACAACGTTAACCGCTGCACCACTGCGCCGCCCAAATCACTCCTGACACTTTTCTCCACCCACTCCATCCTGCCTGTACTCTCTTCTTCAACTCTCTTCCACACTCACCATTACTCTGAACTATTGACCTCAAGTATTTAAACTCATCCACCTTTGCCAACTCTACTCCTTGCATCCTCACCATTCCTCTATCCTCCCTCTCATTCACACACATATCTTCTGTCTTAGTCCTGCTGACCTTCATTCCTCTTCTCTCTAGAGCATATCTCCATCTCTCCAGGGTCTCCTCCACCTGTTCCCTACTCTCACTACAGATCACAATGTCATCTAAAAACATCATCGTCCACGGGGACTCCTGTCTGATCTCGTCTGTCAACCTGTCCATCACCATTGCAAATAAGAAAGGGCTCAGAGCCGATCCTTGATGTAACCCCACCTCCATCTTAAATGCATCCGTCACTCAAACCGCAGACCTCACCGCTGTCACACTACCCTCGTACATATCCTGTACCACTCTTACATACTTCTCTGACACTCCCGACTTCCTCATACAATACCACAACTCCTCCCTGGGCACCCTGTCATATGCTTTCTCTAAGTCTACAAAAACACAATGCAACTCCTTCTGACATTCTCTGTACTTCTCCATCAACACTCTCAGAGCAAACATCGCATCTGTAGTGCTCTTTCCCGACATGAAACCATACTGCTGATCACTAATCATCACGTCCCTTCTTAACCTAGCTTCCACTACTCTTTCCCATAACTTCATGCTGTGACTGATCAATTTAATCCCTCTGTAGTTACTACAGCTCTGCACATCACCCTTATTCTTAAAAATCGGTACCAAACACTTTTTCTTTATTCCTCAGGCATCCTCTCACTTTCTAAGATTTCTTTAAACAATCTGGTTAAAAACTCCACTGCCATTTCACCTAAACACCTCCATGCTTCCACAGGTATGTCATCTGGGCCAACAACCTTTCCATTCTTCATTCTCTTCATAGCTATCCTTACTTCCACCTTGCTAATCCATTGTACTTCATGATTCACTACCCCTACATCATCCAACCTTCTCTCCCTCTCATTCTCTTCATTCATCAACCCCTCAAAGTACTCTTTCCATCTCCTCAACACACTCTCCTCACTTGTGAGTATGTTTCCCTCATTATCCTTTATCATCTTTACCTGCTGCACATCTTTCCTAGATCGGTCCCTCTGTCTAGCCAATTGGTGCAGGTCTTTTTCTCCCTCCTTGGTGTCCAACCTTTCATACAACTCTTCATATGCCTTATCCTTAGCCTTCGCCACCTCTCTCTTTGCCATGCACCTCATATCCTTATACTCCTGTCTACATTCTTCATCTCTCTGACAATCCCACTTCTTCTTTGCCAACCTCTTTGCCTGTATACTTTCCTGTACTTCCTCATTCCACCACCATGCCTCCTTGTCGTCCTTCCTCTGTCCTGATCTGATACCAAGCACCTTTCCAACCGTCTCCCTTACTAGCTCTGCTGTAGTTACCCAGCTATTTGGTAACTCTTCACTGCCACCCAGTGCATGTCTTAACTCATCCCTGAACTCCACCTCACAATTACCCTTTTTAAATTTTCACCATTTGATCCTTGGTGCTGCCCTCACACTCCTCCTCCTCTTCTTGATCACCAACGTCATCCTACAAACCACCATCCTATGCTGCCTAACTACACTTTCTCCGGTCACCACTTTACCGTCTCCAATCTCCTTCAGACTGGCCCTCCTACATAAGATATAATCCACCTGTGTGCATCTTCTTCCACTCTTGTATGTCACCCTATGCTCCTCCCTCTTGTTAAAATATGTATTCACCACAGCCATGTCCATCCTTTCCGCAAAATCCACTACCATCTGACCTTCTGCATTCCTTTGTTTAACACCATACCTACCCATCACTTCCTCATCCCCTCTGTTCCCTTCACCAACATGCCCATTGAAATCAGCTCCAATCACCACTCTCTCACCCTTGGGTACAGTCATCACCAATTCATCCAATTCACTCCAAAATTATTCTTTCTCATCCATTGCACACCCAACTTGTGGAGCATATGCACTAACAACATTCATCATTACACCATCAATTTCTAGCTTCAAAAACATCACTCTATCTGACACTCTTTTCACCTTCAAAACACTCTTAGCATACTGTTCCTTCAGAATAACTCCTACGCCATTTCTCCTCCCATCCACATCATGATAAAACAATTTGAGCCCACCTCCGATACACCTAGCCTTACTCCCCTTCCATCTGGTCTCTTGCACACACAATATACCAACCTTCCTTCTGTCCATCATATCAGCTAGCTCTCTCCCTATACCAGTCATACTGCCAACATTCAATGTTCTGACCCTCTCTACCACAGTCTTAGCCTTTCTCCTCTCTTCCTGCCTTCGGACTTCCCACCCTCAGATGTTATGTGGATATGCAAATAGGGTCAGCATAATTTAGTTGTGTTAAAGATGAAAATGCAAAGCAAATTCTGTAATCACTCCCATTTTCTCTAAATGTGTAAGTTGTGTAAAGGTTCACCCAGATTCTGCAAGCCTTACACAGCATGCAGGATTAGTGCAGGAGCTCTAGCAGGCAATATGTCTGCTGTGTGATTCAGGAATAGCCTGCAGGGGCATGCACGAGCACTCCTGCACTAGTTCTGCACAGACTAAGCCCCTGTATGCAAATCACCCCATCTGCAGGAGAAATCCAATCAGATGAGGTGAATTTGTGATCCAGGAAGCTTGAAACCTGCCATGCAGGACTAGTGCAATCTTTAGAAATGTACTCGGTTAGTAACCGAGTACATTTGTGCAAAATCCAAAACAGAGCTGTGACAGCTCCAAATAAAGGCTGCATATCAGTTAAGCATGCCAATGGCCAACTATAAGGCCATTGGCATTGCAAACAACCTAAAAAATAAAAAAAAAATCAGCTTTTATTTTTTTCAGCCGATCTCAGCTGTTTAAGCGTAGGGCAGCGGTGCCCCAATGAGATTGGGGGGGGGGGGTAACAAAATAAACTGAAAATAAGCAGTCTAACGAAAAACACTATTCTACCATGCAAGTCAATGGCAGGCAGAAGACAACATGGCCAGTGAGTAGTGATTGCTAAGGGGGGAGCCTCAGTGTGAGACATGTAATCTCTGCTATCTTTAAACAAAAAAAAAAATCTTGCTTTTTTCCCACTTTCTGAAATTTAAAAAAAGTTTAGTTACAGATCTGCTGTTCTTAACTGTTTGTAAGTTTCTTGGAGGCCATTGCTTGCTTGGGCTAAAGGGAAGTCTCTGTGTTCATCAGTGGCAGTGGTAAACACTGAACAGCCTGCCTGTACCTGTGGGAGTGGTTACTGCCTAGAAACTGTAGTTTTAATGTCCATTTTGGGTCAATTCCAAACTCCTTGATCCCCATCTCTTAAAACCCTCTTTTGCACGGTTTTGCGCTTTTTTGCGCATAGTGCAGCATTGGGCAGCACCGCTTAATCAGGTTTAAAGTATTCCAGGCTCCACAAAGTCTACTCTTCTCTTTTTCCCTTAGAACTGTTCCAAATCTCAAAGTAAGCACTCTATTTTCCTTCTAAAACCCAGCAGTAGCTAGGATAAGTGTCTTATAAGTAAGCACTAATAAACTAAAGCACTACACCCTCTTATACTCCCTTTAAGTACTTGGCTCCCTATTGGTCCTTTTTGATCAAGTCAAAAAGTAATTCCTTATACTATTCTGGCATGTTCAAAAGTCAGTTTCAGGTTTGCTCTCCAGTCCAGCTGGTGAATATGGGAATCTTGAGGAAATGTTACAACTTCCTTATGTACACAGATCACCCTCTCCTCTTCCCAACAAGCTCAAATATATGTGAGAGATGCAACTATATAGCCAAACTGGAGGCTGAGCTCTTGCAACATAGTACTGGCACAGTCAGTCTGGAGGAGAAGGTAATCAGACACACCACAAATCCAGTCTCACACAGACCTATCGCAACAGCAAACCAAACACATAAACACACAAAAACATACTTGGAGGCTCTAAATAAAAATCTGCCCAAGCAACAGAGACCTCCAAAGCAGACATCCAAGCAACCGCTACCCCACAACAATACCCACGTATCACATAGTTCACAAAGTCAGTGTGCCACACAGTCACAGCCCTTAAGGCTAAACAACACACCTAATACACTTGTAATAGGTGACTCTATTGTCAGACACACTGACGTCCCTCTCACCAGGCTGAACAAGGAGAAGGTCACTGTAAGCTGCCTGTCAGGTGCCAGGATCCACCACATAACACAAGCACTCAGGTCACTCCAAAGCAAGTACAGATATCACTCCGTCATTGTCCATGCTGGTGTGAATGACCTGAGACGTACCTCCCTGGATTACATGAAAAGAGACATAGAGGAGCTCTCTGATCATGTGGCCCAGGCTGGTATGACCCTGACCTTGAGTAGCATCTTATCCTCACCAAGAATGATACCACAGTATAAAGACAAAATGATCAGTTTTAACAATTGGCTAAAGTATTGGTGTCACTCAAAGGGGATTCAGTGTCTGTCAGCCTGGGATGACCTGCTTGACAAGCCACGTTGCTTCACTAGGGATGGCTTGCACCTGTCACCCCTGGGTTTTCGAATACTGGCCACGGCTCTTGCCACCCCCATAGTGCCTTTTTAGGCAAGGCTCAAAAGACAAACCCACCTCCTTAGACAACACAAGGAAAAAGAAACTAAGGGTAATGCTGCTCAACGCCAGAAGTCTAAGCCTTAAGATGCATGCACTTGAGGCTCTCCTCAGTATGGAGAATATCGATATCTGTGCAGTAACAGAAACCTGGTTCAAGGCTCCCGAGAGCACCCCAGTACTACCAGGCTATACCTCATACCATGCTTTTTGGCCCCAAAACTCGGACCAAACCACAAGAGGTGGGGGAGTATCCATATTCATCAAAGATACCCATACCTCCAGGCTAGTGGAACTGCACGAAGCATCTGAGACCATCCATGTGCAACTAACAGTGGGCAAAACTGCCTTCCAGTTTGTAGCCTGCTACAGACCACCCTCCCAAACTCAGGAACCCCACTCGGCTTTACTGAAGACACTGGAGAATATGAAGGTCTCTCCAAACACCATTATATTGGGTGACTTTAACTACCCAAACATAGACTGGGAGCACTACTCAAGCCCCAACACCCTAGCCCTATGGTTCCTAGAATTTATAAACTCAAATGCTATGGAACAACTGGTCACCACTCCCACAAGAGGGGAAAACATATTAGACCTGATCATCACCAACATGGGGACTCTATGTTCCATACCAGAGGTATACCCCTCATTGGTAAGATCTGACCATAAATTAATCACTATGGACATCCATATCCCGTCCCCACCACCAGCAATGGAAACCACGGTCAAAAACTTCTCAAAAGCAAACTTCCCACTTCTCAAAACCAAGGTGGAATCCTTCAAAGCCCCAGGGCCAGTGGAAAATATGGCCCAAACTGAAGAATCCTTTACAAACGCATTCTAAGGATACCTACAGGAATGCATGGATCATGCTATCCCAGATAAAACCAAGACACACTCCTCCAAGGGCAGGAGACCTGTCTGGTGGACCCCCGCCATAAATAAGCTGTACAACAGAAGGAGGAAGTTACTACATGATAGAGCAAAATCCCTGAAAGGGAAGGCAACTCTGATCAGTACTAGCAAGAAACTACGATCCCTCATAAAATCATCTAAGGCTAGCTTTGAAAGAAAAATTGCACAAGACGCTAAAGACAATCACAAGGCCTTCTTTAGTTATGTCAGAAACCTGGGTGGAAACTCCCAGATATGCTCTAAGTTAGTGCAAAATGACAAAAAATACACTGAACCCACAGACATTGCCAACATCCTGGCAGACAGGTTCAGTGCAAACTCCCCCCAAATGAGCAAATGACTATCCCAACAGAGTGTAGCCTCCCTGACATCACAGATGCACAGGTGAGAGATGCCCTCTCCAAAGCAAAACACAGCATCAATGGGACCGGACGGTGTCCCAGGCTGCGTTTTACATGAGCTCCAAGAAGAACTGAACCCTCACTTAAAATCACTATTCAGTCTCAGCCTTACAACAGGATATGTACCCAAAGAATGGCGTACAGCAACAGTGGTCCCACTCCATAAAGGTGGTGCCACAACAGACCCCGGAAACTATCGCCCTATAAACCTAACTAGCCTGGTCTGCAAAGCTATGGAGCGTATCATCATGGAACTCATAAGCAAAGACATTGGGAACCTCCAAACACTGGATCCTACCCAATTCGGCTTTGTTAAAGGCAGATCTTGCCTCTTGAACCTGGTCAATCTCTTTGAAACAGTCACCAAGGCCATAGACGAAGGGAAGGTAGTCCACAAAGCCTACCTTGACCTTGCAAAAGCCTTCGACACAATACCCCACTCAGGCATCATAAATAAGCTCACTAACTTAAATATCAACCCCTATGTCACAAGATGGGTTGCAAACTGGCTTAGGGATAGAACCCACATGGTCAGAATTGCAGGTGCCATGTCAGACTCTAAACCAGTTACAAGTGGCGTCCCACAAGGCTCAGTCCTGGGACCTCTCTTGTTTGGTATATATTTCTCTGAGGTACAGGCTAACACAGGAGGACTATGGCTGACAAAGTTTGCAGATGACTGCAAACTGGGGGCCATAATCGACTCGCTGGCTGACACAAGCATCCTCCAACAAGGTCTCACAGAGATGGATAACTGGTGCCAGAGCCATGGCCTAAAGCTAAATGCCAAAAAGTGCATAGTCATCCCCTTTGGGAAAAACAAAGTGCCCACAAATTACCACATAGGTGGTAATCCATTTAGTACGGAAGAAGTAATTAGGGATTTGGGGACCCAAGTAGATTGCAATCTCTCCTTTGACAATCACATTGCCAAAATTGTTAGAAAGACATTCTATATAGCCCACCTTATCATGAAGGGGTTCACATCTAGATCAAGAGAGGTCATTGTGCCCCTCTACTCATTGCTCATCAGGCCCATAATTGAATACAATGCCCCATTTGGGATGTACCTTACCCGACACCTAGTACAACTAGAAAGACCCCAAAAGTACCTCACCAAGAGGATCAAGGGACTCAAACAGATGACCTACGCAGTTAGGTTAAAGAAACTCCAGCTCTACTCAATTGCTTACCGCCTACTCAGAGGCGACCTGTGCCTGACGTATAAAGCCATGTCCAACCCAGAATTATTGGACATGCTCTACCTCAAGAAATCCAAATCCATCAGATCTACATGCTCCAGTGACTTAAACCTCAGCACAGAAATAAATAGAACATGCTGGAGAGACAGATTCATATCCCAGAGGCTCCCCTCACTCTGGAACAAAATCCCAATCCATGTTAGACAGAGCCCCTCAATGACCCTCTTCAAGAAGAATCTTGACGTTTGGATGGGAGATTGTAAATTTACCCCTGGGATCTCTTCGGTGTCACTGCTAGACAGAGGCATGGTAAACTAACCTTAAATGGGCTATCTTCTGTGACCTACTATACAGAGGCACAGTCATCTAATCTAAAAAGGGTGGTGAAAGCCAAACACTCTCTGGCTAGGCTTGTAAATGCCCTAGGGCAGATAGCCTAGTATCAACCTATGAACCTATGAACCTATGTATTAACAGGCAATCCTATGCAAATGAGGGGAATGATAGTGAATCCCAGTTTTCCCCAGCATGCTAGTCAGGTCCCAACAGTGTAAGAGTTGGAATAGCTTGGTGCAAGCCTAGGAGTTAGCTGACATCATTGTGGGGTATGTCAAGCATACTGTAAGCGGATTGGAGCCCTGTGGCTCGGGTTAGCTCCTAGCTTAGCACAGCTAAACTAGGGGGGTGTGCCTGAATCTGCCTAGCACTCTTTACATTGCCTAAGCGGGTGTGCACGTAACGCACTGGGTTTTAAAGGAAGAAAAAAGTTAAACCAGGAAAGAGCAGCACTGTGCACATTGGAGCACTCTGTTTGCACGGCGTGCTCCCAGGCTTAAACAGGAAGGCAATGGATAGGGAAAACAGCAGTAGAAAGGTAATCAAGGAGAACTAGCATAGCTGGCAGGTGAAATGTATCAGAATCAGCCAATTACACAGGCAGCAGACAAGCCCAGCACAGAACACTACTATAAACTATGCAAACACCTTCCTCTCTGGTTTTTCCCACACTCTACACCACCGGTGTATACAAGCGGGGAACTTTTAATAATCAAAACAACAAAATCACAGGGGCTGCAATAGCTATCATACAACAATTTGTGGAACAGGCTGAGGGTGGTGAGGATGTGAATGCTGTCAACCAACCCACAGTGAGGAGATGGGGAAGAGTGTACAGACCCAGGGTAACCTACCAGGGACTACATGAGCTGGAGATAGTGGAGTGCTATAGGGTGGACAGGGACCTCCTACAGCAACTTGTTGAGCTGTGCCGGCCACGCCTGACACACAGAACTAACAGAGGGGAACCCATCTCAGTGGATACTAAGGTACGTGTAGGCCTAAGAATACTAGCTACAGGTACCTTCCAAAGGCCAACTGGGGATATGATGGGAATCACACAGGCATCAGCATCCAGGGTACTCCATCATTTCTTGGATGCTATGTCAGCACATGTCGGTGAGCATGTATATTTCCCCAACAACCATGAGGCATTGGCCAGCAATATGCAACTGTTCCACCAAATAGCAGAATACTCTGAGGCACATACGCATCAAGGCACCACTGGGTGAGTGGGGTAGGGTCTACATCAACCGCAAGGGCTTCTCCTCCATCAACTACCAGGTCATAGGTTCACATGTTCATAGGTAGGTACTAGGCTATCTGCCTGAGGGCATTTATAAGCCTAGCCAGAGTGTGCCGGCTTTCGCTGCCCCATTGATTAATTAACTGATCCTCTGTCAAGCAGAGCCAATGAAGTGATCCCAGGGGTGTATTTTATGTGCCCCTCCACTTGTCAAGGTTTCTCTTGAAGAGTGTTAGTGAGGGGCTCTGCCTAATGTAGTTTGGAATTTTGTTCCAAAGCATGGGGAGTCTCTGTGACAGGAATCTATCCCTCCAGCATGTTCTATTTATTGTTGTGGCAAGGTTCAGCTCACAAGAGCGCGTGGCTTGCAGTGACTTGGATTTCTTTAGGTGGAGCATGTCCATCAATTCTGAGTTGGACATGGCTTTGTAAGTCAGGCAGAGATCACCTCTGAGTAAGTGATATGCCACTGAGTACAGCCGAAGTTTTTTCAGTCGGGCTACATAGGACATATGTTTGAGGCCAGTAATCCTCTTGGTGAGGTACTTTTGTGATCTTTCCAGCTGTTGGAAGTGTCTTGTGAGGTACATCCCAAATGGGGCATTGTACTCTATGATTTGTCTAATGAGTGATGAGTAGAGGGGCACTATAACCTCTTTATTTGTAGATGCGAACCCTTTAGTAATTAGATGGGCCACATGGAAGGATTTCTTAACTACTTTGGCAATATGATTGTCAAAGGAGAGATTACTATCTACCTGGGTCCCCAGGTCTCTTATTACCTCTTCTGTATTAAGGGGGCTGCCACCTATGTGGTAATTCGTGGGTGTTTTGTTTTTCCCAAACAGGATGACTATGCATTGTTTGGCATTTAGCTTGAGGCCATGACTTTGACACCAGGTGCCCGTCTCAGTAAGGCCCTTTTGGAGGATATCTGTGTCAGACAGAGAGTCAATTATGGCTCCCAGTTTGCGGTCATCGGCAAACTTGGTTAGCGATAGTCCTGCTGTGTTTGCCTGTACTTCTGAGAAGTATATGCCAGATAGCAGGGGTCCCAGGACAGAGCCTTGTGGGACCCCACTTTTGACTGGTTTAGAGTCTGACTTGGAGCCCGCTATTCTTACCATGTGAGTTCTGTCTGTAAGCCAGTTGGCAACCCATCTCATGACGTAAGGGTTTATGTTCAGGCTGGTGAGTTTTTCTGTAATACCCGAGTGGGGAATTGTGTCAAAAGCCTTGGCGAGGTCAAGGTAGGCTGTGTGAACCACCTTTCCTGCATCTATGGCCTTGGTGACTGTCTTGAAGAAGTCAATCAGGTTTAGTAGGCATGATCTGCCCTTAACAAAGCCGAACTTGGTCTGGTCAAGTGTTTGGAGGTTCCCAATGTCTTTCTTAATGAGTTCCATGATGATGCGCTCCATAGCCTTGGAGACCAGGCTAGTCAGGCTTATGAGGCGATAGTTACCAGGGCCAGTTGTGGCCCAACCTTTGTGGAGAGGAATAACCGTTGCTGTGAACTATTCTATGGGCATGTAGCCTGTGGAGAGGCTGAGGATGAACAGCGTGTTTAGGTGGGGGGGTTAGTTCGTTCTGTAGGTCATGCAAGACGCAGCCTGGAACACCATCTGGTCCCATTGACACTGTGTTTTTGGATTTTGAAAGGGCTGTTTTCACCTGTGCGTCTGTGATTTTTGGGACACTACACTTTTCCGGTATTGTTGTGGGCCCTTTTGGAGGTGAAAGAAGGGTGAAGTTTGCACTGAATCTATCTGTCAGGATGTTGGCAAATCAGTAGGTTCAGTATATTTGTGCTATTTTCCACTAGTTCAGTGCATATCTGCGAGTTGCCACTTAGATTCTTTACATAGCTAAAGAAGGCTTTGTGGTTATCCTTTGAATCCTATTTTTCTTTCGAAGTTAGCCTTGCATGATTTCATGAGGGACCTTAGTTTCTTACTGATACTGATCAGGGATGTCTTTCCTTCTTGGGATTTGCTTTTGTTCTGAACTAGTTTCCTCCTTCTATTGCATAGCCTGTTTATGGCAGGGGTCCACCAAACTGGTTTCCTTCTCTTAGAGGAGTGAGTCTTGGTTTTGTTAGGGATGGCACGATCCATGCATCCTTGTAGGTGAGAGTGCATTTGTAAAGCTTTCTGCATCTTGGGCAGCTTTATCCTTTAGTGTGGGGCCTGTGAAACTTACCACCTCTGTCTTAAGTAAGGTGAAGTTTGCTTTAGAAAAGTTTTTTACTGTTGTTTCCTTAGTTGGAGGTGATGGTGGGGTGTGGACATCCAGAGTGATTAGTTTATGGTCTGATCTAACCAGTGACAGGTTGTCCTCCTGTGTGGAACACCTGTCGCCCATGTTGGTGATGACCAGGTCCAATATGTTTTCACCTCTGGTAGGGGAGTTTATCAGCTGATCTAGAGCATTTGAGATGATGAATTCCAGGAAGCACTGAGCCTGGGAGTTTGTACTCGAGTAGTTTTCCCAGTGAATGGTAGGATAATTGAAATCACCCAATATCAGGGTGTTCAGTAGGACCTTCATGTTTTCCAGTGTCTCCAGAAAGGTGGAGTAGTGGTCCTGGGTCATGGAGGGTGATCTGTAGCAGGCCACAATTTGCATCACATATTTGCCCGATGTTAGTTGCACATGGATGATCTCAGAGGTATCATGCTGCACCACTAACCTGGAGGTGTAGGTATCCTTGATGAATATGGATACACACCCTCGTTTTGTGTTTCGGTCCATGTTCTGTGTCCGAAAAGAGTGGTATGAGTTGTAACCCTTTAGTGCTGGGGTGCACTCTGGAGCCTTGAACCAGGTTTCAGTTACTGCACAGATGTCGATGTTCACCATACTGAGGAGTGCTTCGAGCGCGTGCATTTTGTGATTTAAACTCCTGGCATTGAGTAGCATAACCCTCAGTTTTTTGTTAATTGTGCTGTTTAAGGAGGTGAGCTTGAATTTTGAGCTTAGCCTAAGAAAGGCACTATGGGGGCAGCAAGAGCCTTGGCCAGTATTCAAAAGCCTAGGGGTGACAGGTGCAAGCCATCTCTTGCGAAGCAACGCGGCTTGTCGAGCATGTCATCCCAGGCTGACAGAAACTGGATCTCCTTTGAATGACATCAGAAGCTTAGCCAATTGTTGAAATTGATCATTTTTTCTTTATACTGAGGTATCATTCTTGGTGAGGGCAGGATGCTACTCAGGGTCAGGGTTATACCAGGCTGGGCTGCATTGAGCTCTTCCGTGTCTCTTTTCATGTAGTCCTGGGAGGTATGTCTCAGGTCATTCACACCAACATGAACAATGACAGAGTCATATCTGTACTTGTTCTGGAGTGACCTGAGTGCTTGGGTTATGTGGCGGATTCTGGATCCTGACAGGCAGCTAACAGTAACCTTCTGCTTGTCCAGCCTAGTGAGTGGGACATCAGTGTGCCTAACTATAGAGTCACCTATTACTAGTGTGTTAGGTATGTGCGATGCTCAGGGCATAATACGGAATGTGTGTGCTGGCTGCCCTGGAAGCTACCGTGATTCCCAAATCTGGCATTTGACACAGCTGTACCAGAGATTTGCCAATGGGGACAACCCTCACGGTTACCTAGTGGGGGATGCTGGATACGCACTGGAGCCGTGGCTGATGACACCCCATCAGAAAGGCACACACATCCAAACAAGAACTCCATAATGAGGCACAAGCACAGACCAGAATTATAGTAGAGCATGTGTTTGGGATGCTCAAGTCATGGTTCCAGTGCCTGGACACGTCCGGTGGAGTCTTGCAGTACTCACCAGCTACATGTACCCAAATTGTCATCATATGTGCCATGCTACACAATATGATCCTGTGGAAACAGCTGCAGCAGGAACAGCACGGGGCAGGGCCACACAGCCCACCACCATTGCTAAGGCCTGCATAGACACCGAGTGACTAGGAGGAGGAACAACCTGAGGCTGCCACAGTAGGCAGAAGGAGGCATGCCCAGTATGCCCTGGCCTTGACAAAGAGGCAACGCATAGCACATACACTGACACAGAAGGGACCCAGGGAATAACACCTGTCTCTGTCTCTCACATACAGTAAAACAGATGCCAAACATGACACTACCTGTACTCAACCATGTGTAGGGAGTGTACCATGTGCATCTGACATAGGCAGCCCTGCAGCACCACCCTCAATACTGGGACACCCACAAGGTAAGTGACTCACACATGCCAGTCAGGGGGGTTCACATACCTAGCAACAGTCACAGCCAGCAGGACAGGTGTAGATAAACACAAACAAAGGCTGTGCAATGGCCTCTGAATAATGCCTATGGGTAACTCCCCCCCCAGGCCTACACAGACAGACCACAGCAGTCAGTCAGTGGGACATTAGTTCTGAAGGGTAGGAAGTCAGAAACTAATATGTAGGTAAATCAAAGCTATGATCTGTAGTACACTGGTATGCCTCTAGTCAGCATGATAGGTCAGAAAACAGAATGGAATGGACTACCTGACATACCAGTACAGTCATAGCAGATGTATTCAGGTGTGCCCCATCCTATGTAGTAATGTAATGACAGTCACATGTGCCCCCCCAATCCTGTGTAGAAATGTAGAAATAGTCAGGTATGCCCCCCGTCCTATGTAGTAATGTAACACAGGCAGGTGTGCCCCCCAAATCCTGTGTAGAAATGTAGACATAGTCAGGTGTGCCCCCCCATCCTATGTAGAAATATAACAGTCAGGTGTGCCCCCCAATCCTGTGTAGATATGTAGAAATAGTCAGGTGTGCCCTCCAATCCTGTGTAGGAATGCAGAAACAGTCAGGTGTGTTCCCCCAACCCTACTTAATTATGTAGTAACGGTCTGGTGTCCCCCCATGTGATGTACACATGTCGTAACAGTCAGGTGTGCCCCCCACAACCCTATGTAGAAATGTAATAACATGTATGTGTAGGTCTAATACCAGTGGAACGCAGATGCACAGAGGGGCCCAAGGTAGCAGGATAGGTTGTAGCTTCTGCAGAATATGCAGATATGTGTGTTTTAAGTTGGTGTGTGTCCCATAACATGTGGGAGTGGTCGGTATGTGTGCATGTTGAGGTAAGCCTGGTGGCCATCACCCACTACCGCTGATGACAGGGCAAGTTCTCACAACTGCTGTGCCATACACAATACCCATCAGTATAACACAAGGTAGCAGTAAGCCATTGAAAATGTATGGTGGTAATATGTGTCACCATCTGAAAAACTGACATGGCATGGTTGTTGGTCAACATATACAAGCAGTACACAGGGGAAACAACCCCAGACATACAGTATATATCATGTCACTGTGAAATGGACACACCCTTGGAAAAGTACATACAGGTATGCATCACATTATTCAGTCCTGTAGTGGGGGATACTGGTGTTGTCTTCCCAAACACTCGCAGATCACAAAGGAGTTAGGACTGATGTATTGGGAAACAGCTGATGTACCTACACATGCAAGCATAACTGGAATGCCCAATGCATATCTGTGTGTCAGATGCAAGTAGTGTCCATAGCACACATGCACCCAGCTCATGCAAACACCACCCACAGGCACCTCTCTGGTCATATCCCTGCTGTGGGGAATGGGTACAGTAAGACCCCACCTGTATATGACAATAGTGGAAGACTGCAGCATGCAGTGCAGATGTCCCATGCAGGTGTGTCCCTAGCTGTAGATAGCACCCTGCCAGCATCCACACCACCTGAGCAAAACTGTTAGGAGATATTTGCATGGACACCTATCACCCCTACCCTGTCACTCCAGGGGAATATACTGTATGGTGATCTGGGACTGTAGGACTGACAGAATGCAACTACCTGCCACATCTGGCATGCAGCAACACCTAATGCCCCACAGGTGTCTGCCAAAGGCCTGTGTCTCACACATACTGCCAATGCATGTTATGTCACTGGCACCCAAATACCAACACAACACACCCCCCATAAGCCATATGCAAGGCCATGTGGACAAACCACAGTAACATGTCCACCATGTCCCACTGCATGACCTGAGGACTAACAGTAACACACACCTGTGATAGGGTGATACCCTTAGGGAAAGTTTCAGAGAATGTATGCATAATGTACGGAATAGGTTAGAATAACAGGGGGGGGGCTGGGAGCATGGGCAGCATGGAATGTGCAGGGTCTGACATCAAGCTGTGTGCACACACTATCCCTGGCTACAAACAAACATACACATGGGTGGCTACACACCTGCCCGTACACCACAATAGGGTATATGCCCTGACCCATGGCCCCTGCCCCTGGCTAACCTGTGCGAATTTGTACAACTGTGAGGCATTGCCACAGCAAGATAATCCCCTTCCTGTCATGCTGATGAGTGTACAAGTATGGGATCCTCTGCCAGTACTGTACCAAGGTGCTGAACCAGATACACAAACCGTGCACCAAGTGTCTGCAGCTCCTCCTCCTTACCATGAATACATAGGTGTCTGCCCACAATACTGGACACAGCCACTGTCACCCTTGTCCACCAAGACATCATTGTGAGCAAGAATGTCCACCTGACAGTAGATGAGGGCAGAAAACATCACTGTGTATAACAGTACATGTCTGACTATTTCTGCTAACAGCAGTATCATGCAGCTGAAGCAGCACATACACAATCACCTACAGTGCTTACTATCCCCTGCCAGTCTGTCCACATATTGCCAAATGATCGACGGATACCCTGCAGAAACAGTATGCTACCTGTAGGTGTACACCACAAAGGTATGCACTGCAGTACAAACTACCTGTACTTGATCCACACATTCAGTACAGACAGGCATACTAGGCATGCTCACATAGTTAGAGAAATGTAGGCAATGTCAGTCAACAATATACTGAAAGGTCATACCGGGCATGCTCACACACTTAAACAAATGAAGGCCATGTCTGCAAACACCAGTGGACCAGACATATCTGGCAGTCGCAGATGTTACTGCAGACACTCCTCATGATGCACCACTCATGCTTTGCACACACAGTGGATAGGAATACAGAGATATATCTAAGGACAATACACTATAATAAGCCAAAGGTAGACATACATAGATGTGTGGAAGAGGATGACTGTGACAAGGAGCCATCCAGGCCTGTCCCACCCAGCACACAGCCAAAGAGCCACATCCACATGAGGTACAGATGTCACTCACTGTAGATACTAGCCACTGGTATCTGTCACCATTACAGACTATGTGGTGCAAGTGCTAGCTGTGCAACATGACTGTACAAGGAAGTAGACATCTAGCAGCTGTATACACATACCTATAAAATATGACCCTGTGTGTGCCCACATGTGGTGTTTCAACCTCTATATGAATGGGTTATGGCCCATGCACACACACTGCTCTCCCCATAGCCCTACTATGACAAGCCTGCTGAGGTCATCCACTGTGAAATACACCTTTTGGGAAGTTGTAGCCCAGTAATCTCTGTGGAGCATCCTATAACTGCATGCTGCTGTAATGTGATAAGATAGTTAGGTAGGAGTTATAATCCCAGACTTGGCAATTGTGTGTGTGTGTGTGTGTGTGTGTGTGTGTGTGTGTGTGTGTGTGTGTGTGTGTGTGTGTGTGTGTGTGTGTGTCTGTCTGTCTGTCTGTCTCTGTTGAGAGCAATGCTTTTTAGGATAGTTACATTCCCTACAATTCAAATGCTCTACTTTGGCAAGGCTGCTGATGTCATCCACTTAGAAATACACCTTTGTGAAGGTTGTAGCCTAATAATCTTCGTAGCATGTCCCATAATTGCATACTGCAGTAGTGTGACAAAATAGTTAGGTAGGAGTTCTAATCCCAGACTTGGCAATTGTGTGAGTGTGTGTGTCTGACTCTGTCTATGTAGAGAGCGATGCTTTTTAGGGTAGTCACATTCCCTACAATTCAAATGCTCTACTTTGGCAGGGCTGCTGATGTCATCCACCTAGAAATACATCTCTGGGAAGGTTGTAGCCCAGTAATCTCCGTAGCATGTCCTATAACTGTATAGTGTGATAAATTAGTTAGGTAGGAGTTCTAATCCCAGACTTGGCAATTGTGTTTGTGTCTGTGTGTGTGCCTGTCTGACTTTGTCTGTGTAGAGAGCAATGCATTTTAGGCTAGTCACACTCAGTACAATTCAAATGCCCTACTTTGGCAATCCTGCTAATGTTATTCACTGTGAAATACACCTTTGCAGAAGGGGCACTCCAGCAATCCCCATGGTGCATCCTATAACAACATCATGCTGTAGTGTGATATAGAACTCTGGTAGGACTTATATTCCTACACATGGCAGTTGTGGATGTTTTTTGTGTGAGTCTATGTCTGTGTAGGGAGCAATGCATTTTAGGCTAGTCACACTCACTACAAGTCAATTGCCCTACTTTGGCAATCCTGCTGATGTGATTCACTGTGAAATACACCTTTGGGGAAGGGGCACTATAGCAATTCCCATGGTGCACCCTATAACAGCATCATGCTGTAGTGTGATATAGAACTATGGTAGGGGTTCTATTCCCACACATGACAGTTGTGGATGTTTTGTGTGTGATTATATGTCTGTGTAGGGAGCAATGTATTTTAGGCTAGTCACACTCACTACAAGTCAAATGCCCTACTTTGGCAGTCCTGCTGATGTTATTCACTGTGAAATACACCTTTGGGAAAGGGGCACTCCAGCAATCCCAGTGGTGCATCCTATAAAGGTGTAGTGCTATAGTGTAGGAGTTCTAATCCCAGGCATGACAGATTTGTGTGTATGTGTCTCTGTTTGTCATTCGTATCCTGTGTGGTGGTGGTTGTGAGTGTGTAACAACTGGACTCAATGTGGAGCGGGTTTTGCAAAATTCTTATATGGTGGGCCAAGTATATATCACAATGTCCACCGTACAGGGATAACAAATGTGAAATAGTCAAGTGGCTGGGGTGCAAATCCATACCTCTAAATGTGACATCAATGCCAGCTGAACAACGTTAGTGACCCTTGTATTACCCAGGGAACACTCTCAACCCATGTCTCATACACACACACACACACACACACACACACACACACACACACACACACACACACTTGCCTAGGCAACAGCCACTATGTTTGTAGTACCCTGCATATTGCCCACTGATAGTAACCATGGTGTGATTGCAGTGGGCTATAGAGGGCATGGCACCCTGTCCATCAGTCCAATAAGCATGTACATTCTGACAGTGCCTCTCCCCATGTTCCCGACTGGACACCTGAAACACCTGTGGTGCCATCAAATGTGAATCACAAAGGACATACCATGCCTGAAACACAAGCCCTGTATGGACAGATGCCAGTGACACCAGGAAATACCAGTAGCATGCTAACACTGTAGGTGCAGGGTCAACCTGCTGTCCATTAACAGTTCCTGCCACATGAGGCCAGGATTGACACATCTGATGATAATGATCTGTGTACACAACATAGGCCAGACACCCCAGGTACAGTTCCACATGTCACAGACAGAGCCCCTCAATTACCCTCTTTAAGAAGAATCTTGACGTTTGGATGGGAGATCGTAAACTTACCCCTGGGATCTCTTCTGTGTCACTGCTAGACAGAGGCACGGTAAACTAACCTTAAATGGGCTATCTTCTGTGACCTACTATACAGAGGCACAGTCAACTAATCTAAGAAGGGTGGCAAAAGCCAAACACACTCTGGCTAGGCTTGTAAATGCCCTAGGGCAGATAGCCTAGTATCAACCTATGAACCTATGAACCTATGAACCTATATGAACCTATGTACATGCATGTGGGAGGTGTACACATCCCAGATACTGCCCATATTATGGACTAAGAAACACATACATGGCAAGCAATGCACAGCATTGGCCATACACAATAGTCACCCAGGTGGCTGGATAGTGAATACAATACCCACCTGTGTGGGCAACTCCAAACACTACACCCCTGAGCCACAATGCAGGCCATTGTCATGTGGTCTGATGCCAAGGTATGACCATCACATAGCCTTGTATAGCTGTCTGGCACCATCAACCACAACACACCCGTGAAGCAGTACACACATGCATGTCAGTACTGGCACCTGTGTCTGTGTGTGTGGTGTATGATGCGTATCACCACATTCACACTCACTATAATCCCCATTGGCATACTGAAGCATGCTGTCTGATGTCAGACACCTCCACATACACTTGCACATATAACCTCCGTATGACCCCTGTGCTGCATGTGATACCTGCACAGTACTGTGTTGTGCCAATCCCACTAGTGGTGAGTTGTATTCCTGGCCCTGCCAAGTGTGGCAATGTGTGTGTCCCTGTGAGAGTGTGGCTGTATTGACGCTGTCACCTGTTCATGCGGATAGGCACATGTACTACACCTACCACATAGCTACCATATCCCTGTTGCAGATGCCACTCACCATCACATATATGTTCTGAGGGCTCCCCCAACATGTAACCTATGTGGTGCATCCAATAACTGCATGGACATGTGATAGCACTACATAGTCATCAGGGGTTTGATACCCTGTACTGGTAAGCATGATACACAAACATGCTTAAATTTTAGTCTCCCACCCCTCCCTGGCTTTTCTGTACCTCTGTCTGCCTCTGCACTCCCTCTCTGGTGGATGTGGAGACTTACACCTGCTTTGCTTAGGCAGCAGCATGTGTATTTTAAGTGATGCTCAGGATCAGCTGATAGCCTCTGCATGAATTGCAGCCCTCCTGTAGCTGATTGCATGTGGAACAGCTGTGGTAACATTCCATTAGCCAATTGCATGGAAACACTCACCAATATCTAGGAACATCATGTTGGCGTTGGGCCTTTCATTCACTGTGAGCAGTAACTTGATCTGTTGTTTGGCAAACAGTGTCTCAGATGGATTGGGGTTTACCTCCAACAACATACACTGTGGAAACAGGTCAACACACTGGAGGGGGATGTGCCTGACCTGACTAAAGACTGTAAGTGCTGCTATATTGCATTTGGAGTAATGTTGGTTTCACAGGGTGTGTGTGGATATGACTGTCCTACATGTTTTCATACCTGCCATGTCAGTGCTATGGTTATGAGGGAACACCCATCTGTAGAACTATCTGCAGACTGGACAGTGTGTGGTGCCTTTTGTTTCAGATATTACCCACAGAGCACATATCTCTGAACTGCAGAAGGTAGTGTGAGGATTGCAGTCTGTAGATGGTGACAGCCGTGAAGTGCAACAAACCCTGTTACAACAGTAAATATATGAGGTTATCACAGCAACATGTCAATATTGGCCCTGTGTATGTGCCTCCAGCCACAGCCCTGTCAACTTTTGTACATATGTCATGCAGTAAGGGGTGCATATGTACTGTACACCATAATTAGTGACAGCATATCTGATAAGCCAGTGAGATATCAGACTGCTTCACATGTATAGTAGGGGTTATAGTTGATGACATAACCTGGACATTCTGTGATTGTGTGTACAGTACAGAGGTCTGTGTACTTATGGTGATTGTTGGCAGTATGTGTACTGTTAATATGTATCTTGGCCTGTGTACAGACTGTGGTAGATGTCATTGTTCTTGGTCCTGTTCTATCTGATGTTACATGCTACTCCAGTGTATGTTACCTTATCGGCTTACATGTTTGTAGGGCCATACTTGCTCATGTCCCATACCACAGACAGGCAGCGGACCACACTGTGTAGTGGCCCAGTATATGTTAGGTTAGTGTGCGAGTGGCTCATATGAGGTTGGTGTTGAACAAATAGTCCATATACTGTAATAATATGCTAGCATGCCATATGTAGCTGTGGCTGTGTTCACATTGGTTGTGGTTATGCACATTCACACAGGTGTATGTTACTCTGTGCTGTGGCATGCCTGTGAAGCCTGCTCTATATGCAGGTACATGTTGCATTCCTACATAGGAAATGTAGGCTAGTGTTGAGCTGGTGTGCCTGTAGCCTGCACAGTGCTTTGTTACATGCCTAGCAGCTTAGTCTACTTACCCAGTGGAATGTAATGTCCAGACACTTGCCAGATGTACTGCTGCCAGGCCACCATAACAGTCATGTATGTCAGACAGAGCAGTGGGATGCTGTGCAGATGTATTTCAATATCTAGTGGGTGGTATGTGGCCATGGCATGTCCGTACAAGCGGTTATTATGTGGCAGGAGAGAGAGGGATATGTGAATGCATAACCTATGGGAGCGCATGTATACCAGCAGTTATGAGTTATACCCATCTACATGGCTGTTAACATCCACATTGTCAGGATTGGTCCACATGTCCTGCACTAAGGGGTTATATGTATACCTCTGGACTGTCCAGAGTGTGTCAGACTGTCCACATATATTGGCCATTATCTCTGCTGTAGTCCACAGGAGAAGTACATGGTAGCAGTGGTACTATACTATGATGTCCTTAGGATGTCTGTCAGTAGCCACTGATGCACATGTTAAAAGCAGATGTGACCTCCCACACACATCATGTCTGTGAAGACAATCCTTATTACAGTAGCAATACACTACAAATATACCTGCTATACATACTTGACATCCCCTTGCACTATGAAGTTGGGACTACAGGAGCTGAGGTAGGTCTACACTCCATGTTCGGGACATATGGTGATGATATATGTAAATATACTTATCCAGATATCTATATAGACATACACATATACATATCGACATACATAGATGGATATGTATATATACATAGATATACAAATGAACACCCAGATATATACATATACAAAGCAATACATGTCTACACATATATAGATAGAGATACATATGCTCATATACATATGGATATCTACATATATATTTACAGTAGTAGGTATATCAGAATCGATATGTATGCACATATAGTTATTGATATCTACATATATACCAACATAACTAGGCATATCTGTACACATAGGATGTGCATACATATATACCTATATATACATATAGCTATATATACATATATGTATGTCTATATATACATATATCTATATATACATATATGTATATGAGAGCGCTACAGAATCCCGAAAGCCGAAAGTCCTGAAGACCATCAGTGGTGAGCTGCCTTAAGGTATAAGGATGTACATTATCATAAAATCCACCATGGTTAAATGCAGGCCTACTGCCACCTGCCATACAGACTGTTCTATTTCTCAGTGTGCTTGTGATGGTGTCAGTTGTGCCTTGGTATTTAACAGTTACATCCCATTGTGTCAACTGAAGCCTTTAGCCCCTAAGGATTGTCTACAGAGTGTAGACAGAGGCTGCTGAACTATACATCTGCATTACTTACTGTTGATTGCTTGGTATCCTGTGGCCCAGTCTGTCTTTACTATTGTACTACTTGATGGCCCTGGCCTGGACAGCAACATTTGTTAACTTTTCCAGACTATGGTATTAGTATAACTTTTTCACAGTTGCATAACTTACTTTATATGGATGTCCGTGTCTCAACAGCTATACGACATGGCATATACAATTGTAATAGTACACAAATAAAGCTTTCCCGTTTATGCAAACCTATGTGTGGTGATATATCCTTTGATTTCTCTGTGGGTATATGTTGCAGGCAATGGTTGTCATTTGTATGGGTGGCTCATACAGTCTCCAGTTGGTAAGGTGGTAACTGTAGGAAGAGTGGCTGTTCCATATTCTGTGCACATACTACATATGTAACTTGCTATACATATTGGTGTGTGTGTGTGTGTGTGTGTGTGTGTGTATGTGTAGTTACATATATAGCTATATCTATATCTATATATATATATATATATATATATATATATATATATATATGTATATCTGTATCTGCATTTATATGTCTGCGTATATGTATCCTAGGGATGCCCATGTCGTGTCTGGTCCTGGTTATGGAATCTGCAACACTAAGTAGTGTATTGCAGGGGAGACATCTTTGGCTGTTGGGGGAGTATACCTATTCATACAAAACATATATTGTTTGGGGCCTCTCAATCCCATTAACGGTGCATGTGGACATATATGTTTTTGTAATTTCCCCATTGTTTTCAACAGATGTATGTCCGTATATACCTAAATATATATATATATATATATATATATATATATATATATATATCTGCTGACATATATATATAACCTGCTGTATGTATATATGTAAACATATATATATCTATAGATGAAGGCATTTGCATGTATATATGTTTATATATATTTATATATATGCAGATATTTAAATATATATAATATACATATATATATATATATATATATATATATATATATATATATATATATATATACATACACATATATAGATATGTTGCATCTATTTAGATATTAATATATTTACGCACACACATACATCTACATGTTGGAATGCATTCTCTGTACTGTTGAATGACTGGGTTGTAGGATATATTTGTGAATACAACAAGGTTATGTATATCTGACATGGATATTGGTAAATCACTTTGTCTATGGTCTCCAGGGTCCTAGGTTCGAGCCTTGCAGATGCTGCTTATTTTGTTGCTGGGCAGAACAAGGGCTGTTTTATGCAGACTGACTAAGGCACTTTTGAGCAGTTGTAAGTGGGTTTGTACGGGTTTGCGCAGAGGTAAGCACTGCTAACTTACAGTTACAGATTTTTATACTCAGTTAGTTTTTGAATTGCTTAACCTGTGTAGGCATTGCTTACCCTGCACAAACAGGCTTAAACCCACTTACTACTGCTTAAAAGTGCTTACTCCTGCTTACCCCCATGCTAATTTCTTTAAAAGAAAAGAAAAAGGGGTGGACAGGAAAGTGGTGAAAAAGGGGAACAAAGATGTAAAGACAGTAGGGAAAATAGCCAGGGATGTGCAAGAAGGGTGTAGGGAAGGTCCATAGCTGCCCATGTCTTCTACAACAACAGTTGTGCATATACACTGAATATGGAGGTAGATTTGTACACACAAACCCTTGAGAGGGGGTGAGGACAACAATAATACGTTGTGATGCCACTTAGACTGGATTACATGTGTCCAGTGGACACATGTGCGAAATGGACAGCTATGTATGGGAGGAGATTTTTTGTGGGAACAGATTGCCCTTTATTTCAGGTGAGAGTGGGACGTTGGGGAGGGATAGTAGGTATATTTGGGGAGGTAGGTTGGGTAGGTTAACAGACAAGACAAACATGACGCAAACAGGGACAGTATATGAAACATGTGGGGGGTAAACACCTTAATGGGGAGGGGGAGTTGGGAAATCAGAAGCCCCTGAGCCCCCTAGTGGAAACAGTGGGACAGAGGTTCCCACCCATGGGCAGTCACCACTGCACCTTTACAGCCCTGAAGGTGGCTATGCTGGGGGCTTAGTCATAGAGCCAGGCTGGACATCTTGTCATGACATGTGGCCCTTGAGCTGGCATAGCAGATCACCAAACTGCTGATTGATCACTCTACACACCACGACCCCGACCTGGCAACGTGTGACAGGTGCCTGTCCGTTCCCACTCCCAGGGGGGGAGCCCCATCCCCTGAGTTGGTTTCACCCAAAGGTGGTGCAGGACCAACAGACAGGGAGGTCCCGGGTTGGGCCCCAGACATGCTGGTGCCTGGTGCCATTGCCAGCTGAGGTAGGACAGATGAGTTCGCTGAGACTGGCCTTCCCAAGCATGCTATAGTGTTTAGATTTCATCATATGTGGGTTAGTGATAGTCAGCACATTCCAGGGTTAGGTATAACAGCATGCATAGATATTCCCACTAATCCAAACACCAGATATGGAACAGTTGCATAGCGAACAGAACACATGCATATATGGGACCACAGTGGTAAAAGAACAGCATGCAGGTACATTGATGGCACCATGCCACCAATATTGGGATAATTCAATATAGCACATGCATGGGAACCATTAAAATATTTATCAAACAATTTGACATTATCAGAACATAGGTGTCATTACATTCCAGTTGGGGTGGGTATGTTGATTATTGTTGGAGATATGTTGGGGGGAGAGAAATATGTCAAGTAACAACTATTATATTCCTGTAGTCCACATTACTTTCCTAGTCAGTGCTGTTTTCTGTACCTTACAAGTCTTACTACACTACCAAATACCTTAGTTTGGACAATGATATGGCTGTCGTCATTGTTATACATGAACTGGTTTTACCTGCAGTATACACCTCTTATCTGGTATACCTGTGGAGGGAATGTTTGTTAACACTAACTGTTTCTACACATACTCCCAGATTCCGGGTTGCTGCTGTGCACATAGCTATCCAACTCTTTCTGCAAAGACTCTGGCCATGTGTTGACCACATGCTGGTGTGCCGGGACATATCTAGAATATTGCCCTCTTCAACCTTTATTGACCTGACACACACATATACATGCTTTCCTACACAGTTATATTATGTAGCACAGTTTGGGTGACAGTAATCGGTGATACTTTATTATTCAGAGAAACTGCAATACTCACAATTCCCTACAATACCAGAATGTACAGTACCAGTACAGGTTATAATGGTCTGTATTTCTCAGCACAGTGTTTGTATCCGACATACCTGTGGGAGCAATGTTTGTTAGCACTAACTGACTGTTGCCACACAATCTTCCACATTACACATTAGTATTATGCACATACATCTTACTCTGTTACTGTACACATTCTGGTCACAGCTTAACAACATGGGAGTGTAGATAGGACATACCTGATATATTACTCTCCTAACAGTTTCAGGGGTTGCTACAGTGACAGGTTTGTTCTCATAGGTGTTTGACAATCACTTGTATTCCCTGTTTGCTGGCAAAACATCTGGGAACATCCCACAGACTTACCAGGAGGACAGGGGGACAGGCAGCAGATATGGACCCATATACTGGACATTCTGGCCTCATCTGTACAGTCGTGGGGTATGATTCTGTATGCAGCCTACATCCACTCCCAGGATTCAGACCATGGCTGTGTCTGCTACAACTTAAACACTGTCCATCACAGTTGTGTCTGCTATATAGATATTGCTGCATATCTCCTGTCTGCTTTCTGTCTTATTAATCCCCTGTGATTTTGCATTCTGACCTTGTATTATAACACTCTTACACAGATTTCCTAGACAGTTATGTGCTGTAGGACAGTGTGGGCAACAGTGATGTGTAATACCTCATTATTCAGAGCAACTACATCAGTTGCACTGCCATACAATACCAATGTAAACAGTACCAGTACCAGTACTGGGTATCATTCTTGTATTTCTGGGCACAGTGTTGGTATCTCACAGACCTGTGGGAGAAATGTTTATTAGCACTACCCGAATGCTCCCACACACAGTACCAGATTCCACATTACTATTATGCACATACATCTCACTCTGTTACTCTACACACCCTGACCACAGCTTGACAAGCTGGGGTGTAAATGGGACATACGTGGCTTCTAAGTCTCATAAGGTATTGGGGAGTTGCTAGTGTGCCAGCTTTGTTCACATAGATATGTGTCAGTTTTATTTCCTGTTTGCTGCCTATACGTCTGGGGTTATCTCATTCATTTCCCAGGGGGACAGGTTGATAGACAACAGATATGGGCCACTTTACTGGACATTCTGGACATATCTGTACAGTTGTGGGGTATTATTCTGTATGCAGAGTGCTACCACTGGCAGGATTAGAACCATAGTATACCATTACCTAGGGTTGGCATTGTTTAAAGGGGTATAACACTGTGCACATTGAGTTAGCTGGCCTGCACATTGCTTACACTGCCTAAGCCGGCCTGTGCAATGCATAGTGTTGCTTACATTAGACTTTGCATTTTAATTCCTTTTTGGCATTGAGTTATTATTCATTACACCTTATATGTATGCCTGGTATCCATGATTCATGTGTACAGACACTGTACGGGGTCCTTGTGTTTTATTGGGGACTTCAACACTCTATTACAATTACACCTGACTTCTGGCTTTACTGCTGTACTCCGGTTCGCATATTTATGTTATGTAGTGGGTTAAGACACATATGTCTGTATACTGATTCCTTTCACAGGCTCAGTTTGGTTTTACTCTGGTGTAGACTTGTTTGCTGTTATCTCATTCTTCTGTACTTCTGTGATGGCTTGGTGGTTAACTACTGTGACTGTGGTGTATAGGGTCCTGGGTTCGAGATCTGCATGGCTGTTTATTTTGTTGATGGGCAGAAGAAGGGCTGTTGGATACAGAGTGATTAAGGCACTTTTGAGCATTTGTAATGGGTTTGCGTGGGTTTGCATGATGGTAAGCACTGCTAACCTGCCATTACATCTGCTTACAGAGAGTTAGCTTCAGAATTGCTTAACCAGTGTAGGCATTGCTTACCGCCATGCAAGCAGGCTTAAGCTTGCTTACTAGTGCTTAAATATGCTTACTGCTGCTTATTGGTGCTTAAACCTGCTTACTAGTGCTTTATTAATTATAACACTGACACCTCACATGTGCATTTACTGCAGTACTCCAGTTCATAAAAATATGTTATTTAGTGGGTTATGCAACATAAATATTAGTCATAATGTGCTTTGTCATGGAAAATGGGATGTGCTGCAATGGGAGTACAACCGTGAATGCCTGCTCATAAGGCGAATGCTCTGCCCACTTCACTATTGCTATACTGCTTCATTTGCATATATCTTCCTTGTTATCCTCTTCAGCCATTTAAGCTGCATTAACCGTAGCTAAGTGATGGGCACACCCACGCACCTACGGTTAGCTTTAATCGGATTTTAAAATAAAACAAAGGGTTTGTTCATTGTATTTATTTATACTTTTGCTGTTGTACAAAAGGGGGGCTGTTGGTAGGGATATGCGGACACCTGTGAGCAGTCTCGCTCATTTTGTGCCCCTTTCTGCTGTTCTTCATTGCGGGGGAGTGTATATTCTGAGAGCTCTGCTCTCAGACATGCCCCTGCACTCTTACACGCTCCATGTAATACTAGGAGCTCAGGCAGTGTGCCTCATTACAATGCATGGCGCACTGCCGTCCTGCTCCTAAACAGCCGCCTCCGTGCAGGACTAAGCCAGTCCTGCATGGAGGAATAGTAAATCTAGGGGGTTGTCTTTAGATACTGGCAAACTATTTGCTGTATCGTGAATTGTATGCACCTTGGTTCAGCTACAGGCAAGCAAAGCTGATCATTAAGAATAGAAATGGTGTAACAGGATAATAGGAATGATTGAAAACAAATAAAGAGGGGGAAATACAAGAGAAACATCAAGAGGATTAGAGCTGGAGGAAGCGGGAGAGGATGGGCTCTATGTTTTTGTTAGGGGATAGAAACCCTGTTTTTCATTTTTTTTTTTTTTGAAAGAGGGTAGTGTGGGTGGGAAATAGGGAAGAGGGTATAGAAGAAATGGTTGTGTAAGAAGGGCTGAGGAAGTCTCAGCTGTATACCCAGTCCTCCAGAGCCTCAAACACGTCAACTACCAAATGGGTTGCAGTGGAGGTCCCCGATGTTGAGGGGGGTATGGGCCTGTGTTGGTGTGATTGGCACCAAATAGAATAGTATATCTTCTACACACTGAAGACAGGTTTCATCTTGTACAATTTTATTGTCTACTACCCCTTCCAGTATGTCCTCAACCAAACTCCAAAGTCCCTATTCAGTGAGGCTTTCCATTCTGCCCCATACTGGTGTGCCTGCAGGACCGGTGCTGCCAATCTGAACCTGGGAAGACAGCCCCAGACAGGTAAAGGCTGATATCTCTCTCTAGCCTGGGAGGTACATGCCTAGACTGCTCCTGAAGGATTTGAACTTGTATAAAATAAAAATTAAATGGCTGAGAAGCAAAACAACAAAGTAAAAGAAACACATAAGGAAAATAATAAATAAAAGAGAGAAAAGGTGGGGAGAGACAAACCAGAAAAAAGTACAATTAATCCACACAAAACTGTAGCAATGCAAGGTATCAAGTCAATAAAGCATTCTGAGAAATATCTTTATTGAAGTTCAGTAATGTATAGGAAGTTATACTGCGGTGATGGTGCTGCAGTAGCGTTGTCGCCTCACAGTAAGACATTGTCCTGTTCAATTCTCAGCTAAAAGCGTCTTCTGTGTGGAGACATGCGTGAATGGGCATACGTTCGTTGAAGGTTGTGCGTCAGGGCTGGCAACTCGGTACATAAAAATCTACTGCCAATCATTAGCGGACCGGAGTTCCACTGTGGCGACCCCTAACCGGGAAAAGCCGAAAGATACAACAACAACAAGTAATGTATAGGAAGTTCTTATGTAACGTGGGCAAATGTTTGAGTAGTGCTTATGCATACTTGAGATGAATTTACAGAACACAGTCATCAAGCATGAATGAAATCACATACTATTGCAGTTAATCATGCTTCAGAATGTCAGGATAACTCATTTTCCTTTATATGTTCCTGTCTTCCTTGGGATTTATTTCAGCTACAAAGGTGTACAAACAGTAGTTTGCAGGATTACAACTGAAATGAGTTTTAAAAACATAGCTGTAATACTGTTTATGCTACCCTGAATTATGTGTAATAGTTTCTGTTAAGGTTTGTTAAATAATACATATCTTATGGACACCTCTTACTCCTACCAGAAGATTCCACTAGTCTTTTGACTCTTTTCTTTTGTTATTGAGAGTTTTGTTGTATTTCTTTCTCAGCTACAAGTAAAAGAGAAGTATATTCTTGTTTATCTGTATTTGACCATATTCTCATACACATATCTTATATTCCCTGTAATCATTTTCATTTTTGTCATATCCTGTGAGATTGTAATTGTTAAATGCATACATGTGTATTATTAATATTCAGTAGTTAAATATTTGAATTGTATAAGGTACTGAAGAAATATGGATGGAGTCGTGTTGTTTGATTAAAAAAAAAACATGTAACACTCTGTGGATTGTCTGAACTGCAAATGCTGAAATGTAACAATTCAAAGGAATGTGAATTTCCTTTTTCTGCAGAACTTTGTCTAATGTACATTAATACTGCAGTAAAACAGGTTGTTGTCTGAAAAATGAAGTGCTTCTGATTATTTCAGCAAAGTAACCCACACTCCCCTCCCCTAACAGTCAGTCTGACTAGAGTGTGGTGAGAGTCATTTCAATCATGTTTTACGTGCAGTAACAAATACATATGAGCAAATGAGAAAACAATTAAGTTCAGCAATTCTTTTTTTACATATATCTAGTTACCTGTCACAGAAGATGTTCTTATAATAATTAAAAAAGGCCTTACAACTTTTTGCAATACAATGCTATTAAAATTCTTTACATTTGTAACTACAAGTTTTGTTTCTAACTGTATTATATGCAGTCAGCAGTACTGATATTTGAACATAACTAATACATTTACAGAGTTACCTAGGAACATTACTAATTTCATAGTATTTACTGACATTTTTATTTATTACTGTAGCATCTTAATAGGCAAAAGCAGCATTTTATCTCTGCCATAAACAAAAGTATGTCTGACTATATGAAATGGTATTTATTTATTTTTTCTTAATGCATTTCAGAATGTCACCTCAAGTACATATTTGAAGGGAAAGATATTTGACTGTTGAATTTCATGTACTTGTCCAATTTTTCTACCCCCATTTTATATATATATATATATATATATATATATATATATATATATATATATATATATATATATATATATATATATGTATTAAAAGTTGTGCTTAATGTAAAACTCTGGCCTTCTTGCCCAAATCTTATCAACCTACTTGGCCAGCTGGTCAGTACTATGCTTTTGCAAGTCATCATACCTGTGTCAGCACTGCTGATGAAAGCTGGTTATACCTGTTAGGTTTGACAGCTGGTCACCCAACTCCTGCAGGTATCAATTTTTTTTCCAAGTACTGGTACTTGTGCACATCTGAAACTTCGTCAGGTATGAGTCCTTGAGAAGTTAGATCACGATTAAGGTCTCTTTCTCAGGCCAGCCAGGAGCATGTGCTCATGCCTTACAGGTGCTACCATCATTTGAAGTGCCAGAACCAGAATGAGGAAAGTATGGTGAGCGCTGTATTAACTAGGATTAGAACCATTGCCTGTTGGGTGTGACATCACTTTCAGCAAACCCTTTTTTACTAATGTGATCATTAGACCAGGTATTGATAGCACTGACAGGTTTTGTATAACTACAGATGCTTTGTCACACCCTGTTTTTCTTCTTAAAGGGAAACACCGATGCGGTCAATTACTAATACACTTTTTTCTTAGTCTATCTAAATCAATTAGGTATTGCCAGTAATATTTCTTCATAGCATTTTTACATTTTTTTTATGTTTGTATTTTGTTTCATGCATTCAAGTTTGATCTATCATTTTTTTATCCTCATGTTTTTCTTTTATTAATAGGGAGTAGAGAAAGGGATATTAATACTAATGTAAGGAAGTATTTCTATCACTTTTGTATATGTGTTACTTGTTAGGGTGTGACATACAGATCTGGATGGCTAGGGATTAACATTCATATTCTTTGCAGCCTGACATTCAGATGACTCCATTTTCAATTTTACCAGTATATCTCTTTATTAGCTAGTTCTGACCAAGCAGAGTGAGCAGCCTGGCATTAATGTGGAGTGCTGCTGAGTTCTTAAATGTCTGCAGTGCATCTACACCTTCTCAGACTCATTCATGTAGCATGTCGCATGTGTTCATAATTGGTAAAAATGCAGAGTACGGTGAAGGAGTTCGTAATACTTTTGCATTATACTACAATTCATAAACATGCATATAAATTAGCTTAATTTGCTTACCAAACATGGAAATTGGTCTGAGTTGATGTCAAAAGGCTGAGCTGCACCATACTGATTTGTGAGTAGCTGAGATAGGTGGCAAATAACTTTAGATAACTTAGACATCCAAAAGTAAGAAAAACTTTATAAAATACATTATATTCACTAAAAGCAGAATTAACAGTTCTTATCATAAAGTTTTAAAGGTGAATTGCAATGCATTTTTAACTGTATTGCTTTTATATTGACTGAGTGTTTAATTATGGGGAACTGCTTGCTAGTTGACGTGCTTCTGGTCATTGAAAATTTAATAATTGAACAGTACATTGTTATTCACCATGCAGTTTAGACCTTGTTATTGAAGTCGACAAGGTTTACTGTGTATAAGACAGACATACAGATGTGTAGTGAAAGCATTGTTTTACTAGTGTCAGTTAGAGAAGAGTACTCATCAGTGGCAGGCAGGACTGCATTTTTATACTGAAAAATCTGAACGTGTGCTCTTTGAAATCACAGTTGTGTTAGATTATTTCTGTAGTTATGCTGGTGGTAGGCTAGTGGCTTACACTTTAACTACTGATGTCATGCAGGCAGTACTGTGGCAAGTGTCTAACAGTAGCCCTTTCATTTTTCCCATGTAGTACAGATGTTGAGTAAGAGATCCAAGCATAAACATGATAACTTTAGCTATGAGGACAATCACATACTGATGGCAGCACTTTGGATATATGGCAAACTGCTGTTTAGTAAATAGGGCCCAGACATGCTGAGAGGAACAAAGCATTGACCCAGGTAGTTGCTGAAATCAGTGCAGTTGAAGCCAGACACAGATCTCTGGCACAGTGCTAGAAAAAGGCAAAATATATGTTAGGACGTGTTACAAGCAAGGCGAGGGAGAATGCAATTTCTAGGACTACAGGGGAAGGGGGCTCCAAATCTTAAGTTAACACCAGATAATGAATTCCTTCTGTCCATCCATGGAGATGACTATAACACAGAAGATTGTGCAACAGGAATAATTAGAGACAGAATGGACACTGTTCCGTCAAAAGAAAGTCTGAAACAGCATTTGCATTCATCTTCTCTTAAAGTTTGGTTTAAAAAATATACCTTTTAAATATCTGACATTGAATGGTAACAAAGAGTGCTGTGATTAAACACATCACAAGTGATTATTATTAGGTCAACCTTGTACATCATCAGCTAAAGAAAATGAAGGAAAAATTCATAGTATATGTTTCCCCCAGTGTACGCATGCTATACCATATGCTGTTGCAGTATTATTAATGTATTGCAATTATTTCTTTTATAGAGTCAGTATCAGAAACAAACAGTTGAACTGGCCCAATAAATATGAATGAAGTATGTAGTAGAATGGGTGTTATTGAGGATGATGATGATGATGGTAATGATGATGATGAGGGTGATGATGAGGGTGATGGTAATGTAGCTGTATTTACAACGCACCCTTAGGGAAGTGGCAGGCAGTCTCCCAGTGTAATGACAGGCTCTCTCACCTCACAAGCTGTTAGTAACTCTACAGAAAGTGACACTGCATCACAAAGTCAAACACAGGTTGACATTCCACTCACGCTTGTACACCAGGAGCAAACAAACACTTCCACACCAGTGTGTCCACAGGCAGAATTACAGTTTTCAGGCAAGCATTCTGAGGCCACTTTGCCCGCAGTGACAACATTACAAAGAGGTTCTTGGTGGAGAAATTATTCTGACGTACCTCAAGAAACACATAAAGGATTGGCAGCACATCAGGACATGTGCTGTGACATAGCTAGGGCTCAAACCAGTGCAACAGTGAGTCAGCTAGAAATGGTTAGAGCCCTACAGGGTATGCATGAAAATATGAAACAGTACTTTAAATTGGTAGAGAGATGGGAAAATGCCATGGTTTCACTGATGCATACCATAGTGGCACACCAGGCATCAGTTGCAGCTTCCATTCATACACTGGTTCAGACATAACAGTCAAAGTGGACTCAGTTTAACCAGGAGAAGGAGATGGGGATCATGTGAGGGAAGATCAAACAACAGTAGCACTGGCTCTAAAGACAATATTGTCAGCACTCACATTGAGCAATCACAACACATTTCTCACAGGTCATCTCAACGTTCATGTACACCTAGGATGACCTCCCATTCCAGATCAAGGTCACAGTCACAAAGCACTGTCAGGTCACTAACAGGGCAACTGCCTTCCTTCTGTATATCACACCATTGGACTAACTCACCTATCACTTCTCATGTTAACCCATCCTTCAGATCTGTTGCACCATCACCAGGCCTATCAATAGAAGATGTGTGTAACTCATT
The DNA here is from genome assembly GCF_019279795.1 of Protopterus annectens. Lineage (NCBI taxonomy): Eukaryota > Metazoa > Chordata > Ceratodontiformes > Protopteridae > Protopterus > Protopterus annectens. The sequence goes on along the minus strand of NC_056725.1, from coordinate 899,445,388 downwards.
TGATGTGAAGCTACTGGAACTTAACATTTCTTTGTAAGTATGTCTGTATAATGAAAGTAAAGCTTAGTTGGTGGTTGGGGTGTGTGTACATATATGCAAAGTTATTCCCTCTCTAGCTATTACATTCACCATGTTCTGAAGCTGCAATATTGCACATTTATGGTTGAATGCAGTTCTGTTGTGGGGAGGAGGGAAGACTGTACATATGTTAACTACATGCATACTTCATCTCTGCACAAATGAAAAGAGATTCTGACCTCATTAGTACTGTACAAGACAATAAGAAATACGTGATGTGCAGTGTAACATAATTATTTACAGATAAATTGAAAATGAAAGTTATATTTTTCACTCTTGACAGTACCTGTTTCTGTTGAATATTAAATAATTAAAAAAAACAGTTATTAAATACAGCATGTGCAACAGTTGACCAATTTATTGACTTGCTGTGTTTCAGCATTACTGCAGAAGAATCAGTGAGTACTCAGGCAAACAGATAATAATAAAAAAATATGTATTTTTAGACGAGAAAGAGAGAATGTCAGATGAACAGTAACAGTAGATCATGCACCATACAGCATAGTCCGCAGGTACTGTATCAATGCATGCATCAGTTATGCCCTGTGCTTTCCATTTAAAAAAAGGAATTGCTAACATGAATGTTCTGGTCCATAGTTCTGAACTAGAATTATGTGCCGTAGTTGTGTGCCATGCACAAGTCTGACGCATGGATTTCCTTACTAAAGCTGCTGGTTGGTCATTATTAATCACAGGGGACTAGAACTGGGAGCTGCAGTGACAGCAGAGGTGACTTCACAACCAAACTGGTGCATAATCATATTATGCAGATTCCACCAATCAGTAAACATCTTACACACAGTAGGTGGATCATACTGAAAGACACCTTCAGACTTGTCCAGGCACCTGAAATGGGAAAACACTCTCTCAATCACAATACGGGCTTGGGGCATAGATGTGTTATATTTCTCCTCCACATGGATTTCTCACCAGAGTCATTAGCCATGGCTCCAGTGGATATTTGGTATCCCCGTGATAAAGTGGAAAAAGAGAGAGAGAGAGAGAGAGAGAGAGGGAAGACAAAAAGAAAAAAAAAAAACAGTTCAATATACAGCAAATACCTTTAACATTAATAACTATGTACTTAAAAAAAAAGTTTCTATGTACCAACAAGATGACCACTGTGCATCCTACCATGCAGGAAGAGGCAGGAGAGTGATCTAATGTACCAGATATTGGAATCATGTGCACTGGCAGGATGCTGGGCAGAGACATTGGTAATGCACCCACATGCATCATACATGTATCACACACAGCCTCGCAGTTGATAGAATGGAAGTCCTTCCTATTGTGGTATCACTCACCCTGTGGACCATGAGAGGCCCTAATTGTGACATGGGTGCACCAAGTACCTCAGGGAAATGTATCAGCCTATAAACGACATGCATTGTCCGAGGAGGTTGGTCTTGATGTGACACTAAGAAATAGCTGCACATTTCCACATGTGCCAAGAGTACATCCAGGATCTCCTTCAGTATCCTCATACCAGTAACCTGTGAGATCCCCAAGGTGTCCACAGACAGTTTCTGAAAGGTCCTCGTAGCAAATATATTGAGGGCTACACATACTTTTGTGTCCACAGAAACAGGAGGACTATGCATTCCTTATGTGCTGCTATGGGGGTCAAACATGCCCACTAAGACCCTTTTAATGTCCCTGTGCACTCTAAACCTATCAAGAATTTCCTGATTATCACGGTTATAATAAGTACTCCTTTGCCTATATTTTCACATTCTTGGTGGATGAGTGCCGCTGGGTGCAAGTGGTTTTGACATCTCTGACCCAGATATAGCAAAGCTCACTGCAAGAGATTGCATATTCTTCAATTGCAGCTTTGATACTTTTGCTGAGTCTTCCTTTTTTGTACCGCATCTGTGACAATCACAGGGAAGTTAGAAAAACTGACTGCGAATTGCAATTGGCATAAAATAGCCTTAATTATGGATGGTGCAGTGGTGCAGTGATAGCGTTGCCACCTCACAGCAAGAGGTTCTCCAGTTCGATTCTCAGCTGGAGTGCCTTCTGTGTGGAGTCTGCATGTGCTCCCTGTGTTCATGTGGGTTTCCTCTGGGTGCTCAGGGTTGAAACCATGTAACAAAGACATGCATCTGGAGTGTTTCTCCCCGAGCCTCCTCTAAAAATTGGCTTTGTTCCAAAGCAGACTTTCCCAGTAAACAAATGTTAAATAAATAAATTAGCATAAGAACATTTACATCATTCTCATTTCCATCTCATTATTTCCTCGTTTGCATACCTACATTTGGGAACCGTGGATTTGCATAACTGACCTCTAAAAATCATTGCTTAACTGCAGCTATCTGCACTCACCCCAAAATTTCTTAATGCATTTGCACAGCTGACTATGGATACCACCTTTAATACTACTACTACTGTAATAAAATAAAAGACATGTAATACTAGCACAGTCTTTCAGTCAGTAATAAGTAATTGGCGTTTGACTTGAACTAAACTTCATTCATTTCTTACAGGTGATAATTAATTATATTTTTATTTGTTGTTATTTGAGTTTTTTGTTAACGTAAAGTCATCTGACAATTATTTCATTATTTCAGCTTGTCTGTCATTTTGATATTTGAGGTATTTGATAAAATCATGGTATCAAGCAGAGTAATTGATATATGTTCTATCAGACTTTTCTGTGGTGCTGTCTACAACTACTGGTCAGTAACTTATTGAAGGTAAAAGATAGTAAGTCTAGCCACTAACTTTAACAAAGAATTGGCATCATCTAATTTTGCATCATCTGTGGACTCCATAACAATCCCATCATTGTCACACCAGCCAGCCTTCAGGATACATGAACACCTCAATCATCTTATACCCCGCAGTGAAACATGATAATTGTATCAACGATTATTGTATTTGTTCCTTCAGAGACAGTTATAACAGAAACATGCATAAGTAGTGGCATTGTGAACATTTATGTATAAAACAATTATTGGCTACCACTTGTAAAAAAAATAATTGAAAATATTATTTTATATTGAAATATTTTCCTCATACTGCTTGTTTATAGGTCATACACAGCTGAACTCTACTGTTATTTCATTCTGTTGAGTTCTGGCTGGTATCTGAATGCATTACTTGTTCCATACTATGGTATTTAACGACTCTTGTTTTCTTCAGTGAAGAATTGTTCTGACCTTACAGTGTGTGTGTCATTCTTAAGATGTTCCACAGTTACTGACTTCCTTCAGCTTTCCTGTTACTCCTGTACTGCTCTGGTAGTCTTACATGATTCAGTACTTCCTTTCCCTAAACTATCCACTTCTATCCTTCCTCAGATTGTTGTTTTGGTGGTATGTTTCCTCTTTTAGGTTTATTTATGCTTTTCCAAACATTTTTTTTCTTTAATTTGTCTGCGTGAAATTCTCCTTGCACCCATCTTATAATGTTTGCTGTGGCTTATTCTACATGCAAATTCTTGATGTTTTCTGCACTTTGTCGTTCTTTTTGTTGATTACTGTAGTTGCATGTGGAAGACACAGCAGGGGCAGCAAGTTCATTGCATGGTCTTAACAGATAACCGGTTGCATCAATCAGCAACAACAGCATTGATCCAAGGGTTAACACAGCAATTAACCATTTTAACTAATGGAAGAGGTTTCATTTCCAACCCAGACTTGAGTTTCTAGAGAAACGGTGGTGCTCTTTCACAGGGTGGGAGGGGGGGTTAGAATTACTCCAGTGTAGAGACCACATGATACCTTTGCTACTTGTGCTTCCTTCTTTGCTACAGAGAATGATGTCAAATCAATATCTATGGGCTCAGTGGTCACCAACCCGATGACAGGGCATGACTGCTTTAACATTTGGGATTGGTTGGATGATGGCAATGACTGGTAGTTGACTGTAGAGTCTCAGCATGATATACATGATTCCCTGGATAAAAAAAATTAAAGACTACACAATTCTATTTTTAAATTATGCAAACTATAGTTGGAAAACAGTTATTTTAAAGAATGTTTGAGGTGTCAGCAAGTGCTGAAGGGCCTGAGGACTTGGAAATACCCAATGGTCATCACCAAGGATTCAGAACTTTTTCATGAGTTATTACTGCTTTTTAATAGTTACGGTTGTGAACTTATTGAACTTTTGGTTAGAGACAACAACAAAAAAATAACTGTACTTTTGGAGTCTATTAACATGCTAGGCAAGTGCATTAAGACCGACTTGTTGTTTGATAGCAAAAAAATGGAGTATAGCGGTATTTTTTCTAAACATGATATTGCAATGAATGAGTTAAAAAACAAGAAAATTAAAAAAAAATGCAAAGAGATACATTTGAATATGAAGCTGAAACAGCTTACTCAGTGCCTTCTAATTGCAGTAATGGGTTTGGTAAAAGCCATATGTTAATCAAAAATATGGAGTATAATAACGATAGCAATGGTGATGTAAACCTAATGATGGGATGGAAAGTAATGGACCCGACCCTTTAGAGTATCCCCCCTGAGGAAATCGAAGAGATTAAAGAATCAAAGGGAGGTGAATTCATGGTCTCACAGGGGCAGGAACAATTATGACCAGGGCCTTCCATCTCAGAGGAGTTGGGACTGGGGTTTGAGGAGGGGTAGTGATTGCTAGAAAATGGTGTTGAGACATGGAAAATTATTTTTAATGCTGGAGGTGACTTTAGTGTTTATAGTATGAGTGATTTAGAAGTTACCACCACTTGGCCTGATTTATTTGAGAAGGGCCTGACTTTTTTTCCAGCAAGGAAGGCAAAAATTGAAGATGTTGTGATTCAATTAAAATTATATGTTAGGAAGTTAAACTTTTGCTTTCTTTTTAGCGACAATGAAAACACTTTTGTTGACTCCCAATGATGTAAAAGGCGTAGTGTGTTTAATCACCCTCTGCACCCTATTGTGAATTTATTTGAGCACATATGTGAAGGGGAGATAAGGAAGTTGCTGAAAACCCCCTGTAAATACCCCACTGACTTAAGTCAGCATGAGTGGTCATTATTAAAGGAAGTTATGGGAAACAGATAAGTTAGGGTGATGAAACCTGACAAAGTGGAGGCCTAGTTATTATGGGATGTAATGATTATAACAACAAAATGTTGGCATTATTATATACTGAATCATATGAGGAAATTTGTATTAGTGAAATGAATATTGCCTACCGGGGTATTGATTAGAGCTGTTGATTAATGAGCAGATCAATATGGATGAATGTGAATTCCTCAAGGTAGCATATCCTAGGCTCCCCACCATTTTTGGGATCCCCAATGTCCATAAAAGTATTGTGGACCCATCTTTAAGACCCATAGTTGATACAAAAGCCTCAAAGTCGTTCCTTTTAGTGAAGTACATTGATTTTCATTTAAAGGGGGTTTTAGATGTGCACCCATAAGTGCTCAAACATTCTTGGGACTTTTTGGCTAAGGTGACCAAGGATTTGTATTCTAATGACTTGATATTTGTGACAATCGATGTACAAGACCTTTTTTCAGTCATCACTCACCAAGAGGGGCTGGAAATGTTCTATGAATTTGTATGTTATGGATCAAAATTAGAGCATTCTAAGATTTTGACCCCCAGGGCCCTTATGGAGATTGTACTTGAAAGAAATGTTATTTATTTTGAAAACCAGTTGTTTCGGTAGAAGAGTGGTGTAGCTATGGGGGCTGCATGTGCTCCAATATTTGTTAACATTGTATTGGCCCATTGGCAACATTTTCTGGTATTTCAATCTGAATTCAAGAACTTTTGGACACCTTATGGGTGTTTTTTAGAAGACATTATACTTTTTTGGAAGGACATCAGGGCCAAATTGGATGAAGTTTATGAGTTTTTTAATAGTAATACTGGTGTCTTGAGATTTACTATGGAAGTCCAGCAGTTCAGGGTCAATTAGTTGGATGTGTGTATTATTAAAAGTAAAACACAAGGAAGGTTCGAATCTACCCTATACAGAAAACCTACATGCTCTGTTTGCTGCACTTCAAGAGCTGGTACACCCTCCATCAAAAAAGATCTCTTGTTAAGGGCCAGTGTGTGAGGATAGCAGGAATGGTGACTGATGACCATATGCTTTAAGAAGAATGTCTTAAGTTAAGGGGAATGTTAACTATGAGAGGCTATCCTGGACCATTTTTAAGTAACATATTTCAGGAAGTTGAGGATAAGAGGAAACAGGGGTATTTTCCCATTGCTTGGAGCAAGTGGGTAGGGGCAATATTTCTTCTTTTGGATGAAATGGTGCTACGCTGGACAGGCAGTCTAATTTTTGGAGGTCCTTTATTTTGGCCTGCAGCCTCTATTTTTATGAGACTTGTAACATCATTCGAAAAAAAAATTGTGTTTGTTTGGGGTAGAGATGGATTATCTGGAAAAAGTAGGAGAGAACCCCCCTGGTGATATATAAAAATGACACAAGTTTTAAGAGCTTTTTGGAGGCCCCTATCAAGAGTAAAATGGAAGGGAAAATGGTGAAATATGGGCATTGTTCCCGATGTAGGTTTGTTTTTGATGGATCTGGCATGCACCTGGAGAACTTTGGAATTGCAAGACTTATCTCCAGGTATTACTGTGATAGTAAAGGTGTTGTATACATGGCCAAGTGCCAAAAATGTCAAAGTCTTTACAATAGAAAAAGTATACGGGCCCTGAAAAATAGGATTTACCAACATCAGCTTGATATACAAAGGATGGATGAAAGGAACACCCTATTTAAACATATTAAAAATAATCTGCTAAATTTTTTTTAAGTTCATAGCTACTGATCATGTTGCCTTGGGATTGAGAGGTGGTCCTACCATCCTATTTTTGGAGTATAAGGAATTAAGTTGGCAGATCAGGTACAATGCCTCGGTCCCGCCTGGTTTGAATGAGATGATATCTGTTAGTAGTGTACTGAAACTTAAAGCTTCATTGGCTATTTAAGGATTTTTGATAACTTTTGGAAGGGGTTTTTAGCCATTTGGCTTTTTTATATGCATTGTGTTTTAACAATGTAGTCGGGATTCATTTTTCCATGTCTTATGATTATTTGTGTTTACTAAACTGTTGATTGAATGTTTTTTTGTGTTTTTATGCTTACAATGATTTGTTAAATATACATTTTTTGACATATTGTTTTGAAATGTCTAAAGGATGGTGTGCAGTTTTCTGTAATTTATATGTCCTCAACATAATACTTTTAAATAATGGATTTTAGGGCATTTGTAATAATTAGTTTATTCAGCATTTAATTGATGTGTCACAATGCATTTTGGGCATAAAAGCATTTGGGTAGGGATGAAGTCCTGATTACCCCGGGCAAAAATGCTTAAGTTTGTCAATAAATTTTAAGAGCCAAAGCTCCTCACGTGTTTTTCTTTTTGGATTCTAATCCTAACCCTACTATTGTTATAAAATGTATAAAACTTCACACATCTCATTGCATTTACAACCAGATACAGCAAATACTCCAATAAATCTTCTGTTCTAGACTGTACCCTCAGTCCTCTCAAACTGTATGAGTGACTACCTCCCAATATTTCTTAAAAGACTCCCAACACACCCCAAAAGGACCACCACTATATCATAGTACTGAAGCTTCTAAATGACATGTACAAAGCACTATCCCTCTGTATGAAGCAGTGCATATTTTTATGACATCTTTCTCAATATATTAAACCAGTTATCCCTAGCCAGATGAACAAGAGTCAAATTCAATCCTGCCCCATAAGTCACAAAAATTCCTAAGCAACCTATGAGAGACAGAGACAAAGCATGCATATCTTGGCTTCAAAATAAAACAGAAACCATTCTCCAGAACTTTGTAGAGCTCCTCAATCACATCAAAAAACATCAATGAGATCTGATAAAAAAACGCACTACACCTCAGTCCAAGAGACATACACTTAGAACATCAAACAATTCTCGTCCTCCATTAACAAGGTATTAAATCCAGGCTGCCCTGCTCAATCAACCCTTACTACCACCAACCATGCAGAACCTATTTCTAACCAACTCAGCTCTCATCTCATTCCTTTAGTCACCTCTCTTACAAACAACTATCCACCTACTCCCTTCGCCAGCCCAATAGTATTGTCTTCAATAATCCCTGCCTTCTACATCAATTCATTTCCCATCTCCACTATCAAAAAAAAAAAAACAACTTCTTCCTAAGGTAAAACCCACTGCACTCACTGCAGACAGTTTTCCCTCAGAATACATTAGAAGGTTGCTTACTCTTTAGCATACACTGTCTCTACAATCATGAACAGATCTGTCCAAAAAACTGTGTACCTATTATCTAGACAATGTAACTACTATTTCCTTTACACAAAGGAGGAGACCCTACTGAATTCTATAATTAATGTCCTATAGCCATTCTTTTTCCATTATCAAAAGTGTTTGATAAATGCATACATTCTCCGCTTCTCAAAATGTTAGTAGATAACAAACTCCTCTCCTGTGCTCAGCATGGCTCAGGGCATACCACAATACCAGCACAGCTCTCCATAACCTCTCCCATCATATCAACTTAAAACATTTTCCTCTCTATTAGCTGACTTATCTGAGATGTTTGACACTGCATCTCATTCTTTATCCTCACTATACCATCCCTCTCCTGGTTCCATACCTGCCATTGTAACAGGCTTCAGGCAGCAAAATGGCAGAAAGAACAACCACCATTTTGTCCATCTCAGTCACAGTGCCATAAGACTCAGTCTTGAGCCCCATACTCTGTAACATTTTGATTAATGACCTATTCATTACTACTACTAATGGCATTAAGTATGCTCATGTTAATGCATTGGTAACCACAGCTATTTCCCTCTGAGAACTTTGGGAAAATGCTTATTCTTTTTCTGTAGAAACCTGATTCAGTTTCTTGGACATCATTATTACCAATACAGCCCTCCATACTCAATGCCCACTTTGGGTCTTTTAGCTACTCTCCAACCCCATCTGGGCTTACTCTATTTTTGTTGAGGCTGGCCATGGATCCTGAGGGTGTCCTGGGGCCTGGGTCATATTTTCTTCTATCCAGGGTGAGAATTTTTATGACCTACCCACTTCCCTTTTCCCACCGACCAAGCTCATTGTTTACATTCGCTTAGGGGTTATATCAGTAAGCATTCTCCTACCTGAGATAGGCCCATCCATTCCCTGCTGTTTTTTCAGTCACATGAGTTGGTAATCAAAGCGTGTCTGCTGGACTGTAGTCAGGGCTATATCTTTCTATGCCACTGGAGCAGCTAATAGTTAACTAATTGATTTCATGCTTAATGAATTAATGCACACAAGAGGTAGCCCAGAGTAAGGTTTAGTAATGTAATGATGTCAGCATCCAAGCAGTGATATGGAACAACCTGGATGGGGGTTGGTATCTGTATTTAACTAATTAAATGATGGTATTGATCCAGCTTAATGAAGCAAAGTACTGTAAGTAAGTACTCTGTCTGTTGTCTAGTAATCATATGGTAGTACTACGTAGTGCACTGGGGCTTACATTGTATAATTCTCTAATTGGATGATGTCAGTGAGCCCAATTGATGTTACCACATGATGTGGATATGTGCATTACCATTATTAGGTAATGTTTTTGAAATTAAATTGCCCATTTTTGGGGCTCATCAGCTTATCATGCTAAACACAATTTACTACATGTTGTTATACCTGACAAAAATAATCCAAGGTGTGGCCTCAAAAATGAGATTTAAACAACTCCATTAGACATATCAGCAGGCTTATACAGGTAACCTGTTATTCTCAGGTCTCAGTTCTTCCTTTCATCCAATCATTAACTCAATGGACTATGTAAGAATTAATCCTGAGTTGAACAAATTTGTCTTTACACCCTATGTGGGGAATACTGTCCAATGCTTCTGCAACAATAAGCATGCAGGCAGTATGCACAATCCATTGCAAATCAGGTGCTAGTCCTACTGCCTCATAATATGTCACTTTATTAAATAAGAAGGGTCTTTCCATAACCAATCCAGAGTCTATTATTGAAAAGTTAGCAGTGCTTTGGATAAGCTCACGGATTAATGACATTCTTCAGAGTATACATATGAGATAGATCTATCTGTAATTGTTGGGCTCAGATACAGTAATTAAGTTATGTATATGGACTGGTATAATTTGATCCTGAACATATGAAAATGGCAGGTTTCAATAAACATATACCACATATGTACAGAGGTTTTAACAGGCAATTCCTTGTAATGTAGAAGAAACAGCTAGGTGTAAAGTTAAAATTCCTTTTAACTTAGACTATTATTTTTAATTCCATTAATAATATTTTATCTTTAGGTTTTGGTCATCCTTAATAGTAAAGAATGTAATACTTTTCATATTTTAAGTAGGCACAAAACAAATCACTCATTATAAATGTTGTTATTTAAGGATCAACTATTTCTATACAATTTTTCAAAGTCTATACTATGCTCCCATCTTTTACTTCAGTACTCTGACATAAATGTTTCAGATGCCAGTTTACTTTCATAATCCGTGCTCTCTAATCTGACCTCTGCAATATAGCAACAAAACACTGAAGTTTATGGCCTTGATGCAGGAGCTGTACTGTCTGTATGTTTTACATATAGTCTCTGCCATCCATACCCCCTTGTCTATCTAAATTACATTTGAGGTTGCACTAACTTGGAGAAAAGGGAATGCATTTGTTCCTTTTCATCTGTGCTGATACAGTCTTGAAAGAAATATATTTATAGACTGCGGGTATGGTGTACTTGCCCCCAATAGAAAGAATGTATTTCAGATTTCACTTTATTAAATGCATCATGGCAAACTACAAGACAGCATTAAGATGTTTTACAGAAGATGGAGAATAAAGTATTTTTGTTCATCGACATCAAGTGTCATATTGTTTTTCCTGTTGTACAATACATTGATTTTGAAGTTCCACAACAATGTTTCATTTTTTAGGGTAACAGTATGGGTGCACAACATATTATTATAAGAACACAAAACTAGTTTGGTGACAATTATATTTGTTACAAGTCACCTAGGAAAAGTGCCCTATGTAAAACGCTCAAGCCTCATCAGTTACTTCACTGATGTGTACAGCGCAGCACACCTGGTAGATCACTATGATATGATATCCTCATATCATTCTGCAAGTTTTCAAATGTAAGCTTATAAAATTATCCATAAATTTAAATTAGTAATACATGTTATGGTTAACCTTAACCTACAGTTTGAGAGTTTTGCCACCTCTAACTAATTTTCTGTATTAACTTCAAGGTTATGCTCATCATGAATCAGTGAAACTTGTACAAGCAATACTGCAAATGCATAATGAGTATATACATGACATTTGGCTGGCCCAGGCTTCTTATATCATTGAAGCTATATTAAACTTTTCCATTGGGTAAATTGTTAATCGTATAAGGAAGTTGTTCTCAGGAATAACTCAATCCAGGTTCTCTGGCAAAAGATTTGCTTAACAGAAGGCAGGGTGTCATACTGTACCTTTTTCTTATACATACAGAAACAGCAAGTAGGTATGCATGGGGTGCGCATATGTATCTATATCTACCTACCTATATATATATATATATATATATATATATATATATATATATATATACATATATATATATATATATAGATATATGTATACATAGATATATATGCATACCCAGAAGCATAAATTATCATTCTCTCACTGATACTCACTCTAGCAGATTCAAATTTATGAAGAGACATTCATTTAAAGCTCATTTAAATTAGGTTTTCTTTTGCTTGATTATTTACTGGGGAACATTTCATTTACTGAATTATTCTGTTATTTTTCTTAGTGTGGAAGACTTTTTTGGTAACTAATGTAATGTCTAACAAAATTTGTGATTAAGCAAGTTAAACGTGGGTAGTATACAGACGTAGCAGACAGAAAAAACTTAAACACTCCATTCAGACTTTCCTGTGACATGCTCAATACAAAGATCATTGCTGCAGTAGCCTAAGCTATATGGGGCTTACTCCCTGATCTGACCAGCTTATCAGAGCTTTGGGCATCTTCCATGGCCTGTAATGAACAGGATCTCATGCAGAGCTGATAAAAAAGGCAGCTGGAGTGCCAAAAGCCCCCAAGCTTTATTTGGTGTCAAAGGCACTGCTTTGGTGAGCTCTGTGTAACTGTTAGTCAGTCAGAGATCCTAAAAGAGCTGGGCATATGAGTCCCATTAGGGAAAGCCTTCCTATTTTATTTTTATTTTATGAAGAAAACTTGTTTTTTTTTTTCTGTCAGAAAATGTAACTTCTGTAATGAAACAGTGGGATGTGGAGCGGCTTTCCATATCATATCTAAATGGAATTCTTAATATTGGTGCTTGTGTAAACTTTTGTAAAATTTTTTATTTTGACTAAAATGTATTCAAGTGTTAATCTTTTGTTTGTCTGTGGCATGCTGTTATGCCAAATTTCAATGGTTTGCTTATCTCAGAACCACTTGTATTCTTACAGTCACTTCACAAACTCAGATAGGTTCTGCTACCTGCTCTTCTTACCTCTTCGTCACCTTAATGATGGAACAGCCTTCTGTCTCCATGGTTGCAACTTTCCCTGCGTGCAACGTCAGACTAGCCTTAAATTTGAATCATCTAGTGATGGGTGTCTCTACTCCTCAGACTAGCCTTTGTTTTCCCTCAGCCCTCATGGTATAGCCCTCCAAGGCACCAAAGACTAGGGACAGCCATGTCCTCTATAGGAATGCTCTTGGTAGGTAAGGCAGAGACACTTTTGATGATGACAGGAAAAGGGGCTGGTTTGGGATCTTCATATGGCATGGCTTGGAAGATGGAAGCTGGGTAAAGTGCCTAACGGCCAGATATTTTTTTTATGGAGCATATGCTTATTATTGTGGGTAAACCAGATAGATTGCAATCCAGGTCTTCCATTCCCACCACCCAGTCAGTCACCACAGATGCATCAGACCTGGTGTGGGGAGCAGTTTACATTGGGGAAAAGTGCAAGCTTTATTGAATACCATAGACAGATAGAAGCACATTAATGTCAGAGAGATTCTGGGAATAATCAATGTGTTGAAGGCTTGAATCATCTCTAGTCCACAAGTCTTCTGCAAGTGTACACAGACAACACAACAGTAATTCAGTACTTAAGCATGGAGTACCAGATCTTATTCTATTTGCAGACCAGGTATGATTACCTGGGAGGCAGCAATTCAGCTCACTCTGACTCATCTGGCTTCCTGCATTCATTCAAAGTAAACTCTTATTGCTGACAAGCTCAGGAGAATCACGGACAAATGGAAACTTTATCCTGTGCTCTTCTAAGAATTGATCCAATGTGGGGACCACATGAAGTGGATATGTTTGCACCATTTCAGGAAAAAGACAACTGCAGATATTCTGCTCCAAGACTTCTTACTGATAAGCCTAAAAGTTAGATGATTTCTCGTTTCTATGGATGAGAATGTTCCTGTATGATTCGCCACCCTTTCTCTGATATACAGAGTTCTTCTAAAGATTCAGGAGGGCTCTCCATAAATCGTGGTGGTGAATATTTGGCTTAGGCAGCAGTGGTTCCTTCTTCCTTCTTTTCAGTTTGGCCAATGGCAATTAACACAAGCTTTCCCGGACAAGAAAAGGGGACTTTGATACACCACGGTCTGGAATCTCCTTGGATAACTACTTGGATGAGATAATTTTGCTATAATTTGGGTACCTTTTTCTGAGGAAGTGCAGCAGGTACTAAAGGAGGTGAAAAAACCTGCTTGTACAAATTCATATTTATGTAAGTGGAAAATATTTTTGACTGGTGTCAGTCCATGAACTAGGATCCTCTTTGGTCTTGGCTGCCTCTGCCTATAGTTCTTGATCTTTTCTATGAGTTGCTGTCCACTGGCCTATTGTGCTCATCTCTCAAGGTACATTTATCAGACATTTCTACTTCTTTACCTTTGGATGTCCCTTTTGAATAATTATCAAGTTAAACAGATTTTGAAAGCTGTTTTTACATACTTATCCAACAAACAAGCAGGTGCCATCACCTTGGGTTCTTAGTTTACTTAATTTTCTACTTAAAAACATTGCCTGCATTATAATCAGTTCATAATGATAATATGGAGTTCTTAACATGGAAAACTGTGCTATCCATTGTTCCGATATCTGCTAGGAGACTTTCTGAGTTACAAACATGCATGGCAAGTCAGTCCTATCTTATTTTTGACAAAGACTGACCCCCGGATTCATGAAGCTCGGCGCAAGGCCGGCATAAGGCTTGCGCCGGCCGTGCGGCGTAGATGTGGAGTAGTCGCGCCATATGCATATTAATAAAGGCGCACAGCCGCCACAGCCACGTGCATAGGAAACGTGCATGAGTGCAAGGGGCATATCGAAGTTGCGCAGGGAGGCGTGTCAATGGCGGCTTCGAAGGAACTACCTAAACTGCTGAATAATATATTCCGCCAGCAATAGTAATCGTACCTATCAGTGTCCATGGAGACTGAAACGGATGCAAAGCAGAGTCCCTGCGAACAGAAAATGAAGACTCAAACACAAATGCACGGTAGGGAATATCGGGTCCCTACCCATGAACAAATGACAGGAAAACCGTGTGCCTGTAGTCCAACGTAGTGTAGATAGCTATACCATGTGGAAGTGAAACGTATTAGATGTTAACGCGCCGCCAGTAGGTACGTCCAGTCCAACGGAGAGGGTCACCAGCCGATCCATAATTTGAGGGAGAGAACATAGCTGTGCAGATGTGTCCATAACAAAATACATGAGGGGAAATGTAGATATAGGTAGTGACCGTATGCTTGAATCATATCCCATAAGCCATGTAATAGTCACATACAAAAGGTATGTCCATATTTCACATACCAAATGTGATAGGAAATAGCATATGCATGTAAACGAAACAGAAGGAGCATATAAACGAGCCATAACAACACGGACACATGTAGGCCAAAAGGAATAGTATGATTCATACCGTCGACCAAGATTAACACCTGTCCCACTTTGCGAGCAACAGTCCCTCTGTGGGCAGATGTGTCCTGACACAAACATGTAAAACTGGCAAATGTCCAGAGAATATAGGACATAATTCCTCCGTAGACGTCATGCAATAGTTGCATTAAACATATTTCACTGGACGTATAATACAGAAATGTCATAACAAACAGAATAAGATACCAAAATGCTACAAGAATAAGCTTAGATATAGGCAAGAATTGTAAGTTCTATCTGCCGAACTGACCGTGAGTATATGTCGGCCTGTAAAATATGCTGTGTTCACCACAACTGTCACAGTAGGGTTGCCACCCTTACAAATGGCCAAAGTGGGACATGTTTGGTAGAGACATCAGACTGTACAGGCCGACACATACCCACAGCCAGTACAAAGGACAGAAGATAACTGTTTTGCCTGCAGAAAAGTGTATTCCTGTAGCATTTTAGTTGCTTATTTTGTTTCTCATAACAGTCAGGTATTTCAGATACAGAATTAACTGTTTAATGCAACTATCACATAAAATATCAGAAATATGTTTGTCCTAAAATCTCAGGACATTTGCCATGTTGACAATTACATGTCAGGACACAACTGCCCAAAGAGGGACTGTCCCTTGCAAAGTGGGACAGGTGGTAACCCTATGTCACACTGTGGCCAATTGAAAAGTGGAAACACAACCATCGACTGTGGGGAGGCAATGTCCACAATAGTCAGACGTGTGTAAGGAATAGCTTAGACATAGGAAAAGGTGCCATCCTACCAATGAGTAGAACAGGCTGGCAAACTCCGGAAGTCTGCTGTATAATCCGAACATGTATGTGACACAGTCGAACGCCAACCAAGTAATGAAAGTGAACTAAGGGCGTGTACCTATGTGCATGAGGTATAGCATGTGGAAAGCAAACATGGCAGGGTAGTCCACACAACCATAAAGGTACCTGACACATGTAGGGTAGTCAGTGTGTAACTCTGGCTGTGTCATGGGCCAACAACCAAAGTAGTGCTCTATGGGGTGTGAGTAATTTGCGTGTGAGAGGTGTGTGTTTAATGGTAAATTCCTCAAAGGCGATACTTGTGTCATATGCAGAAAAGGTGAACCGGAGGTGTACGAGGGGGCAGCGGGTGAAGTGGAAAGAAACACAACCTTATGTAGAAACAGCTGCAAGACAAGCAGACAGGCCATAGTGTAGAACACAATCTCACAAACATATGAATATGGAAATATGCGAGACAAATGTATAGATAAGGCACCGTCACATACCCACAGATGGGTCCTGATGGAACTGGCCATAACAAATGCAACACACCTGGATGCAAAATAGCCTACCCAGCATACCCTCCACAACACACAACCTGCCACCATACCAGAACATCCACCAAATCCAGCCATACTTGGTCCACTGGTTTGTTGCAGAAACAGCTGCACACAGGGACCCCTACGCATATGTAGTAAGTATTGCCACCCTAGGCAGTGTCAGGATTGCAAACCATGTATCCCCTGCAGGTAAAACCCCCTGCACATTTTCGTGCAGCCACAAAAATCTTCGTTATCTAACTTGTTTTGGTTTTGATCAATTTTTGGGATATCCCTCACGGGATGACCAACATGTGTAAATAGTAGAATGGGTATGACGACATGATGTCCAATCCAGTAGATATCTGGACACAAGTCAGAACATGCAGTGGAGGTCCATGACACTGTCCAGCCCTAAGTGGGCATGCATAACCTACCACCCAGGATAAAATACCTTCCCGTGATGCATGTGTCCAGACACGAATAGGAGGGAGAATATAATGCACACATTTGCAAAGTGGAAAATGGCATGAGGCCGAGGAAGACACTACATAAACAGGTCAACCCTGATCAAGTGTGAGGGACACTGACTGTGTGCAGTCATGACTGACCATACCTGTCAACCTGTGTGAGCAAGATATCTGGACAGAGCCGTGAATATAAGTGAGACAAAGGTCCAAAATCAGGGACAATCTGTACACATATCTCTTAGAAACATAGAATTTAATAGAATAACAGTTTGCACATTGGCATTAATGTCTGGAGTATGAAGTCTGAAACCCAACTGTCTGTCAGCACGTTCCGACTGCAGTCTTTAATGCTGAGCTACTGCCGTGCCAGAACACAACAGCGTATTACAGAGGTCCGTGCCATACCACTCAACTGTCCGGATATTCACAGAATGACTAGGGTCACCACCTGTCCCACTTTGCGAGTAATAATCCCTCTGTAGGCAGTTGTGTCCTGTGAAAAAAATCAAGACATAGCAAATGTCCTGAGAGTTTATTTCCTCATTTACTTTAATAGTAGCATAAAACGGTTATTTTATATATGAATCCTCAATATGTTATGTGAAGTAACATAAGCAATTCAAATGTTACTAGAATAAGCTGTTATATGTACAAAAAAGGTTAAAGTTCAGTACTATGCACGGCTGTAGGTATGTTTTGTCCTTGAAAATCTGACATCTCTACAGAACATGTCCCACTTTGTCAGTTGAAAAGGTGGCAACCCTAAGAATGACCACAGGTTTGCCCCATAGTGTTGGTGTGTGCCTCTGACAATCTGCACCAGTGTGGTAAATAGCTGAGGATGGACATCACTAAATAATGAGAAATATCCTGAGTATAAGACTCCACAACCTGGAGAAAAGTCATGCTAATGCAAAACCTAGCATTCTATCAATATTCTCTTGTAAGAGCAATCGTTAAAATGTGTCCCTAATTGTCCCCACATCATGTAGGTTTTGTGCAGGTTCGGTGCTCTAACAGGTTGAGAGGTATGGTCCGTACATATTTACAGGAACAGCCCTTCACACTTGTGTAATGTACAACTGCATACCTGTAATCACTTCATGTCCAAAAATAATAATCCCTGTATGACTGTATACAGGTAATAGTCAAATGTGAATGGGAACACCCCTCACCGTGGAGTATGGACTATAACAACCCCACCCATAATATGTAACGCCAACAGAATAAGCTGCTGACAGGTGCCCAAACACCTGTGTCTATAAACACAGGTAAAACTTCAAAATAGGGAGATAATCCGTCTCCATATGCTTTGTCTGACATTTGACCTCAGCCAGGGAAGTTCCGTTCACCAGGTGGACAATCCTAAACCCAGATCACTACATGAACACCCTGACAATCAAAGACCTGTATGTGGCTGGACTATATGCCTTGGTGTTCTGCATATCCTTGGAGTGATTAACAATGCAGCCGGAGTCCACAGCAGTAGGCAATAGGGAATGTGTAATATGTAGTACTGCCTTCTTCCCAGCAGGAGAATGGATGCCTGTGTCGTAGGTGAAGCGGTGAGGCATATGTTGATGTAGCTAAGTACTATGGGTATGCATATCAATGAGGGAGAACACCAATAGAGTAGTGGTTCCGGTATCCGGCCAACATGAATGCAGTCCCGGTTGACCTACGACCACTGCACATATAACTTGAAAGTGTAATGAAAGCGGTCGTGCAGTACACACATTTAAATATGTAAAGGTGAATGTGTGTTTCGCAGTAGTCCGTAAACTGGAATACAGATATGTAACTGTTACGGTCAGAATTATGAAAGTTCACAGAAGCGCAATTATCTATGAAACACATGTAACCCACAATAAGGATATGCAAGTGCGCCTGCGCGTGTGTAATCTGCTCACAGAATAGAAAATGAATGGTGTTTTTGCCACATTCTATGTACATGGCTCATACCTGTTAAACCCATAAAGTAAGAAACCGGACAAAGCCATGACAAAAACTGGTACAAATAGGGACAATCCCCAGATATTGCCCTAACAAACATAGAAAGTGGATAGAATAACAGGTGTGTCACTAGCATGGATTCTCTGAAGGGTATGAAGTCATAACCTGAAATGTTTGTCATTATTTACCAATGTCAGTCTTTAATGATATGCCACTAACTTGCCAGATAGACACAAGGTTATGAAAAACGGAGCAAAGATAAGAGGCAAACAGCTGTACATGCAGCAGAAATCTGTACAGTTGAAAGATATGATATGGAGATATATATACACATATATCCACAGACATAAATCCAAAGCAAATTACGAGATAAGGAATGTACAGACATATGTATATATGTACATATAGAAATTTATACACACACGATACATGAATAGATATATACACAACAAACATATGTCCCTGTACATATAACACATGTACATAAATAGGTCACGGTATAGCTAATATGGATAGACAGACATGCATGAAAGGAGAATACACCGATGGTTTCCAAACCATTGCCCGGAAAGTACCAGTGGGACAGGGCCTGCAAGTTCTACACGTTAAACATGAATATAGGTGTCCTTTGCAGGACCCCAAAAATTGATCCTATATGAAGTGCCAACCGTCATTGATGCAAAAGAAGTCACACCTGCAACTATGATATAGGTGTACATGCAACAGTAGCAGGTGCAAGGGTAATAACACATGGGTCGATTGAATGTATGATGTACAAGCTGATATCCGCAGAGTGGGGAGTGCTCGGAAGTGTCCTTTCACTTTATTATCACTCACATTAAACATGTCTAATGGGTACTGTGGAGGTGTGTCAGGTATGGGAATCATGGGTATGCAGAATTGGGCCAAGGTGTTGGTTGGCACAGATCTATTAGGTACGCCCCATGGGAGTGATCAATATACCTATGTGGGTATAGCACACGCCTATATTCTCCAAAAAGGTGCAACCCATCTACTGGATATTTTGTAAACCATTGGGGGAAGATGTAGGGACCTATATCAGTGTCATGTAGGCGATTATCATGGATGGACACACATACGGCAAAGATGGTAACCATACCAGCCAGAATGTCAGAATAAGACAGCTGGACTAAGGCATAGTACATGACAGACAAATAGGGACTATATTAAATATACCTCAGACAAAGTCAGACCATTGATAGAATAATTACGTAGTCAGGAATACGAATGTTATGAGAGTTAGTAATCATGAAATAGAAATGTCAGTCATGATTACCTAACCGCACAGTCCGTCATGGCTTGCCAGCAATCTACCAGAAAGGAACATTATCATGACAGATGTAACAGAATCATAGGTGAAACCCCAGGGTGTATACCCATAATGTGTACAGGTGAGAGGTATGAAGGTAACCCGTCCTAATGAAATCTACAGAACTAGTAATACTAGGTGGACAGGTGAGAAGAAAGACATCAGGACAAATGACAAAATATGTACAAGTCATAAGCATGTTTGTCCACAAATGTGAATTACAACGTATGGCCTGGGAAAGTCAATGTTGAAGGTCAATAGACTCAAAAGACATGTGTCCCTCAGGGTGTCATGCAGTGTCACCGATACAGTGTCCAGTCCCCCATACTCATACGTGAGCTCTGCCACTGATGGAAAGAGCAAATACCGGCATACACATAAGGTATATGATGGAATAATTAGTGTGGATAAGCACCTGTTGGCCTGTGTGTGGAATATAACCCAGTGGGTGGGTGTGCCCTGCAATAGGAATGTAATGGTAACTGGCCTGTGATGGCGCCATGTATTGTGTGTATTGGCGTAAGGAAATTGATGTCCAGTATCAGAAACATACCTTGCAACTGTACGAATGTGCAGATGTATGCCTCTGTGTTCCTCTCACAATCTGTACCTGTCTGCCAAATACCTGAGAACTGACATCATTAAATAATGATAAACATATGTGTTTAAGACCCCAAATCCCTCAGAAAGGCCATACTAATGCAAAACCTATAATACTGTCAACTATCTATGTTTGTAAGAGCAATATGTAGAATCTGCCCCTATGTCCCCCCCATCATGTTAGGCTTTGTACAGATGTTTTGCACTAGGAGGTTGATAGGTATGATCAGAAACAGATACATGTCTGAGGAAACAGCATTATCGACTGCAAGATAACTCAGAAGGTATGAAAAGCGCTGAAGTAGGAAGTTCATCCGCAGGTATGTGCTGACATGTCAAATGACACAGCAGTCTACAGGAAGTACCTATAGGGTGTCACCTTTATCAATGATGACAGTGGGACATACCCACAGCCATGCATACACCACAAATAGACATAGCACACAGCAAAGCCTAGGCCATGATACACGACGCCTTTGGCGTTTATGGATTGAGTGAGAGTACAGCAAGGAAAGATGGCTGCCAGGCTATTCAGCAAACACCCGCAGGGGCGTGCAAGACCGCCCGTTACACGAACATTGCATGGACAATGTTGGGATTTGCAACATACCCCATTTGTATGTGTAAGCTATGCAAATGATGTAATTATAGGGTTGCCACCTTTCCAAATGGCCAAAGTGGGACATTTGTGCTACAAACATCAGATTTTGCAGGGCAAAACATACCAACGGCCAGTACAAAGGACAGAACTTCAGTTGTTTGCCTGAATAAAAGTTTATTCTTGTAGCATTTTTGTTCCTTATTCTGTTTCGTATAACATTTAGGTGTTTCAGATACAGAATAACTGTTTTATGCAACTATAACATACAATATAGAAAATAATTATGTCCTAAAATCTCACAACATTTGCCATTTTCTCACAATATTTTGCAGGACACAACTGCCCAAAGAGGGACTGTCCCTCGCAAAGTGGGACAGGTGGTAAGTAACTATGCGATACATGAAACAGTAAGCTGTCCGTGCAAGAGCAGAGTTATGTGCAGAAATGTACCCAGATGTTATGCGACTAACGTTTTGCACGTTGCTAAACGGAGCAATGACAGCTGCAAATACAGTATGAATACAGTCGAAGAAGCATGCCAATGTCCAAGTCCAAGGCCAGTGGTGGCTTTGTCCATTGGATATCAATGAACCAGTAGTTGTCCTCCCCCGATCCCTGGTGTGTAAGCGTAGCGCAGCACCACGAGAAAGTGCTGCGCTTCAACACAAGATATATGGATAATATACATACAAAATGTAGGTTTAGTTAGATGTTAGTACGCCATGCAGATGAATGGCAAGCCGGAGACAAAATGGCTACTGCGTACTGGTACCTATGTATGGAAGCGCTCTGTCAGAGATGTAACAACGCATTTGTAGGCAATGTGAGGCAAGTGAGGCTGAGGGTAGTGAATCACAACATGTCATGCCATATGGGCCAAGCCTCTACAGTGTAGTGTAGGTTAAGGGGACTATTAGAGTAGAAGATAGGTGACAACAGGAGTGTGTATGTACAAAAACATTGTAACCTCACTGGAACAGTGTCACATGTGTGCTGTCAGTACTCAGTGGAAGAGGCATGTCATGAGCTATCCCAGGGAACGTCAGGAGACTGACGGCGTACGCCATGGATACTACCGATGTGACCTGCAAACCTGCCCACAGTGTGTCTGCACCCGTGCGTGCCAGTAAGCTCAAGTAAGTATGTGTGCGCATGTGTTAGCCCGTGTGCTCATGTGGAAGAATGAGTAAGCTAGTGTACGAATGGTGAAGCCCGTGTAATGTCGTGTATGCATTTGTAAGCAGGTATACATGTGTACTACACACATCACACACGTACTGCACACACAGACACACATGCTGCCAATATTACACACATCAGTGAAATGGCACATGGATGGAGACTACATCATCAGAGGTAACAGTGCTGTAAACTATGCTACAGTGATGGTCATAGCTGCAATGCATCATGCCTGCTGAAGTACACCTGGAAGTAACACACTGTGTGTTAACAGCATGTTAACATCAATACAGTGGAATAAAGCCACTGTGTGCAGCAGCACCAGGTTAGTCAGATCCTGCATCAATGTTACACATCACAGGTGGTGGTACAGGTGATATCATATGCACAGGGTGTGGTGTTAACACGTGTGTGAGGGACAATGGTTGTTGCATGGCCCAATGGTGGTGCAATGGATGTGTGTATGTGATAGCCATAGCTGTTTGTGGTAAGTGTGTGTGTCTGTATATACACAGGTACAGCATGTGTCAACCATATACAGGAGGTTGTGGGACAGTCACAGACCGTACCTGCCAGGCTGTAGAGATCCCCATAACTGGCCATGGACACCCCTCCATGCATCCAACACAACCCAGTCCTGCAGCAGTCAATATCTACACATACAGTCCTGGGATCTGTACCACAACCTGTGGATAAACGTGTGTCTGTAATGTTAACCTGGGGTGCATAGACTTGACAGATACTACAGACGGATATGCGCCATACTCGCACTCCAATGTAGTAACCACCGCTGACTGTTTCCGAGATCTACATACGAACACTCAAAGGTGCTGCACTAACATTGTTTCCAATGCCCGTGTAATACCCAGCAACACAATAACCGGTCACTACACATATATAACCCACGATCACTACAGCATATAGTATGTGCACTATCACAGAGCCATAGCAGATGTACATACATCCAAGGTGTTCACGTACAGACAATGCAGCACAGTCAAGAGTGATAATCCCAACATACAAATCTATATACACTATACAATATATATATATATACATATATATATATATATATATATATAGCTATATACATACATATCTCTCTCTCTCTGTATATATATATATATATATATATATATATATATATATATATATATATATATATATATATACATATATCTATACACACATATATATATATATATATATATATATATATATATATATATATGTAGATAGATACATACACACACACACACACACACACACACACACGTGTGGCAGGGTTGGGAGCAGAACATAAACGTAAGCACTGTACCACACGACAGAATTACGCAGTTACAAAATGCGCTACCATGATCAGTGGATCACATGATTCACACAGGCACACGTCTAGCCTGCAGACAGCATCATCAAAAGCAAAGACGCCGCACGGATGTTATGGAGAGTGAATACTGTCAAAGCAATGTACTGTTGTCATGCAGCTGGAAACACACACACACACACACACACTTGGCAGGGCTGGGAGTCGAACATACACCTAACACACTACAGCATGATGCATTTGCAGAATGCGCTACCAACATTACTAAGCACAGCAGTCCGAGAGGCAGACATCTAGGTGCGTGTCGTCATCCGCAAAGGCAAAGACATCGATAGCAAACTGCTGTGGTGTGCGGCATCTAAAAGCAAGACTGAGTCCCCAGGCGGACAGGAGCATGCGCGCAAACACACACACACACACACACACACACACACACACACACACACACACACACACACACACACACACACTTGGCAGGGCTGGGAGTCGAACATACACCTAACTACCCTAACACACTACAGCATGACGCATTTACAGAACACGCTACAGAGATTACTGAACACAGCACTCCCAGAGACATACTTCTAGGTGGGTGACATCATCCACAAAGGCAAAGATGTCGGTAGCAAACTGCTGTGGTGTGCGGTGTCTAAAAGCAAGACTGAGTCCCCAGGTGGACGGGAGCATGCGTGCAAACACACACACACATGGCAGGGCTGGGAGTCGAACATACACCTAACTACCCTAACACACTACAGCATGATGCATTTACAGAATGTGCTACCAAGATTACTGAACACAGCACTCCGAGAGGCATACTTCTAGGTGGATGACATCATCCACAAAGGCAAAGACGTCGGTAGCAAACTGCTGTGGTGTGCAATGTCTAAAAGCAAGACCGAGTCCCCAGTCGGACGGGAGCATGCGGGAAAACTCACACACACACACACACACACACACACACACACACACACACACACACACACACACACACTTGGCAGGGCTGGGAGTCGAACATACACCTAACTACCCTAACACACTACAGCATGACGCATTTACAGAATGCGCTACCGAGATTACTGAACACAGCACTCCCATAGGCATACTTCTAGGTGGGTGATATCATCCGCAAAGGCAAGGATGCCAATAGGGAATATATAGAGAGTGAGCAGTCTGAAAGCATATTACTGTCCCAAGGTAGACATAGACAAACACACGGCAGTGGTGTGATCAGAACAACCATATATCTACGGAGCACTACAACAACACTACATAGATACAGGACACGCCACAGACAGTACACCCTTCAAGACAGCAACCAGTGTGTTCAATGTAGGCATCCATCGTGACATTGAAAATGGACACCTGTTGCCCGGATGACCACCATCACTATACAGGATGTCAATGGCCATGCCCACACGCTTAGTATCACACGTCTGTTTGGAAAGTACTGTGTGTCCATCTACACAACTGTGTACTGGGCATGCTCACACACTTAGAAGTTGCAAAGGGCCATCTTGCATACATGCACACGGATTTTAAACATGGAAGGGCGCAGTTTGGAATGTACTGTGTGTCTATCTGCATGATGGCTTACTGGGCATGCTCACACATGTAGCAGTTGCAAAGGGTCATCTTGCATGCACACAGATTCTAAACATGGAGGGGCACAGTCCCCACGTACATGAAGGCCACTCACATGTATTGACCAGTACACACTCAGGAGCTATCACAGATGTCTCAGGTGCATATCACAGAGGTACACACCACAATCTACAATGTAGCCCTCCAACATCACCATGTCATTGGACCAGCAATACACAGCCATACATTAACACAACACCGTGTGACTCATGACCAGTGCACTGTACATAGGTCTACAGCAACTGTGCAGACTACACATGTACCGACAGGGTTCCATCATGTGTTATGCATTGCAATGATACCACTGTACATAACCAGGTCAGCTCTACACATACCAGGGGCCATGGGTCTTACACAGCTGTGACAGATGACTGTCACTGTACACCAACGAACACACATGTTAGGCTATGTCATACATGTAATTGCAGTGGATATGTGCATGGACCACACACACAACACATATGTACATAGCATAGCTTTTGCTGTCCTCCATGCAGACAAATGGCTACAGCAATCATACACACGCAAATGGAAGGTGGGTCCATGGCTGTTGAATGCTAACAGTACATGAGGCAGCAATGTTGACCGAGGACACATTCCCTCTGCACTAGTTACCCATGACACCCATCATATCATACAACAGTCCATGTGTTATGCATGTCAACACACATGTCCACCAATTGCAATGCATACAAACATGGCTACATGACAAGCATGTAGGACCAACACACATGTACAATCTGTAGTGTGCATGCAGCTACCACGCATGTGCAGTAGCTGATGTAAGTAACTAATCTGTGCCTAACTACAACATGTAGTTGCAATGCAGCCCCATCATTGACACCTGTATATGGTGACATACTGACAGTACGGTAGGATGTACAGCAGGTATGGTTGGATGTGTGTACATAAAGTGGTGATCCACCTGTGTAGATGGATGTTTGCCGGGGACGGCTCACAGGTGTGTCACATGCCATCCTACCATTACATGTGCAAACAGTACGCTATGTTACCGTTACTTGACGGTGGAGACATAAAACCTACACAGTGGTCAGGTGTCACTGACAGTATGTCACTTGACACCTGTAACACTTACATCCTCCCATGTGCATATAGCAGCACAATTGCCAAAGGTAGCATTGGTACACATAATGCGGCCTATACTGCTGCATGTCTGTCAGACGTATCATCATATAGCAAGTGTATCATTCACAGTACTGCCATGTGTGTTTGCTTGTATGACCATATATGCCACATATGGTGGGGAATACATCCCAATTGTTACACACCCCTGTACACTGTTGTAGAGATCTGTACATACTGCAGTGTGGAAAGCATGACGTAGGGAGGTGTGGTGTTTGCATCACACACATCAGCTATCCATATGTGTATGACATTTGTGGTCTCCACAGTGTGTGTGTGTATGTAGGTATGTATGGCTGTCTGGTGCATGGAGTGAGGGTGTATGCTACCATACAGAACACACAGGATCCCTAACCCCTCATGGTGATGCAGTCCACTACCCTGTTGATGCCATCGGTCTCAGC
Organism: Protopterus annectens; assembly: GCF_019279795.1. NCBI lineage: Eukaryota > Metazoa > Chordata > Ceratodontiformes > Protopteridae > Protopterus > Protopterus annectens. Next base: position 899,418,405 of record NC_056725.1, on the reverse strand, counting down.
CGCACTGGCTACCTGTACATGTTCTTTCTCTGTGTCACATCGTGTGGGTTCACATTACTGTGACAGTGATGACCACATAGGCAAGGGTCCTCACCTCAACATTATGGGGTGTGCGTTATAGTGTTTTTGACCCCGTGAGTGTGAGCATGTTCCTGTAATGTGACAGGGTATTACTGCTACACAGTGAGGCCTCATGCTATCAAGTGGCCTCTAACATTATCATTGGCCAGACCGCTGTGTAGAACCCCTGCACCATGTCAACATACCTGTGATGTGACCTGGGATGGATGTCATGTTTCTAGCCACTGTAGCCTATTAAACCACCCACATGCTTCTGGGTCAGTATATGTGTGGACATCCGTGTTATGTTAGACTTTCCAACAGTCAGGCTGAGGCTACATATAGCATGCTGATATTGCCATATGTGCCTGTGAGTACTCCACAGTTACACATGGGAGACTGCAAACAGTGCTACCTGTAGGTACATGCAAGTAGACCATAAGGAGGGAACCAGGGCATCATTACCAACATAAGCAAAACACTGAAGTAAACCAGTAAAAACGTCCAATGCAGCTCCCAGGTAATAGCCAGACAGAAATTCCAGCACAAATCCAATAAGCAAACCTTTTTTAATCAAGTGGTAAAAAACTGTGATACAAACAGAAATACGTAAACAAGAACTGATACCACTTAGCGCTTTCACCTAGAAACAAGCCAGGCATCATCAGAGTGGTAAAAAGTGGTTAATGAACCAACTGTTATAAATAAATTCAAAAACTCCTGCCCTTAATAACCAACCTATCTATAAAAAATTCTAACCGAATTGTATTAGAAAGAAAGAAGAAAGTACGAACAAAAATTAAACATAAAAAACATTTTGAAACATTAATGTTAAAATGTTAAAATATTCTTACAATTTCAAAGCATAAAATAACCTTTGTTGGTAGACCAGCGTAGTAGTAACACAAATTGTTACTTACAAGTTGAAATGAAATAAATATAAAACAATAAGAATACAATACAATTGCAAGAACATGCAATGAAAAAGTAAATAAACCACTAAGAAAATATTTTTATATGTGTGCAAGTTTATAAAACTCATATAAAAAGAGACCTGTATTTTAAAATGCTTGTCATGGAAATGTTCTCGTTAATACCTGGGGGTCTGGATGCATTTAATCTCAATTGCCACATTGTCTCCCTCATCTCTAGTAAAGTCTTAAAATCATCCCCTCTGTCATTGTCAGGTGTCCTGTCCACAATAAAGAATAAAAACTTCTTAAAATTGGCACAAGTCAAACTATGTAAATATAAAGCGTTGGTGGTCTTTTTGTTCTTAATGTCCCTAACGTGTTCAAAGATTCTTAACCTTAATTTTCTAATAGTCTTCCCAACATAAAAACTGGGACAGCTTAAACAGGTAGGAATGTAAATGACCCTCTTGGTGTTACAATTACAATGACCAGGACATTTAATGGTTTTATAAAAATTTTGAACTGTCACGTAAGGGCCATTGTTAATGAATTTGCATACACTACAGGAACCACATTTGTTCGTGTTAGAACTCTTGTAGGGTCCGTTGTTAGAGTTGTCCCTTTCCAACAACTCCTTCAAATTCAACCCCCTACTATATGTAATGAGAGGTGTATTCCCGATAATCAGGGTGGTTTCCTTATCCATAGTGTAATGCCATGTTTCTCTTAAGATGTTAACTATTGTGTTTGAGTGGTCGTTAAATGGAAAAATCATAGCTCTATTGTGTTTCTCATGAACAGAGGGGAAACTAAAGTTACTCTGATCATGGTTCTCCTTGTGTAAACCTCCTTGAAGTATCGGCTTAAATGTTAAGTGTCTTTTAACATCCACCTCATCTCTAATCCTGTTTAAGAAATCTAAAGGGTAACCTCTTTGTCTGAACATGTCCACTAAGACCTTAATTTCCATTACATATTTGTCATCCTCACTTATCAGTCTAGACAGTCTTACCATCTGGCCCTTGACAACATTTATTTTTTGAAAAAGTGGGTGGCAGCTCTGAAAATGTAGAAAATTGTTTGAATAAGTTTCTTTGCGAGAAATGTTAGACTCAATATTTAGTTCCCCTCGTTTTTCTTTGGTGTACAATAAAATGTCCAAATAGTTACAGGTGTGACCATGTACCTTAAAGGTAAATTTCAAAAAATTTGTGGTGTTATTAAGATATTCAATGAAACTGTGAATCATTTCAGTTGGCCCCTCCAAAAAATCAGTACATCGTCCAAGTATCGGTGGTATAGTACCACGTACTGCATAAATGGTGATGAAAAAACTTTATCTAATTCCCATTGTGCCAACACTAAATTAGCGTAAATTGGCACACATTTTGCCCCCATGGTAACAACCGTAACTTTTTTATACAGTTCACCTTCAAAGGCCAAAAAGTTGTTAGATAAAATGAGGTCCATAAGATCAACAAGAAGTGATCTTTTAACAGTGTGTAAACCACCTCTATTGTCTAGGCAAGTTTTAAATAAACACAGACCTTCTGACTGTGGTATCACAGAAAAAAGGTTGATGACATCAATAGTGACCATAGTAAATGGCTCAGAAAAGTGTTGCTGTCTAAGCAATGCCAAGAGTCACGCAAAATGTGTGGAAAATGGTTGACAATATTTTTACAATAAAAGTCCACATAAAAGGCCAAAGCTTCAGTTTTGGAGCCTTTGGCCAATACATTTGGATGAAAGGGTGGGTTATTTTGATTCTTGTGAATTTTTGGTATACCAAAAATGGAGGGGGTCACCGGGAAGTCTACCTGCAAATAATGGTATTCCTCATGGTCAATAACCCCATCCATAAGCCATTCGTATAGAAGCCAGTCTATTTTAGAATATGCCATGTACATCTCATTGCGTGATACCCTGATATAAGTGCTGGCATCATTCAATAGACTGGACATTCTGTTGGAGTAATCAGTAGCTAACATAATAACCACACCCCCACCCTTGTCCGGTTTCATGACTCTAAATTGGTTAGAAGATGTCATTTCGCCTAAACAAAAATGTTCCCAGTGGTCATATTTTCTGGTAGGTGGTCATCCAGTTTACTCATCCTTCTAATCTGAGCCTCACACATAGATTAAAAAATGTGTACACATGGATGGACCGGGGGAATAAAAGTGCTTTTTCCTTTTGGCCCTATATTCACTCAACAAGTTGTGGTTCTTGGAAAAATACATTTGTAGGTTCAACTGTCTTGTGTACAACCTAAGGTTAATCAAGAGTCTAGCTGTTTCATTCCTAAACTTGGGTACAAAAGTAAACCCTTTTCCAAAAAATGACAAATGGATGTCTGTCAACACCAACTCAGTAAAGTTGTAAAAGCATGCGTTGTTAATTCTCACCTTATTAGAAATCAGTTCATTGTCAGAACTGGAACTATCACAAATAGAAACATTGTTGTAGATAGAACTGTTATCTAGAAAATGTTCAAGTGTACAATAGCTCAAGTTATTCCCTGTGATAGTGTCCAAAAAGTTGTTTCCAAAACCTGATGTTTCAACTAAGGTCTGTAGTTGGAATGGGACCACCTCCTCCTGTTGTACGATTTCTGCGGTTGACCTCTCCATGACGGTTGCCCTCTTGGGAGTTGGTTGTGTTCTCAAATACGTTCTGAATGCCTAATTGGGGGAGGATCTAAAAAATCCCCATTGTCGTCAAAAACATCAGTGTCAGTCACAAAATCGTTGGGAGTGTGCCCATTGGCCCCTTGATCTTGTACATGATAATTGTCAGTCTGAACAGGTACAAATGAAGGGCCCCCACTACCAGGGGTAATGAAACTGTGTACTCTCTTAAATTCTCTAAAGTGAGAGTAAGCCCTATGGTTAGCATAATCTTGACTGTCCCTGTTGAGCTTTAGGGATTTGAAATCTAACCCCTTGCTCACAAAATTGTCGATTTTATGTAACACATTATTGTATTGTTGTTTGCTGTTGGTTTCAAACAACAAATCCTTGGTAATATTGTTGTTCATTTGCCCCAGTTCATTCTTTAAAGATTCTAATAATTTGTTGTTGTTACAAATAATAATGTTCATCAGTTCTAGACCCATCCGGTCAAAAAAGTCAAGCAGTACATTGAATCCCTCAGTCCCAGCATGAAAACTGTTAGGCAATTTAAACATTCTCAAGCCCTTCAGCACTTGTTTCAACTCAATGGACCTTGCCAAAAAGGCGTTGTCCATTTGAAATGATTTAAACTTTTTAAGTTTAACTTCAAAATTAGATAACTGTGATTTAAAAGTACCTGGTCCAGTAGCACGCCTTGCTCCAACTTGCCAGTCCATGACCAGGGGGTTTAAAAAAGCGTCCAGTCCATCGTTACTAATGTTTCGATTGTTTAACAAGGAATTGGTCGCGTTAGAGAATCTATTAGTACCCAAATTTGAAAAAGTAGTGTTTGCCACATTCGTAGGTGCTCTCTGCTCACTAGAAGCTGGCGGAGTATGTAGCGTATCATTACCAACATGCTGTTACTTTTGTTACCGAGACACATACTGTGAACATATAACAATGCATGCTAAACCTGTACTACATGGTATGTCTGGTGCATGTCAACAGTACACAACTAATATAATATACACTTCTCACTATTCTGTTCACCCTGTGCATCAGACCATTTGAGCATGTCCCTGCACCAATGGTGTGGATGACAGGGATGCGGCACAGGCTTCATCATATGCACAGGGTGATAATGTTTGCCAGGGGCATAGGCTGCACCAATGGATGACATCTTGTGTGTGGGCAAGGGCCAGTGATATGATTGGACATGTCTGTTCAGTATGCATGTGGGTGTTGTGGTGCCCTACAGATGTCTTTTCTGTGTGCGTGTATGTGTGCACACAGTTCTGCCTTTTGTGAGGCCTACACGGGGTATTATTGACAGCTCCAGATTGTACAGACCAGGTTGTACAGCTCACTGTGTCCGTCCACGGCCACGTGACCTGTGCCTGCCAGGGGTTGCACGGGCACTACCAGGTGGAGGTACAGCTTGGCTACTGTCCGACAACACATGTCCACTGGAACCGTGTCCCCACTGGGAACGTCAAGGGCTACGTCCACAAGGCCTGCTGTGACCTGGTGTGGACAGCACAGCACCAGCTGCACTGCTACTGCTACCAGCACTATGGGAGCGGGCATGTGAGGTGGCACTCTCACGTTGACCTGCACTAGGTGGTGTAGCTGGCCTACGTCCACGTGGCCTACACCTCACTCCTACCAGATGTTCCAGCACAGACAGCTCACGCTCATGGATTGCCATGCCATGGTCAAGGATTCCGACCATGTCATCCAATCGCCTGTCCAGAACATCAGCAATCTGCTGTTGAGCATTTGCCAATGCCTGGATGTTGTCATTTAGGGTATGGATAGCAGCCCTCTGCAGCCTCTGCCCTTCTCTGTTCTGCATTCATCATGTGCCTGTGCCGCCATTACAGTCTGGAACATGCCTCTGGTGATACCAGTTGCTGTGCTCTGTCCTGCAGGTGCATGTCTGCCAGAGGTCCTCCTACGAGCAGCACCGGCCACATGCCTGTGTGGCACATCTGCAGTCATTACACTGACAACATGGTGTGTAGACACACCTTTTGTAGCCACCACACGTTCCTGTTCCACGCTAACAGACGCTGACTGTCCTTCCTCTATGGCCACTGGTGATACGGTATGTGTTGGCAGCAGAACTGTGTGCGGGGAAGAGGGGGACATAGCTGGGATGGCCACCATTGGCACAGATTCAGCCCCTGACAACCCTGCCTGTACCTCATGCATATGTTCATCACTGCTAGTATCTGTGGGGACACTAACATCAGATGGACTGCAGGAGGGTAACGCACCTACATCACCTGTGAATGCAAAGAAAGACTTTAAATTACAGTAGACACAAAGACACACACACACACAGACACACACACACAGACACACACAGACACACAGACACACACAGACACACACACACACACACACACACACACACACACACACACACACACACACACACACACACACACACACACACACACACACACACACACACACACACACACACACACACACACACACACACACACACACACACACACACACACACACACACACACACAGACACACAGACACACCATGCATGTGATTTGACAGATGGCATGCAGCATGCCTGTGATACGGCAGAGGGCATGCAGCTCAGACATTAATAGAGTTAGTAAGCATACCTCCCTGGGGTGCACACTACAGCAAGCAGGTCTCATATCAGTAGCCATGCAGTTCACACAATCATGGTAGTATGCATGCATCCCCATGATACACCATGTGGACCAGAACAGGATAACAGTACACATGGCTGATGTGACCTTGACATGTAATCTGCTGATGTGTGCATTAACATGCATACATGTCTGACACCATGGTGTCCTGACATATGTACAGCATCGTAATGGGCATCACATTGTGGTGTTGTCTGTATGCCCTACAGATAGAATGCATGTTTAGCAAATGTGCATGAGCATGGAAGGGTAGTGTGAGCCATCTACATTGCTATACAGTGTGAAGTACAGACACTGTGCCATTGTATGGCATCATGAGGCATCTATATTGCTGTACAATGCATAATATATACACATTGCATAGCCATAACTGCATGCATACCCATGACATAACTGTGGATTGTGACCCACGATGCTGAGGTGTATACACACCAAACCATCCTGTGTCAAGTGACAGGTCAGTGGAGGACCTACAGATGACACCCCTGCACAACAACTACAGGGTCTTAGCTGCCTGGCAACCATGTCCACACATAGTGGACATGTCAATTCACCATTTCCACATGACATTGATGTACCACACACACGATGTGCACAGCTAATGGTGATGCCCTACAGCAGCAAGGGAAATGTACAGTATCTGTGGCCTGATGTGGTGTCAATGTCTGTGGAAGCTGTACAGGTGACTACTGTCATGCTATGAAACAGTCGTGATGTTCAACAGATCTTATATGGTAGATGTCAGTGACACCTCCACTAGCTGTACACAGGCTTTTAGGATGTCCAGTGTACCACATCAACTGTATAATCAGTCAACTAAGGCTATAATTGGACCATGTGTGGACAATGTGCAACAGGGTATGTACACATCACATCTACTGTGTGGCTACGTGTCTCTGGCCATCCCCCATGGCCATGTGTGCACATGTGTTGACCAAATGTGTGTGATGGCCATCTCACATGTCTGTGTAGTCCCATATGACATACACCCATAGATGTCAGATATGTCACCATCCACAGGGCTATGCAGACAATGGGTTGTATGTTTGGTATGTGGGGTATGGGTCATGGGATAGTGTGACAATATTGCAGCCAGAACACTACGTGTCTGGGACATATCAGATGGCACATCACAATGTGTGCACCCAATGCAGGGGCATATAACACAATGGCGACACCTGTGGGCTGCCTATATCACAGCTCACTGTGTGGTAATGTTTGCGTACCACACATGTTGTTCCAATGCATACTACATATGCCTCCATTGTAGAACACCTCCACTGTTGTATGCACAGCTGACCACACATGTAGCAATGACAACTACTGTGGTTTCAAGTCGGTGTATCATTTCATTTGTATATACTGCACATGGGTGGCCTGTGTGAATGATGGGTGATGCGACCTGTATATTGTGACTGGAACAAACATCAAGTGTGCAACTGTTAACTGGCCACATGGCAAATAGATCTATGCTTTAACATGCCTGATACTGATGACAGTCTCACCTGCAACGGACTCATGTCTGTGCGGCACGCCAGAGGTACCTGTATAGGGGTGACACAGCAGTATGAACATTATCCCTGACTGTCTGACAGCCACAGGGTGGACTGTGCATGCTAACACATTCGCCTGTATAATAGCATATAGTATGCACATGTGTGCATACACAGGGTAGCATACTGTAGTATGCAGCATGTGTGTCCACATACCTTGCATATGTTGTTACTTTACATAATGTACAGTGACACATGCAACTAAATGGGATATAATAGCCATATGTTCAGTACTGACTTACCAGGCAATTCCAGGCTCATTGGTTGGGAGACACCCACCTCCACGATGGCAGCTATTGTGTGTGGATGCTGTTCTGAGGGTGTCCCCAGATTGGCCAGTAGCTCCTCGGTGTGTGTGAGTGGGGGCTGAGTTGGTGGCCCACCACCTGTTCCACCTTGTTCCCTGGAGATTGCAGTGGCTCGCTGTTTTGCATGTCGTATCAAGTCCATGCAGTGTCTGCGTACCTGCTGGTAGGTGCGGTTATGGCCACGCACATCGTTCACCCTCCTGCGTAGATCCTGCCACAGGTCGTCCCACTGCTGGGCATGCTGTGGCACATGGCTGAACAACACCTCATAGTTCTAATGGAGGTACGGGATGAGGGCATCATCTTCCTGGCGGCTGTACGCTGGAAGGCGTGTATGAGGCATTATCTGTAAGACATAATGATGGTGACAGGTCACAGTTTCAGAGATGTACAGAGATACTGCTGCACATAAATTTCTATGACATCTAGTACATCTGCACAGTAATCTTTGCAAATCATCATGACACTGACACGACTGACGTGTTTGTGTCACACACATGTAGCACCCGTTATGCATTGGATATCATCACCATATATGTGTGTCACCTCATTAAGGTGTTCATACTCCATGTGAACGCTGTCTTGATGTGGGCATGTCTATTTGTCTGCACTGGTGTTCTTACCTATCTGCACATGCCTGGATGTGTCCACAGTACTGCTGTTGACCTTGATGCTGTGTATAAGTCACATATCAACTCAGACACAGCCTTAATGGACTTGAGCAGTGACAATGCACGCATACGCATGGATACCTGTACATGTATGCGTTTTGCCATATACATCTACACAGCACTGTACAGCTATTCAACATCCTGCCATGGATCGCCTGTGTTGCACATGTGATAGATATGGGACAATGGCTAGTCGGACATCATTCACAGGGATGATTATCAACCATAGCATGTACGGGCAAGGTTTCCCAGCTGTAACAGACAGCCAGTATGCCACTGCAACGTGCATCAGTGCCGCATTACTGATCCGGACAGTTGATACTACATCTACCATGTGGTCATCACACCATGTATGACTGGGATGCCATGTGCAGCTTTGATGGACAGGGTTGCATGGTTTGGCGCAAGTATGTCACATGTATGGCACAGGGATCTGTCCAGCATGTGGTGATCCTAGTATTAAGATGATGGCTGTCCATGACGTATGTCTTACAGATCAGGATATGGACATGTAGCATGTCCATCATCATGATGTAGCAAATGTCTTTATGCAAGGTAGACAGCATGCTGCATAGTGGAGGTGAGGATTGTGAAGGCTGGTATCACCCATCCATGCATGGCCATTACCCCTTAAAGGTGATATGTGATCCAATATTGGTCACCCCAGTGATGTATATGCCTGTCCAATGATCTCCATGCTCATGGATTGCACCCTGTCATGACATGGGCACCTCGTATGACTACCCAAGGGGCCTGGAGATGTCACCAAGGCAGGGAGGTGTGCTGCACAGCACCATCACTTACACAGTGTCCATAATGTTGACCACAGCCTAGATGGTAGTTAATGGGTACAGGGATGTTCACCTAGCAGTGACAATGCTGATATCATCCACCAGAATGTGCACATATGTCACACACCTCACCCGTACACACCTCACCCACATAGTCCATTCTGTATGTTGTTCACAACACTGACCCAGCTATTCCTCATAGGTCATGGCCACTCACATCCTTACATACACAGATGCCTAACATTTGTCTGTGTGGCATGAGCTACACTGAGGGTGGAGTACAACACATTAACCCTGTTCTACTGTAGCTGGCACTGGTGTGATATGCACATGTCACTCTGGCACCTTTTGTAGTTGTGAGTCTGTCAACAGACCACTGGTAGAACACTCCTGTGACATACAAAGGTATTTGTAATCAAACATCCATACTGTCTTGTACATCTGTACTGCTAACATCTACAGTGATAATGGTTCATGGACACGCACAACATACTCAGCAGGGTTATAGTGCGGTGCCACCCATTATGACTGTTGTCACCACTTGTGGGTTGATATTATCCAACACCCTATCTGTATTGTATGGTCATACTAAGCACTTATTCAGAACTTGAGCATGTCATGAGCTACTGATTAATATAGCACCTATTCCACACCATTTCCCTCAGGTACACTGGCTGTCCTAAAATTTCCAGCTTGTTTATGGTACAACAGCTGTTGTATACACGTAACGCAGATATCCTGTGAGACATGGTTGTATATACAGGCATGTCCGACTGTCACGTACCAGTGCTATTGCCTGTCTATATGATGGATATGTCGTACATGTGGCAATAGAGCAATTGTCTCATGTACACATTCAATGCTCACCTCCCAACATACGACACTACAGCCTGTGGGGGATGCACTTATGCAGCCCTGCTGCGGGTAATGCTGTCACCAACCCTGGCTGCACCTGACAGTCATGTGGGGATGTGTCACATTCGCAACACATCCCACTCATCACATAGTCTCACATGATCTCCACCACAGGCCACACATACGAGGACAACTTGTGCAGTACCTCTCCATACTCTGTGTAGGCACCAGAGGCTGCCCCCATCACGGAACACAACATCACCAACTTATAGCCCACAGACACATGTGTGCCCATCAAATACAGCCAATAGGGTGTTATAACATACACAACACACCAGTCATAGGTGAGTCTGTAGGCGGTCACACTGCAGCTCCACACAGCAGGCTACACAAGGCGATAGTCGCTTACATCTTGCTGTCGGGTAACTGGTTCTGCAACATAACCTATGCATCCATGCCACACCTCACCAGGTATGATGTGACTGTCATTCTCCATGTTAGTGTGACTGCCCTGAGATGCCACTTCACAGACTATGTGTGCAGGGACATGCAATAGCTCACCAGTGTTGTAGCCCTGAAGGTGTGGGCCTAGCCGTGGGGGGCATTATGCATTCAAACGGACCCATTACCACTGTACAACGACTGACTGTGTCACTTTAACAGTTGCCTGTGCTTCTGCTGTCATTTCACAGGCATCTGGTATCTGTCCGCTTTGACTGACCTGGTCAAACACAATGCTTTGGCACAGATGACCTGCACCTGTCAGCCCTGGGAGTACAGATCACATGTAAGCCTCTTGCTGCTTCTATACTGCCTGTCTTGCACAGTTTCCAATAACAGTCACCGGCAGAACGGGAACTGGCAAGCAGGACATGGGGTCATGTGATACATTGCTTGCATCTTCCTCTGTGACGCACGCAGGCAAGGCACACCTTAAAATGCATCACTCCAATATCTCTGCAGTGACTGGGACCTGCCTCTAGGCTCTGCAGAGCACACCTGCAATGACAGTTATTATAGACAGACCATACCTTTCAGGCACATACCTGGACCGGCACACCCACAGCTGAGGTGTTCCCATATCCCACTATGTTGTACACACATCCTGGCTAGTTACTTAGCACAATCCATCAGAGGTGCTCCACGTGCAACTAACTGTGTCCGGAACCACTATACACATTGTAACAAGCTACAGATTCAACAACATACCCCACGGTTACCAGAACTCATTTGTTGATGTACTGGACAGTAGGGCTCAGACAGCTACTACTGATGTGTGAATGACACTACCCCACACTTAACTGGGATAGCCACTCATGTACCGACACATCCATGAGTCATAACCTCCACTTGGCTAGATCAACCCATACACACCACCTCCAAGACCAACATTAATCTTGACATGAACACTACCAACATGTGACTGGTGTTCCACACCTGGGGTTATCCCCTCATTGGTGGATTCCAAACATATGCTAATCAACCTTGTTAGCCACATCCCAGCACCACACCCTTCATGGCATACACAGTACATGAGTACTACAACATCTACTACAGATGTCTTATGACAGCGGTTGTTAACGTCATGACACCCGTGCAGATGGACACTGCACTTACAAATGCTGAAACATACCCAGTGCACTTCATTAGCACGTACACGACTGCATGGATCATGCTATTCCACACAGAGCCATGATGGTACACACCAAATAACAGACGCCACTCTGGTGGTCACTTTCCATGGACATAATGTACAACAACAGGTGGAGGCTGTTGCACAGTGGTGTACAATCCCATGGGTGGGGTAGCTCACTGGTCAGCCTCAGTAGAGCCACGGGATCCCTCATCACATAATCCAAGACTTGCTATGTAAACATTACTGCAACACTTTCCGGGGTGTACCACAAGGCATTATGGTGGTATGTCAGTAGTCGTTGGCAACACCCACATCTGCTCTCACATACAACAGTCACTCAGGAACATTACAGACCCAGGTGATGTTGGCAACATGCTGGCGGATGGATTCAATGCTAACATTACACCCTCTCACTCACTACAGGGCCACAATCCATGCAGGAACATTGTGGTGTCCCTGCAGTCACACCTACACAGTACTAACCTGCACTCTATATGTCCTGGGACACTGGCCCCATGTCACCTTCCAAAGTCCCAGGCTGTGATGTCCACAAACCTCTGAACGACATGTCTCCCCACTAGGCCACCATATTCAGTAATAGCCTTGTATTTGACATTGTGGCCCCTGAATGGCACACAGCAACATTTATCACACTCCACACAGGTGGCACCACAATGCACGAGTGGGACTATAGTCCTACACACCTGACTGGACTGTTCTGCACGGCTATGGGGCACATCATCAAGGATGTCATTCACAGATTGTTGGGCTCCAGTCCTTTGATGCCACCCGGGTTGGACTTGGGCCAGAGCATGGCCCCTACACCTGGTGGACTCCTTTCATACAGTTACGAGGGTAGCTGATGATGATACGGGAGTCTACACATCCTACATTGTTCTCTCATTGCCTTTCAGCACTGTTCTCCATTCTGGTATTGACAACATACACATCCACCTGCACATCGTACCCTATGTCTCATGATATTATGCAACATGGCTCATGGACAGGACACACACAATGAGGGTAGCATACCATAGTACCTACTGCATTTCACTTACATTTGCCATACCACAGTCCTCAGTCATTGGGCCCCTCATGTTCAGTATATGCTTCCCTGAGGTACAGGCTAGCGCACAGGGACTTTCCCTGCCTAGCTTTACAAACCCCTGCATACAAAGTGCCATGATTGATCCACCAGCTGATACTGACTCCATCCATATGGGTGTCACTGTGACAGATACCTGATATGAATATCATGGCCTCAAGCTGCATGACACAAGGTGCATGACCATCACCTTTGCATTACGCCATTCACCCACTGACTATCACATAGGTGGTAGTCCCCTACATACATGTCACATTGTACATGTTTGTAGTACACACGTATGTTGCACCCACTCCTGTGGTTACAGTATTGCCACTGTGGCGTGGATATCCTTCTACGTGGCCACCCTTATCTGTACTGGGTGTGTAGCTGGTACATAGGTACCCATTGTACCTCTGAACTCAAGACTTCTACACACATTCAAGGGTACACCACCCCATTTAGGGTATACCTTACACAACAGCTACAGCTTTACATACCACACCATTAACACACCATGATATTTATTGAGCTCCGACAGTTAAAGTATGCGGCTGAACTACGGACATCACGTCTGTACACATTTGCATACTATATACTCAGGGGTGACCTCTCCTGAACAGACAGGGCCCATGTCCACAACAATATTAATGGATATACTCCACATACATGACATAAGCAAAAGCCACTGTGAGCAGCATGCTCATGGATATGTGCACACACGCAACAATGAGTGGGATGTGCTTGAGGGTTACATTCCCAAACCAGTCACTCACCATGCTTTGGAACATGAGTCCTATGTACATCATGCAGGGACACTCAGTAGCACTGTTCATGTGATACCTCCCTTGGTGGTTGGGAGACACATGTACACCAGGGATCACTGCAGTGGCTGTACTGTGCAGAGGTGCAGGTAACACATGGCTCTGCTGTTCACAGGACACTACCCTAGAGAGGTGCCACTGGTGTGAACACTGTAGTTGTGCTTACACATAGACTTGCCAGACTGCATAGTACCCCACTATGAACCTGTGAAGCTATTACATGTCCTGTGTGCATGGTTACTTGGTAGCCCTTCCATTTAGATTAGCTATCATGCTATTGCAATGTCCCGTGCCTACAAGCCATATGTATCCTGTTATTGTACATGCCAATAGACGATACCTTTGGTATGCATGATATGCTTGTTATGCTGTGTAGAATATCTGACATATCTACCTACAGTACTACACATTACACATATTTCACATAGTATCCCATAATGCACAGCATACTTGCACAGCGGGACCACCTTAGACATGTCATTGTTGTTATATGCCCATACACATGCCTACTGTGACAGTATATCAACATATACTATCCCCTGCTATGGCACGTACTTGTTGGACATACCCTACCACTGACGGCGGGTTGTGTGGAAATGTTCTGTTTAAAGCCCTCATGTAGCATGCCTTGTGGTATCTGTGATGTGTACCTTGTGGCCCACTGCAGGACGCACAGTTTCTACATGCATTAGTATGCTCAGCAAGATATCACTACATAAATACCTTTTCCCACTTTATGCATTGCGGACACTTTTAATTAATGCAAACCAGGCTATACATACAATAAATAATTAATAAAAAATATGCTATACATAAACTTACATACCGAGTGTTCTACATACCTTGTTATCATTATGGACTTTTGTCTCTATCTCTCTCACACTGCTTAAACAGGTATTTTGTATAAGCATACGGTTTGAATGTCTAGCAAGTCATCCTTATATACGTCGATACCTGTAACATGTGGTTTCCTCCCACCAATTGGTGTTCCTGAGTGACTAATTACTTGCATATCAGCTGTGCAGCTACTCCATTCGCCAATTATGCGCCAACAGTGGGGTATAATTTAATTCTCCACTTGGGCATTGCCCATTTGCCCTACCTTCGGGGAGACGGCCCGTATTGTGTTTTGTTATGTGTAATTGCAACTGCTATGCATAGAGACAATTATACTTTGGATCCATGTCCCCTGTGGATTGTGTGTGACAGCTAGAGTATGTGGTTCAATATGTGGGTGTTCCTGTCATCCCAACGTCTGATAACGGACTATTGCAAACAAAACCTGTAACATCGCCGTATGTTCTATTATATAACGGCTGCAATTTTGCACGGCGCCTTTAATTGTATCTCTCACAAGGTATGTTGATGGTTTTGCAGATGTAATTGACTAAATGGATGTTTGTGCTGTTATTGCAGTCTGTATTGCTATAGTTTCTAGTGTGGGGGATGTCGGTGGGTGTACGTACCATTTACAGGTTTGCGGGGCTTGCATTTCTACATATTCCATATATATGTGTGTGTGGGCTCCGTCCCTAATTAAAGAGCTATCAGTTAGTAGACATGTTACAGGATTGTACATTGGGCCATTGTTAACTGGTTTCTATATAGTATGCAGGTGAGGTTGATACTTCCATACCTCCAGATTTGCAGCGATATGTAAAGGGATATGTCTAACTGACAGCTATCCCGTGTATTTCTGTCCCAGATATTTGCGGTCATTGTGGTTGTGTTGGTAAAAGAACCTCTTTACCATGGGTTGCCACCTTTTCATATGGCCATTGTTAGACACTTGCGGGACGCACAGCTTTGTTTACAGGCCAACACATAGCCAAGGTCTGTACACAGGTTAGCACATACTTTTATCCTCAATACATACCTATTGTGGGACTTTGGCTACTTATCATATTGCATGTAACATTTACGTTTCTTACCTACAGGCATAACTATTTAATGCAACTATTACATTATATATGGGACATATTAATGTCCTACAATCCCGGACATTTGCCCTTTGTAATGTTTTATGTCAGGACACACCTGCCCAGGGAGGGGCTGTCCCTCCTAATGTGGGACAGGTGGTAACCGTATGCCTATGGCTAGCTATACCCACACCTACCATAATGATCTACCTCCGAGTTGGCACTAACAGACACATGATGCAGACACACACACACATTACAGTCACACGGAGACGCACACGGCACTCTCAACACACACATACACAGACTACGGCACTCACAAACACAGTTGAACACAGTACCTACGTGGACCGCAACACCAGCAGCGGTAACTATATGTCCCTTCATATCATCATACTATTACTCGCGGTTGTACTGTTCCAGTACTGTGTTCTTTCAGTCTTTCAGCCTCGTGGTTACACATGTCGGTATGTTACACATTCCATAGTTGGCGGTATCCTATTTATTTGTACCTCCGAGGTGTTCTGAATGTCGTTGACCTATTATATATATTTGCAGATATCGCTGACTGTATATATCAACATATATCACTCTATCGCCCTTTCTATCTGTATTATATATATATATATATTTATATATATATATATATATATATATATATATATATATATATATATATATATATATATATATATCTGACGGGGAAAGTGACAGGCAAGCTACACCTTTCATTGTGTACTTGGTGTATACTGTTTTCTGGACTCCGCACGTTTGTGTCTGTACCTGTCACATTACACACCTGCTGTAGGTTAGGGTTACCAGCTGTCCAACTCTGAGAGGGACAGTCCATCTTTGGCAGTTGGGTCCTGCAAAATATTTGTGAACATGGCAAATGTCCTCGGATTTTAGAACATACTTATTTCCTATAGTTTATGTAATAGTTGCATAAAACAGTTATTCTGTATCTGAACCACCTATATGTTCTAGAAACAGAATAAGTAAGCAAACATTGCAAGAATGAGCTTTTATCTAGGCAAAACAGTGAAGTTCTGCATTTCGTACTGGCCGGGTGTATGTGTCGGCCTGCAGACATCTGACGTATGTCCCACATTGGTCATTTGAAGAGGTGGCAACCCTACCATAGGTACATCTTGCCTAGCGATAGTGTTAGGTGATTCTATACATGATTGCGTGTTCTACACCTGGCAGTGGTCGTTTTACCCTTCAGAGCAGGTGCTATTAGTACAGGGGTGAATAATGCTGGTTTCACCTGTTCTGGACATCATTGGCCGTGATCGGCGCGATATTCGGTGTAGCTTATCCCTGTTTCTCGCATAACCATATAGTCATATTTAAACGTCACTTACCAGCAGTGGGCAATGCATATTCCCGGTAACGTGTGCTAAACATGATCTCCTGACCTGCATCTGACATGCATTACTCGTGCCTTCGGGATTACGTTACATCCCTTGCAGGACGTGGGACCGGGAACATGTATGACGGCCACTGCATTTAACATATGGCCATCTGGGATTTGTACATGTGTTATGTCATTTTGTACGTGGCGTATACTACGGCTGTTACTCCATACTGCACTCACATGGGTAACTCAGTTAGTTTACATATTGATGAGTCCAGTTAATGGTATGTCCATGTGATGTTTACTGGATGTGCTCCGGCATTAGGTATGTATATCTCTGTGAGCCACACACGATACTGTGCTACACCTTCAAATGACCGTGGGTGGAGCATGCTGGGGTGACGAATACCTGTCGTGGGTACACCCCATGCCTTGACACAACATACATGATTATATTATGTGGAGCCCCTCATTAACGCAGCAGGGACTCTGTGCTGAGTGTGTGCAGAACAGTGCTTACACACATGTGCTCCCACGATTGCCACTGCTCCTCTACGCGGCAGTTGGTTACTCGATGTTGTGGCAACAGCAGACACTGTTTGCCCCATTTGGTGTATGGCCTCTGACAGTCGGCTGTGAATCTACCGTTGTACCTGGGAACCTATACACACAGCACCACCATATGGTGATAGGTGCATGTACTGTTCAGGTGTTGATATTCCTTGTTCCTATAGCTGTTGTGTGTACAATGTTTGAGGCCTGCCTATGTGAGATTCACACAGTGGGCCACCTATACATTACAATTTACAGGTGGTCGTGCTTGTGTGCCATCCATTTTACTATGTGTGCAGGTGGAGAGGTATGTCAGTCCGTAGGGGCCTACACTGTCAGAGTATGTGCTATACGTTCCCTCTTTGCCAAGGCGTAGGCATATTGGGCATGCCTCCGTCTGCCTACTGGGGCTGGCACTGTGTGTTCATGGTCTGAATCTTTCTGTGCCTGTAATGGCTTGGCAATTGTGGTGGGCTATGAGGGCCTTTACCATTTTGTCCCTGCTGCAGCTGTTTCCACAGGATCATATTATGTAGCATGGCACATACTATGACAATGTGGGCACACGTGCCTGGAGAGTATTGCAAGGCTCCACCAGATGTGTCCAAGCACTGGAACTGTGATTTCAGCATCCCAAACACAAGCTCTATGATGATTCTGGTTTGTGTGTGTGCCTCATTATGGCATTCTTGCATGGGTGTGTGTGCATTTCTGATGGGAGCCATCATCCACAGCTCGAGTGCATAGCCAGCATCCATCACAAGGTGACCTTGTGGGATGTCCCACCTGACAAATACCTGATACAGCTATGAGGCATGCCAGATATGGGAGGCATGGTAGCGTCCAGGGCTGCCAGCACACACATCCATGATAATGCCCTGGGCATTGCACATGACCTGGCAGTTGATGGAGTGGAATCCCTTGTGGTTTATGTAGCGTCTACCATGCTCACCAGGTGGTGACCTGATTTGTATGTGCGTGCAGTCTATCGCACCCAGTACCTCCCGGTAGTGTGCCACATGGTGGAAGTGACGCATATTGCTGGCCAACTCCTCCTGAGTTTGGGGGAAGTATATATGCTCATTGGCATGTGGTAACATGGCATCCAGGAACTGGTGTAGTACCTTGGATGCTGATGCCTGTGAGATCCCCATTATATCTCCAGTTGGCCTTTGAAAGGTACCTGTCACTAGTATTTGCATGCTTACACATACCTTCGTGTCCACTGGGATGGGCTCCCCTCTGTTGTTTCTGGTTCTCAGGTGTGGCTGGCACAGCTCCACTATTTGCTGTAAGATGACCCTGTCCACCCTGTAATGCTCTACTATCTCCAGATGGTAGGTTACCCTTGGTCTGAACACTCTTTTCCTACTCCGGGGCCTGCGGTGGTTGTCGGCATCATCCTCCACATCACCATCAGTCTCTAACACATGCTGATGAATCACAGCTATGGCAGCTCCCAACATGTGCATTTTAAAAGTTCCCCGTGTGTTTACACCTATGGTGCAGTGTTTGAGAATTCACAGGTGTGTGTAGGGTGCTTTCACACTTTATACTATTGTGCTGTGAACACCGATGATGTCATAGGGTGTGTATGTACGATTGTAGCTACAGGGTATCTTATGTGTTTTGCTATCGGAACTACTATTGTGGTGCCTTTGGTGTTGAATTACTTTTGGCTGCCGTGGATTACCTCTTGACCTTCCCTTTACATTTCTGCACGTTCCACCTACCATTTTCTGGCATGCATCCAGCAGCCTGCTTTCATTTGTACTTTCCTAGACCTGGCGTATCTTGCGTAATGTGTGCTATTGCTGGTCTACGGTCGGTTTGCTTTGCTCTGCTATGACAGATCTCCTATCTTTGCAATCCAATGCCTCCCCTCCTTTCTTTGCATACCGATGCCTCCCCTATCCTGTTTTGCAGGTTTCTGCGAGCAGACTTGACAGCTGCCATCGACTGGCCACCATGAGTTGATTGGTGTTGATTGCTCATTAGTACGCCAATTACCCTACTTCAGCATTTCCTTCTTTTCTTCCTCTGACCTTCCTGTTTGTGCTATTGTTCATGCTGCATGCATCCACTTACTGGGTTTCGGGACCATTTTCATCCCTGTACGCATGCACTTTTGGGCACCATGTGTGCTCTCAACTAAACGATTCTATACCTTCCTCCCCACCCCTATCCTGCAGCTTTGCTTAGCAACGGCCAGGCCAGTTTGCATTGCTCCAATGTGATTGCTGCTACGGTGGCACACCCCTCTGCTGATGTCATGTATCTCCTCTGAGCCACTCCTCGGTATTATAGCGTTGCGCCGTATGGTTCAACCTTCATCCGGCAGGACATTTGCGATTCAGTATTATCTGCCTCATTTGCATGGCATTGACTACTAATTCATAGTTACCACGCCAAACACTGTCGCAGGCCCTTAGCAACCCTTGCACCTTGGTTGTGGTGTTCCATGCCTACCATTGTGTATTATGGTGTAAACCTGATTTGTATTACATTGCGATTTTATGACATTTTTATATATTTTCTTTATGTTCCAGTTTGCGCACACATGCCCTGTGGTTGTACTGTGCGTTACTGTGGACATGACATTAAATGTTGTTTTTTAGGTATTGTGCATCTTTTCTTATGCCATTGGCTGTGTATTTAGCTATTGGCATATATTAACTTTGTAATACAGTAGTCTGGTCCGCTTCCAAAGCTCCGATGTTCTGTTTGGGAAAATGTAAACCGTGTTTTTTGGTTTACATTTCCGTGGGCTTACGCTACACCTGCACCACTTCATGAATCACTATCTGCCTTCATTTGCATGGTGCAACACTATGCATGGGGTGATTAGCATACCTATGCCAAGGGCTGCGCAGTTCTGGCGTACGCCCGTAGTGCACGTGGTATTGGATCGTACCTTAATTGCTCGACGGCCATATTTGGCGTTATTCCACCTACGCTACACCTGCACCTGGCGCAAGCTTCATGAATCCCGGGGTGAGTTTATTTGAAAACAAATCATACCTCTATGCCTAAAATCATCTCAGAGTTTATTTCAAGCTCGACTATTAATCTCCCAGTCTTCTTTCCTGAACCAAAGCACAAGTGAGAAATAGTTCTTCACTCTTTGAATGTACTCAGGCAGTTCAGACACTACTTAAGACAAATCTCAACCTTAAAGCAAAGATGACCAGCTGCTGTCTCCTATGAATGTAAGAGAAAATGGCACCCAGTGACAAAGTTGACTATTTTAAATGATTGTCTCATGCCATCATCTTTTGTCATACTTGCCATGTCCAAGCAGGGTTACAGCCCATTCTACAAGTGAATTAGGTCATTTTTGGCTTTTTAGAAGGGGGTTAAATCTATAAGTATTTCAGAAGCAGCAGCTTAGTCTTCTGTTCATACGTTTACAAAGAGCTTAAAATGGATTCCTTTTCCAAGTCCAGTATATGCTTTGCCAAGAACATTGTTGAGGGGCTCCTAAAGTCTTGATTATTGGGATGCTCCCTTTTTCCTTTTCCTAACTAATGTATGGCAATGTGCCCATATAGCTTAAGCTACTTCAGTGGGGATTTCCCTATTGATCATAGTACGACTGTGTAAGTAAACTTACCAGAACAGTAGATGTTCTGCAGATCACTGTTGCAATAGCTGACCATCCCAGCAGCCCCCTTTCCTTGCTGATGTGTTTTTTGTCTTGTTGCCATGGTGGGATTGCTTTCACACTTTTGTATATAAGTTGTTAGCTTTGTTTCTTAGCATAAGTTTTCAAGATCTTGCCTGTCTCTTAGGCAAAAAAAAAATGCTATGAAGCTTTTAGCTCTCCAACTGCCTGTTATATTGAGATCTACATGAGCTCTTGGCAGTTGAAGCATGTGGAAGGTGCTCAAAGCTGTGATAAGTTGTCCTGTGCAGGCAGAGAGATCCATACATCTTAGACTACTGTAAAAGTGATTTATTAGAACATCTACTGTTATGGTAAGTTTACTTACACAACTGTACTATGCAGAAAATAAGGGATACAAGCTACTGAGATGCAGCATTATAGCTGAAACCAGTCATTACTTTCTTTCATTTCCTTTCTTTGTTCCCAAACTGTGGGTTACAATTACACAAATGATACATTTTCTCTGCCAATGATTGTCACTTTAACTTGTGTGCACCCCCAAAGTGGTATTTCCCTGTAAGGTGACTACATAAGACATCAAGTACCTGTCTTGGAGCCCAGCAGACACCCTATATATTCCATGTTGTCACTACATTATAAATAATTGCTGTGTTTCACTATACATTCAGAATCTCATCTTGTCCTAAGTTTCATTTTCTTAAAGCTGGCATGCTACTGGCAAAGAAAGATAATCATGACATTCAATCATTTGAAGTCATTTCCTTTTCATTCATTTTTCTCTGGTCTGGCTCATAGATTTTACAGATTACAATTTTTTATGTGTCCTTTGTTGACCAGGTTAGTCCAATTAGGCTGGGGTGTTATTTCAGGAGAGACCCAAAGTCATATTTATTCTGCTAGTAGAAATCTGGCCAGGGCATTAGAGAGCTTCCCCCTGCTTTTTTCAACTAGCACCGTGGGATCTTTTACACCCATCTGAGTTACCACCAACTTAATCAGGTAGGACCTCAGCTTATCAAATCATCCAAAGGATGACACATTCAGGACTATAGCACTCCCCTTCTGCTGCACTGCAGCCTCAGTAATCCATCTACCTGGTGTGGGACTAGACCCTCAGTCTTCAGCACCAAAGGTGAGTGCCATAGATAACCTTGTGTGACTTCAAACTGTGACTGAGTGTATTCATGAAGTAACAGCCTATGGGAAAGAATAATCCATCCCCATGTGCGACAAATAGTTTTTACTCACACTTGCTGGCTATCAGTGCTGCCCTATTTTACCTTTGACAAACTCCAACTTTAATGAAGAACCTGTATATTAGTGGGCTTGTCTCTTTCGCAGATGTGACCAGTTTCTAACACCTCCTTATGAGACTTCTGGACCCTAACTTGATATTGTCTTGTGACAGACATCATTTTATGCCACTGGATTGCGGTTTACTATGAGATCAGCGGTATGGTTAAGGCACAAGGGTGTATCTCATCAGGCATGTCTACACAATGAGATCTGCATTCAGTTTTGCCAACATGTGCTTTATTTGCTATGTCATTTTGTAGATGTTTGTCTTTTCTCGCAGTTAAACAATGGTGTATTCTTAATCAGAAAACAATATTATCTTCATAAGTCATCTTTCACTGGTGGTTGAATATAAATAAATTGCTGTGACCACAAAAAAATGAAAGCAAAGACTATGAAAATCACACTCTAGACTACAGAAAGTGTTTTGTTTTAACTGGTTATATTAACCGTTAGTATTCTGCTACAGGACTATACTCTTCTGAAATATAATGAAAGACCGAGTTCAAATGAATTTGTCTTAGATCTGAGGTTAATCGCTATATCATTTAATTGTGTAAACAATTATCTTCAAAGAATAAATAGGTCTGATGCCATCCTTTGCAGTGAAGACAAGCCAAGCATTAGAATTAAAGCTGCATATTGTCTGCAAGGAAAACCTCTTAAACTGCTACCACACAAATACAAGTTTGCACTGTGCAAATGATGTTGTATGAAGACATTTCAAGTGACCCATGCAGTAACTTAAGATGTTCAGCCAAAACTAACAACCTGCATCTAGGGATGCCGGAAATTTCACAAACTCATTCAATGCAGTGTGAAAGTATGCCTAATTTAGCTCATGCTGACATCAATGTGCATTTTTAATGTGCCATAAATGGAGGAGACTGCAGACATCAAAAACTGCCAGGTCAGCTGGAGGCAGAGGCTGGGTGCAAAAAGTTCTTTCTCTTCCTCCTCTAACACTGAGTGCCATGTTTGTTTATTCTTTTCTTTCCATTTTATTATATGTGATCCAGCAACTAATTCAAGAGAAACAGATTAGCTAAAATGTCAGTAGCAATTTCTTGCACTTTTAATGCCAAAATTCTTATTAAAATATTCTGCAAACGACATATAATTCCTAGTAGCAAATATCTGTTTAGGTTCCCAAGGACATCATGGAGAAAAATCTGAATCACATTTTCAAGAAGTTTCTATCTGTCATCTTTACTGTTTAAAATAATTTTGTGGATGCAAAAAAAAAAAAAAAAAAAAACCTTAAATGGAAGGATTTTTTCTTTGATAATGACATAAGCAAGAGAAACTTTGATAAAAGGAAAACAAATGCGCTGTGTTTTCAGTGTTACCATATCCTTTGGGTATATTTAAGTGTCGACATTTAAATAGAAGAAGGGAATTTTAGAATTTAGTATATGAGGCATAAATTTGGAAATGTTACTAAGACATTTGT
This sequence comes from Protopterus annectens, assembly GCF_019279795.1. NCBI lineage: Eukaryota > Metazoa > Chordata > Ceratodontiformes > Protopteridae > Protopterus > Protopterus annectens. Next base: position 899,394,181 of record NC_056725.1, on the reverse strand, counting down.
TACCTTCATTTCATGGAACAAATCTCATAGGTTTCTGGTCTGCTTAATAAAAAATACAACAATCAAGTTAAAGTTACAAAAAAAAACCTGTGTATTTCAGTGTGCTTTTGGTCTGCAGTGTGTGTGTGCGTGTGTGTGTGTGTGTGTGTGTGTGTGTGTGTGTGTGTGTGTGTGTGTGTGTGTGTGTGTGTGTGTGTGTGTGTGTGCGTGTGTGTGGTTTTGTGGTGAGGGGGGTGGGGGGAATGGGATCCAGAATCCTGTCAAGGAAGTTGCCAACAAAGCAAGAAAGCATGAACTATAAAAACAGATGAGGCTTCAGTGGTTAGCAAACATGGGAAATGTGCAGTAGGGTACCCCAACACACATCTGATACTGCTTAAACATGCTACTGAAGCCCACACCTGGCAGCCGCAAGTAGTGATTTCAGCAAGGAGAGAAAGTTTAAGCAAACT
>NC_056725.1:899163729-899383729 GCF_019279795.1 Protopterus annectens | reverse complement strand
GCTTGACTAAACGAATCCAAGAAAATAAAAACTAAAAAGAGTAAACAGCACAACTGCATTCTAGGATCCAAGCAACAGGCAGAATGGCTAAGATTAAATGTCACAAACTTGATAGTAACAAGCTCTTTATTCAGTTTCGGTAAGCGTTTTCATGGGTTCTAACTCCCACTTCGTCAGACCTTTAATATAACCAACAGCCATATGCCTCTTATATACAAAATTGGTCCAGAATTAACCTATAAAAAATGCATCTAATTAGGGGTTAGATAAAAGGTTAATCAGAACCAAAAAGCATAAATTGCCAAGTAAAAAATACATACTTATATATATTAATCAATATAAATAAATAAATAAATATATATATATATGTATATATATATATATATATATATATATATATATATATATATATATATATATACATATATATAAATATATATTTACATTTTTTTTGTTGTTTGTTTGGATCAATAAGAATTCATTAATAAATTCTTTAAATCATACAATAATATAAAACATGCATGTATAAAGATATATCATTCTTAAAAACAGATGTAGAAACATTTATCTAAAATATGGAAGTTAACTACAATAAAAATATCAATGTCTAAGCATATTTAACTAATTAAGAATTTACAAATTATCACACTCACAGTATTCTTATTATATTATTGTTTATAGACTGTCCTATTCTTAAGTATAGGCCTGATAGAGACTCTATAATTTAGGCCCCTACCCCTGTCCACTTGTAATCTAATTATCCATCTTGATTCGGATGTCTCTGTCCTCTTAATTATGTCACCTCCCCTCTCATTCTCCCTCACATTCTCGATGACTAAGAACCTAAAAGTATGTTGTGGTCCTTCAACTGACACGTGTTTCGCGAAAGCATTGGTCGTGTCTTGGTTTCTAATTCTTACTAAGTGTTCTCTTATTCTAAATCTAAACTTTCTATTCATGTTCCCCACATAGAAACTGCTACATTGATTGCACACAGCCAGGTACACAATATTCATGGTGTCACAGTTAGCTGTCACTTTGAAACTAAACTCCCTTCCAATGTCTGGGTGCAGGAATATATTACTGGTATCAATCTATTGACATTGGTTGCATTTGTTACATAACCCCATACCATTGTATTCAACAACAACTCCCTCTGTGTTATTTGGATAGCATAGAAGTAATTTCAAAGATTTTTTATTCTTAAAAAGAAACTTAGGTTTCTCACCAACTATCTCTCTGATTTGGCTATCATGTGTAAGTATAGGCCAATATCTATTGATTATGTCTGTTATTTTGTTGACATCACTTGTGTAGTGGGTAGGTACTCTGACCGTATCACTCATCTTCCCAGTCAAAGTGGGATGGCTACATTGCCCTGCTGAAAAATATGGTTTACCAATTGTAGCTCTCAAACCTATAGCTTTGCTAAGGGCAAATTCAGTGTTATTATCTGTATAGCCGCTTTCTCTAAACCTCTAAAATGAATTGCAGATCCTTATTCAAGCAAAAAGATGTCATGTCAGCAAATTGCTAGTTACTGTTAAAGATGCGCTGTTATAGGTCTGGTTTTAAGATGGGCCAAAACTGTTATCATAAACCTAGATGGACCAAAATCATATTATCATAAACTAAGAGGGACCAAAATGTGTTATCATAAACCATGTTTTGCTGCTTAACTAAAGCAATTCAATGCTAGTTTCATGACTGATTGTGAAATTGCTTGGTAAAAAAATATTTATTTTGATTTCTATTTTTATTTATTTTTTTATTCTAATTTTCACTGTTTATAGGCAGACATTGATAGCTTATAGACTGGAAGATTTATTTTGAATTTTACTCTGTTGTTTATCTCTGGTTTTTACTATATGTTGTTAGAAAGAGATAGATTTTTAGACAGGCAAATTCTAGCGATCCCAAGGGGCCTAACAAGGTATAAATACACACAGAGAGTAGACAGGAGTATGCAGAGCTTAGCTGAAACAATCCTGTGTTGGTTTGTGATGTATTGTGCAACTGTTTAGAAAAAGTTTATTTACAATATATTTATATAGGTTCATAGGTTCATAGGTTGGTACTAGGCTATCAGCCCTAGGGCCTATATAAGCCCAGCCAAACATTTCCCAGGATATTTATTCCCACAATATTTACCTCCCTGTACTCCTGTCTAGCAGGGCGACTGACGTGATCCCTGTGGTGAATTTCCTATCTCCCATCCAGTTGTCAAGGTTACTTTTGAAGAGGGCCAAGGAGGCAATCTGCTTGACATGTATGGGAGGTCTATTCCAGAGTATGGGGAGTCCATGGGTCAGGAACCTATCCCTCCAGCATGTTTTGTTCATTGTGATGACAAGGTTTAGATCCCTGGATCATGTGGCCCTGAGAGATTGGGATTTCTTTAAGTGGAGCATGTCCATCAGCTCAAGGTCTGACATGGCATTGTATGTTAAACAGAGATCACCTCTGAGTAGACAATACATCACAGAGTATAGCTGGAGTTTTCTTAGACAGTCAGCATAGAGCATCTGCTTTAGGCCTGTGATTCTTTTAGTGAGGTATTTCTGCAGCCTTTCCAGCTGTTGCAGATGTCTTGTGAGGTACATACCAAATGGGGCATTGTACTCTATAATGGGTCTAATGAGGGATGAGTACAGTGGGACAATGACCTCCTTTTTTCTGGATGAAAAGCCTTTAGTGATGAGGTGTGCCACATAGAAGGATTTTCTGACTGTTGTGGCGATGTGGTTATCGAAGTTGAGACCACTGTCCACCTGTGCCCCTAAGTCTCTCATCGCACTTTCAGTGTTTAGTGTACTGCCACCTATGTGGTAATTCATGGGTACATGTTTTTCCCAAAGGGAATAAATATACATTTCTTGGCATTAAGCTTGAGCCCAAGACTCTGGCACCAAGCATCTGTTTCTGTAAGACCCTTTTGTAGAATATCCACATCATTTGGGAATTCAATAATGGCTCCCAGTTTGCAGTCATCTGTGAACTTTATTAGCCAGAGTCCCTTAGTGTTGGCCTGTACTTCAAAGAAGTAGATGCCAAACAAGAGCGGCCCCAGGACTGAACCCTGAGGTACACTTGTCACTTGTCTGGAGCTGGATTTGGATTTGGCTACTTTTACAGTCTGGGTTCTGTCAGTAAGCCAGTTGGCAAGGCATCGAGTGACATAGGGATTTATGTCCAGCTTAGTAAGTTTATCTATGATTCCAGAGTGGGGGATGGTGTCGAAGGCCTTGGCGAGGTCCAGATAGGCTGTGTGGAACTCCTTACCTTTGTCCACATCTCTGGAGACTGATTTATTTTTTACCTCTGATTTTTACTGCTATAATGAGGGGTGATTGCAAGTGATGTAAATGAAATCCAGCAATTTAGTGTGACTGGCACAACTGGCAGGAAATCCAAAATTTTATTGTGACTGGTACAATAGATCAGAGTGGCAACTTTATAAATTACTTCCCTTTGTATAAGGTGTGCTCCATGTATTTAATTTAATATTTAGTTACATATTGCTTATCTAAAATTTCTCTGAATTTTGTGGTAACTGATTTTATTTATTTTTTTAGAATATTTGATTTGTTTGTAGCTGAAAATGGATTCCATAAATACTTATGTGATGATTGGGGAGAGATGGGCGAAGGCTGCCAGCCTAGGCAAATAGAATTTGATATATAATTCTATCATTTGTAAAAATAAATGTAAAATATAGGCTTGTGTTTTTAAATGAAAGAAAACACTGTAAAATGCGAACGTCAAGATGGTTGCAACATTGCCATCTGCTTTAAGGAAAACCAAGCCAAGCATTTCAAATGTCTTTGAAAGTACAATTATCTAAAAAATGGTGCCAGAGCAGCTAGCTGAACGCACTCTTCCTATTGTCTTAACTTAAGGAATAATTAGAGTGTACATGTAGAAGGTGCTTTATTGCTTTGGTTTCTGCTAGAGTGTATATGTGAAATGCCTTTTATTGCTGTATTCTCCTGTGCAGGTGTTAGCTTGCTAAATAATGTAAATGGCGTTTCTATTAGCCTGGGAACTCAGAGCAGGTGTTAAGATGATGCAATATGAATACTGGGAAAACCTAAGTGTCAAAAATGATGTAATCTGGGGAGGACCCAGAGACATGTTTGTTAGTGATGTTTAATAAACTGTGTCTCAGAGAGAGATAGAAAAGCATTTTGACTTTGGACATCTAACCCAGCACTGCTTATGCTCTTTATGTATGTAAGTAGGATTGTAGCACTGTGTCTTCTCTTAAGATTAGCTAAAGATTAGAAAGTTAGATTAAGAATTTTTCTGTGTAATCAGATCTTTCCTATGATATTATTTTAAGTTTCTGTGTGATCTCTGAACTCTTAGATATCTCTGTGGTGTAGTAGTTTTGTCTTGTGTTTTAATTATTTATTATTAAATATTTTTAAAACCTTCTACCTGCGGCTGCTTTGTATAGAGATAAGTTCTAGAATACATTGCGTATTTATAGAGTTTATTGTAATAGGCCACTCTGATAAGCCATGTGGGTATGTGGATATGTGGATGTGTGGGTGTGTGGGTATGTGGATGTGTGGATGTGGGTGTGGTGTGTTGTGTGTGTGATGTGTGTGTGTGTGTGTGTGTGGGCTGTGGGCGTGTGTGTGTGTGTGTGTGTGTGTGTGTGTGTGTGTATGTATATAAGTAATGTTGACTTAGACAAAATTTTTGCCAGGTCAGTGGTGTTTTATGAGGGGAAATTAAAACAAATAGATAAATAGAAAAGTGTATGTGTGTGTGTGGGTGTGTGGGTATGTGGATATGTGGATGTGTGGGTGTGTGTATGTGTGTGTGTGTGTGTGTGTGTGCGTGTGTGTGTGTGTGTGTGTGTATGTGTGCTTGAGTGCATGAAAGAGGAAGTGAGAGAGAGAGAGTGAGCAGTGACTGCAACAAGCAATCACTTTTTTCCCTTTAAAATAGAGGTATGCGTACCTCTCAACCTCTTAGCTCAAGAAATCTAGACAAAGCCTAAAATAATGGGTGGACAAAGGCACACAAATAGGAACATATTTTAAATATTGCTCTTATGAAATTAAAAACTTGGTAGAATAACAGGATGTGTTTTAGCATGCATTATTTAATGGAATCTAAAACTCAGATATATGTCATTATTTACTTAATTAACTTTTTGTTGACTTTCCCGCAAAACAAAATATTATGAGGTACAGACCAAAAAATGAGGTAAAACTCTTGACATTCTGCAAAGAAAAATGGACAGCTGAGAGGTACACGTATGAAATTTTTAATTGCTGGGATTACTAACTGACTTTCATAATATGTGTTTTCAAATGTACACTGTTTCTGAATGTGTGTGTGTGTGTGGGGGGGGGTGAGAGAGTTTATGTAGACATTAAGTACTTACCAATGTTTTATTTTAGATGTAAAATACTTCCTCATACAACAGTTACATATACTGCAGCAATTTGAAACATTAGAGGAACTATTTTACATAAAAAATATATAAAATAATTAAACAAACATGCAAAATTTAACAGATCTCCCATTCACTTAAGTGTGATAATGTCTGCCAGGTTGTGTGTCATTCTGTAAATAGCGCTCTTCCAGGGTTGTAGAGTCCCTCCACCTGTGACCTCAGAACGCCCTTGGGCATGTATTATTTACACAACACACACCTTGTTGGGCATTATTGCTTGCTTACTGTAACAGACATTCTAACAATATCCATTGGAAATACCAATACTGTAGCTTATGTAACCATAACAATAAAGGCAACCCTGGAAACACCAAAGTCAAGTTTGATGACCTACAGGAATTCATACATTTCTTGCATGAAACACAGGAGTGAAAAATAACAGTAACTGTAGACTTAAATTTACCATAAGCAGACTGGAATAATATTGATTCTACTATATTAGTAAGGAAATTATTTACACTGTATATTCAGGAACAACAATTGTTTCAGTTTATAAAAAAATCTGTCAAGGAATGGAACATACTAGACATTATCTTCCTAAGGAAATGACTGCTACTTTATGTCAAGATTTACTAGCAGTGATGTGCAGTAATAATGGGGTTATAAAGTTTAAATTGCTGTTAGAGAATTATGTCAAACTGAAATCAAAACCAATGCACAGAAGATTAATAACAGCTAATATGCAGAAAAAAACAGTCACTGTGTAAAATTAAATGGGGTGATGTGTTCAGTGGAAAAATGCAGAAGGAATGTAGCAAGTTTTGAAAGTGAAATTATTTGAATGCAAAAATTTAAAAAAAAATTAAAAAATGTTTAACATCAGAATGTAAGCACACAGGAGGAAGAGGATATATTTCTACAAAAACAAGATGCATGATTAGATGACAGAAAAAAAATTGAAAAGATGTTAAACTATAACTATTATTAACTATTAACTTTGAAATTGAAATAAACAATCTGGGCAGATCAGTGTGAGACATGATCAAGAAAAACTTTCAGAAAATTTATTGGAAACTATTTTATAGATGCATAAGATGTGGTAGGATTAAAAACAAACAAACTTATAAACTTGTGTAGATTCTAAAATGTATTCTCAGACACACAAATTATAGATATACTTAGAAAATTGTATGCAAAGTAGTTTGGCTCCACAAAGGGGGGGGGGGTGAAACATTATCCAAGTAACATCCAGGATAACTTCGGACAATGAAATTAAATTAGATTATATTGAAAAAGATTTATGCAAGCTGGACTGAAAACACAAAGAGGAGACAGAATTAGTCATAATAAGTTGAGAACACTTCAGCATGAATTTGCAGTATCATTTATATTTAATATTCACTAGGTCATTTAAGTATGGGGAGATTCTTCAAGATTGGCAATATGCACTTATTAAACCTATCTTTATGGGAAACTGGAATAGGACAAGCCCATAGTCATATAGTTCCCTATGTTTACTTTATTGTTGTGGAAAAAAATATATAGTTATTTTGAATACATTATTGTCAGAACTGGGAAGGTTGGGGCTTGAAACAATTTACCAGTATGTATAAGTTGAAAATAGATCTACAGTAAACTCTCAGTTAACTGGAACTCAGGCAACCATCACTCTCAAGCAACCAGCAAAAGAATATTGAAGAAATGCAGCACAATTTTCATGTGTTGCACTTTTTGTTTTCCCCCCACAGAAACATACCTTACATTTTTAAAGTTTTAGGGTTTTAAAAAGGAAGATAGGAATAAATTCCTTCTCTCCCCAATCTGTGAACCTGTCAAACCAATCAAATAGTATAGGGTACAGTATTAGTTAGGCCTATTTTTAATTGTAACTCTCAAGCAACCAGAAACTACAGCTATCCAGCATCTACCAATTCCCATGGGTGCCGATTAACTGAGAGTTTACTGTATAACCACCTGTGATGTTATGTTCTATAACAATATAAAAGCTATAAATGAAAAGTTATGCTGTGATGCAATTTATTTAGATGTAACTTTGGCATTTACTAGGATTCTACCCAAAAAATTATCACTAAATTAGAGCATCTAGGTATTGATGTAATCTCGATAAGATGGATATCTGCATGGCTTGGAAATAGGACATGGCAAGTTTCATACAGCAGATATCAAAAGATATTGTCAAAAGATGAAAGGGAAATATTGGTGGCCCAAGATAGTAGACTACATACACATTGGTCTACAAAGTCCATTGAACATGTGGGAGAAACAGACAAATATAGGTTTTGTAAAACAGAACTGGAAATTGGAAACAGTTGCACATCTCATTGCTGGTTATAATATACTAATGGCAGAAGGACTGTATACTGAAGGTCATAATAATGTGACAAGACTGTTGCAAACATTATAATATTGCAGTAGGTGAAAATATTGGAAACATGAGTGACAAAGCATTATAGAAAACAATGAAGTTTATATCAGATGGGGTCACACATTACCAAGAGTTAAAAAACAGATGTGAGAAAACCAGATATAGTAATCCATGAAAAGAAAACAAACATAACATTGATCATTGAAATTGCTACACCCAGTGACTACAGAGTCTCATGTACAGAGAGACACAAAGTCATAAAACACCAGAATTTGTAGGCAGGAACGAGGGCGATGTGGAAGAAGGATACAGAGACTGTTCCAATAGAAGTAGAAGCGATGGGGTCTTATAATAAATTTACAATCATACTTAGATATATTGTCCATACATGTAACTCCATGTGAATTGCAGAAGGAGTCATTACTGAGTACATCGTGAGTACTGAGAAGAGCACTTCTGGTTAACATCAAACATTGAAGCAATACTAATTTCATGAACTTTAATCGTACGTTGAGTTAGGAATGGGGCCCATTCCTGTCATTGTATTAGAAACCCAAAAGACTTGGAGAAATTACAAAAGCAGATATAGTAGTCCATGAAAAAAAGACAAAAGTAGCACTGATCACTGAAATTGCTATCATAACTCTCAACTGTCCAGATTTTTGCATCATATTTTTGGTCTATTTCTCCTAAAATTTGTGGTTTTCTGACAAATCGCTGAGGATTGAAGTCACTAAATGAAGACATATATTTGAGTTTCAGACTTCATATTCTTCAAAAAATGCATGCCAATACAAATCCTGTTTTCCTAGCAACTGTCTAAATGTATAAGAGCAATATTTAAATGTTGCCTCTAATTTAGGGCCTTTGTCCCCCCGTTATTTTAGACTTTGTCCAGATTTCTTGCAATAAGAGGTTGAGAGCTATGATTGCTACACCTAATGATAATATAATCTCAAATACAGCAAGACAGAAATATCAGGATTTGCAGGCAGAAATGAGAGCAATGTGAAAAAAAGATACTCAGAGAGTTCCAATAGTAGTAGCAGCAATGGGTGTAATAAAAAGACACTATAGTTATATTTAGACATGCTACCAATACATGTAACTCAATATGAACTGCAGAAGGAGTCATTACTGGGCACATTGTGGGTGCTACAAAGAGCACTTATGGCTGACATCAAAGATTGAAACAATACTAATTTTATGAAGTTTAATTATACTCTGATTTAGGAATGGGGACCATTCCTGGCATGGTATTATAAACCAAAAAGGCATGGAGAAATTAAAGTTTTGTACAGGTGAAATTCTAGGTTACAGTAATGGTGTATCTCAGAACACTTAAGCCCATACTTGTTAGATTTTATCTTTCAGATCTCTCTGTTTCATCTGAGGTAATCTACAGTCTGTATGCAGATGTCTAGCAAAATGGGTAAACTGATTACATGTATCACAGATAGGGCATGTCTGCGAAAGAGCTTGACTAAATTGATTGGGCACAGGAGTATAACATGCTGATAAATACATACAAATAAGCATATGCAACTTAGGAAGCATAGTTTGAAAGGTGAATATGTAATATAGCATAGAAAAAAATCTTAAAACAGTACTTTAACAGGCAATGGCTATGTCTTTGCTCTAATCCTGACTAACTCTGGTAATATAAACATGTGCTAAAGAGGTCATTTGGTCACCCCTGCATTGCTTCCTAATTGTTACTCTATAACAAATCAGATTTATATATGACAGAATGAATTACTTTTATCCTATGTATTGTATCTGTAACAGTGCATTAACTTGTTTAATGTAACAGTTTTTCTGTATATATGTATGTAAGGAGCTTTTCTCCCCAGCCCTCTGCTGAAAATGGGCAAGTATCCAGTCAGACTATCCCAGTCAACAAATGTAAAATAAAATAAGTAAATAAATAAATTTAGGGACTTGGGTATATGAGTAGATCCAGCTTAAAGCTTAAATCCTGGCTCATACATTGCCTGTTTTGACACTAGCTGTTTCTTGATGTTGTATGCAATTTCTGCAAAACATATGGCTGCCATTCTGAATATATAAAAATGAGAATGACTAAGACACATACACAGTCACGCACATATATACAAGATAAATGTGTCTCCCCTGGAGAATAGCAAAATTCTTCCTCAAATGTACACCACCGATTATGAGATTATGAACGGACAGTTTGTCCAAAATTAGTATTTTATGAAGTTGGCTACCATCACACACTCCCATTGTGGAGTAGTGTGCCCCCCACACCCCCTGCTGTTTAATATGTTCTCCTCTGTGAATCAGTGTAAAGGCAAATGCTTGGTTTTAGTTTAAGTAGGAAAAAGATATTCTGTTTTCCTTTCTTCAGCGAGTTCCAAGAATAGCAACATTTCAAAGCAAAAGTGCTTAAAATTGAACAGTTTGTACAACCGAGTTTCATCAATAGGAACTGCTTCACAGACTTAACAGACAGAAAAGTAAATTTAAGTGTCTGACATATTTCTTAAAATATACATTTATTCTGTTTTTAAAGATAGATTATGGAACAAGTTTTAGATGGCCAAGGCAAATGTCTATAATGTGGTAAAAAACAGACTTATGAATGTAGGATTGTTGTGAAGAACTAAAGTGTGTATTACATTCGTAAAACAACATTAAGTGTCTAAACTATCATCAAGGGAAATTCAGGATGGATGTAGTCTGAGTTATAGTAGAAGAGTCATGTACACGAGCAGGACATCCTTGCTTACATGGCTTGTATATGGTGATTTTGTGAGGACTTGATGTGAGAAGGAGGGAAGGAGGGAAGTGTGCTGCATGTAGTTAAATACAACTCTCAGTCATGGTGTAAATATCAAATAAATAAAGCAAGTACACTATATGTGGCCATGAATTATATCACAATGAAAGGCAGCATAGTGTTGCACTCTGTATCCAACACACAACAAGGAGTTGCCCAATCTCAGAAGGATGATACAGGTTTGCCATCTACATTTATATGTGAAACTATGGATGAACACATCTAGAGGCAGTGAAAGTGATTTATGATTATCAGGCAAATTTAATGTTGAATGACAGAGTGTGAAAATAAAGTCCAACGGTAATGACCATACTAGCTATTATTTCAGCTGCTCTCGCAAGTAGCTCTATGGCTATGCAATTAAGTGGATTGACTGAATTCATAGTTTTTGAATTCCTGCAGAAACATTTCCTATACATATAATCCAATAAATGTGGAATCTCTTAGAGCACCAAGTTTTACTCTCTATAACTAGACCAGTTGTATCACTCACTAATCCTTAAAATACACGTATATTTCTGGGCCATTTGGTATGATGATGATAAGAAAGAATCCACCCCTAAAGTCTACACACACCCTCTTCTCTCCTAAAAAATCTCTTGTTTTATTACTGTCAAAGTACAGTACTCAAAGATAAAGGCATAATTTTATCACTCCTAAAATATGAGTTACCACAAATTATTTATGTCTCAGAAAACATTCCATCTTTAGGAGTTATCCCTTTCCCACAGTGAATTTGTCCAACTCTATCTCTCTCCGACACAATGTCATTTTGATATAAGAGGAACATCAACAGATTTAATCTTCAGATTTTGCTTGCCTTGGCTGCGTCGGGAGCCTTCCTCAGCATTAGACCCTGAGCAGACCTGAAGAGAGGGTACTCTACCCCTGAGATGTAGGTCCACCCCAAAGGCCCCAGTCTCTCTATCTGTTGGTACTGAGTGAGATCAAGAAGGGAGGTGGCCTGGAAGTGAGATGAGAGGGAAGTGGAGGAACTTGGTGTGAAGGAAAACCCACCCCAACCCAAGAAGAGATGCAGCTTGGGAATATTGGCTGCAACAGTGTAAGTATTTTAAAATCTATAATTATGGTAAGTTCCTAACACAAGTGCAGAATGTCTTTTTTGTATTGTATACTGTTGACATTCTCATTTGTGGGATGACCCCCAGAACAATTACCCAGTATACAATTGGCCAAAATGGGATCTCATGGTACAGCAGGATTTCAAAGGTAATCCCTGCTCTGGCCCTGGATGAAATATTCCGATTATAATGCTTTGAAAAGATGGGAGCTGAAAACTAAGTAGCTGATTCCAAAATGGATAGGGTACTAACACCCTTTATGGAAGCTATGATGGCTGCTGTGGCTCTAGAAGAATGCAGTTTTGCATGTCCTGCTGCAGGCTTACCATAGGCAGAATAGCAGTAACAGATACAGTGTGCCAGCCATTTTGATAAATCTGCTTGTTAGCTGGCCTCCTCTTCCTGCCTTTTACAAATCCCAAAACAATCTGGAGTAATTTCCAATTTCTTTTTATTTTGTGTATGTAAAATCTCAGTTGGCTAAGCAGCTCTAATGAATGCAATGTTATTTCTTCCTAGCATGTGTGTTAGGAAAAAAAACACAGATAGGTGAACAGCCTGATTCAGAAAGTTGTCTATCATAACCTTAGGGATACAGAAAAGACTGATATGAAGGATACCATATCTCTGTGGAAGATTAGGAAGGTTTCCTTGTAAATCAGGCCTGTAATTATGAAATTCTCCAGGAAGAAGTCTTCTAGTAGAGGGTGATACAGCAGGTTTAAAGGATGCAAAGATTAATATCTCTAGTACATAACTGAGATACTATGCTAGGAGATTATCTTGAGAAGGAATGTAGACTTCCCTGAGGGTCTGGAGTGAAGCCTGACTCTCCTCCCATGCCACCATACCTAACTTCCCCAGGAAGTAGGTGTTGATTCCCCCTTATTGTTGATATATCTCATATTTGCTGTGTTGTCTGTAAAGGCATATAGAGTCTCCTGCACTCAGATTAGTTGGAATGCTCTTAATGCTAATTATTTTACCTTTACCTATTTCATATTTATATGTTTCTTTCCCATGACTTTTCTCATGTGCCCCAGATCTTCAGATGTCCTCCATGGGCACCACAGGCTAAGTTCAAGGAATGCCTTTTCAGTGTACTTATGTAGGTTGAGCTAGCCTGAGTGTACTCCCAAGATGAAGCACACCTGTATTTTCAATCACTGGAGCTCCTTCCTCTTACAGAGGATAGTAACAAGAGTTTTAGTGGACTGTGTGTGTTGGCACAATCTGTTCCTGAGGTACTACTATAGCTTCCACATGTGTAACCTTGCTAGGAATACCTTCCAGATACATGATATGATGCACTACAAAGCCAGAGGGAATTTTGTTATTGTGATGAGTTCCTTCTCTAGAAAACCTTAAATAATAATTCTTGGAGAGAATACCCTGCCATCTGTGAAAAATGCCTTCTTTAACTCTGCAGTCCACAGTGCCTCCCCCCACCCCAAGGACAACGCTCTTTGTTATGGGTTAATCTTGAATCAGTAAGGTTTATGGAGACCATTGGTTCTTGGAAACATGCAAAGGTGAATTTGAACATCTTCTGAATCACCAGTTCACTTGTGTCAGGCAATCATTCAGGTATGGGTAAATGTGGATACATTTGTCCTCAAAAGACAAACACTGAAGAAAGACATTTTGCAAAGACCATGGTTGCAGTAGGCAAGGCAGAGGGGATGGTAGTGAAGTAGAAATGATCTCCCCCTGCTTTGAATGTTATGAACGTTTTGTGGTCCCTGGATATGATGATGGTGATAGGCATCCTGCAGGTCCAGAGTTACCAGAAAGGCCAGAAGGGACAAAAGAGAAAGGGAACCTTGAAAAGTTAACATTTTGAACTCTAGGGTGATTAAGACATTGTTCAGTCCTGAGAGGTACTGAATAGGCCTTCATATGCCTTCTTTTCTGGGCCATAAAAAGAGTCTAGAGTAAAATTCTCTTTTCTTCTACATTGCACATCTTCTCTATGGCACCTTATTCCAACAGTTTTCTTACCAATGATTTGAAACTAACAGGACACCCCCTCCCCAGATTTTACCTTCTTTGGAAATACAGTTTCTGTTGTCATGTGAGGATATTTAGGACCCACTGGTCATGGATTATGCTTACTCAGTTTTTGGCAAAGAAAGTTAAATATCATCCTATCCTCTAGTGAGGTGGGGGATCCTAAAGATACTCTGTTTTTTTTTTTTATTATTTATTGCTCTTGGAGTTAACCTGGCAAATGCAGACAGGTGCCTTTGTCATTATATGGGCTGAAGCAGAAAAGCTGTTAGGAATGGAAATCATTATGTTAAACTTTCTTCTCAGTTTCTGGAGTTATTTTTCCTAACAAATATTTCTAAATTAGAGTCACTATCTGACATTAGAAAAAAATGTAAACACAGCTCAAAAAGGGAAAATTGGAACAAGAAAAAGGGAAATATTCACTAATGGGATAATTTCTTTCCACTTGAAGAAGGTTCATGATGGCTTAACAAAGCTCAATATTCATGTGACTGTACTACTGTGCTGCAAGAAAGAGCCAAAGGGGATGTTGGCCAACAGTTCTCTTAATACCATCAATGCCCTTGTGTCTGAGGGCAAGGGGGTTGACAGAAGCCAGTAAAATAAGGTACAATTCTGAAAGATGAGACAACCCTTGGGCTGCTTGCTGGCAGGATATCACACAGATAAAGACTGTAACAGCATATAGTAAAATGAACATCAATACATATTGTTTAACATAACTCTTTAAAATTGTACTGAACTTTGTCTTAACTGGTACTGTGCTTTTTACAATTTACCTGATATGAATTGTCTACATTTTCTGTTAGGTAGATATCACATTTTAGTAAACCCACTTGCTGTACCTTGGTTAACTTAAACTGCATTTTATTATGGAATACTTATTGTACAGTGTTTGTTTTTCATGATCCTTTGAAACTGAAGCTATGCCTAAAATAGCTCAGCAGTAGATCAATGCATGACACATGCAAATGCAACTCAAATAAATATGCAAAATAATATATTAGTACTGACATGTACTGGACTTGCCCTTTTGTTCAGTTATCACAAAATTGTATTTACTACTTGCATTTTGTTTCTGTTTATGTAGACTGCATCTGTTCACTATATGTGTGCACATAAGGCTGATTTATTTATATAATTGTGGTTATGTATCTAAATGAAACTTTAGTCCTGACTCGTAGTTTAGTATTCTCCATTTCCCTCAGTGGAACATTCCTCCTTCTGCCAATCCTGAAGATGGTCAAATCAAATTAATTAACAAATCAATGGATAAAGATAACCATGCACATGGTAAGAATAGTGTGGACACAAGTTATTACTCATAAAACCATAACATTAAAACAAAAACAAAAATCCCCTTGCTACCACTAAGCACTTTCACCCTTACTTGTTGTCAAGAATCACCAGAGTGATATTCTTGCCATGTGCGTGGTTGTTTTTACAATTGTAATTATTTGGCTATTGTTTTTTTTTATTTTACTTTGGTTACCAATGGATAAAGATGTTTGATTACCATCACTGCAAAACTGTTTTATATTTTGTTTAATATATTTTATCTATAATGTCACTTTCAACTTGATTAGGTTTAGCATAAAGGTGTCTAAAAGTTAACATTTCATTAAAAGATCATTTACATAAGAATATCAGTATTAACAGCAAACCGATAAACTTAATGAACCATTATTACTATTGAAAATAAAGAGCACATTAAAAAAGTAAAAAAATAAATAAATAAAAACAGGCAAAGCTCCAGGACTAGATAGCTTAATACTGGAAGTGCATACACTTTTTCATACAAATGTTCTTACTCTCATAATAAAGTGTATTGCTGGTACAGAAATCTCTTCAAATACATCCATCATGGAAATATTTACTGATTTTTCCTATTTATAAATAAGGGAAGGAAATCTCATATGTCTTCTTAAAGACCCATATCCTTTCTTAATGTTGATAATAAAATGATCACATAATAGCTTGAATGATACTATGGGCAACATTATTAATAGAGGGACAAGTGTGATATATTGGACATAAAGTTGAAACAATTTCATTACATCAGTACACATGCCATTTATTAAAATCAGTATTTAAATTTAATTGGAATAAATGCAAGATAAAATATTTAAGTATAAAAATTCAAGTGGATATACATTTAGCCATGCAAAGTAAGTTTGAGATCATTGCTGAAACCAAGCATCATCTTCTTCTTTCGGCTTTTTGCCGGTTAGGGGTCGCCACAGCGGATCACCTGTGCGCTCATGACTGGCAGTGCAGTTTTACAGTGTCGAGTTGCCAGCCCAGCACCCAACCTTCCACAGAAGGCACACACATGCACACATTCACACATAGGGCCAATTTAGAGTATCCAATCCACCTACAGCATGTCTTTGGGATGAAACCGGAGCACACGGAAGAAACCCACGTGACCACAGGGAGGACATGCAGACTCCGCACAGAAGGCACCTCAGTCGAGAATCGAACCAGAGAACCTCTTGCTGTGAGGTGGCAACGCTACCCACTGCACCACCGTGGCCATCCTATTGAAACCAAGCATATAACTAACAAATGGGCTAACCTTTATTTTTCATTTGGAAAAAGATTGATCTTAATCAAAAATGTTGTCTAAATATTGCGAACAGTACACTGGACTACCCTAATGCCTGATAATATTTTAATTACAAACTTAAAGAAGTTATTGATTTCCATCTTATGGTACCCACTCAAAACCAAGAATAACATGTTAGCCATGTTAGATTCTGGAAAGAGGCAGAACTGGCTTTCCAGAGATCGAGGGCCAGATTCATCAATGCCTAAAGTAAGAGTACAGGATCTGTATTGAAGAACATCCTTACCACATTTCTATGCTTTCTAGTCACTCAGAAAGATTACACTAAGTGTACATGTAGTCTACACTTTGTGGTAACCTTTATGAATCCCTGTCAATATTTAAAGCTGCAAGAAAATCAGTAGGAAAACTAAAATTAGGAGGAAGAAGTTAAAAGGTATGCTTGTGTTGTCTGTTTATTCAGATCAATGTATACTTAGTGTAGATATTAATGAATGCCAAGGTGACTCTTACGCTATTTTGTTTAACTTAATACACTTGTATATTGAATTGATTCTTCATACTAAGGCAAGTGTAAATTGTTATTTTCCAATACAATATTATTTAAATGATTTGTGGAAAAAAAATTCAATTATTTAAGCTCTAATTTGAATACTATTCAAAATTCTATTGAGAAAACTCCTAGCCTTAAAAATTAGTAATGTATTTATTTCCAAAATTTATATTCTGGTTATATAGAGAGTCAAAATTATATAAATATGGGAACTAGAGGATATAAGAACATAATGCTGTGGGCTGATGCTTTTGAAAAAAAAATGAACTGTTCGCCACAGATAAATTACCAACCAAATACCAATGAAATACAATAGAGATTATACCAATACTTAGCATTAGAGAACAAATATCAAATAATATACACATTTTGAATAATGTTAAAAGTGGAAAAGTTAACTTTCTTTTCTGTATCACTAAAGGAAAAATATCATATTAAAACTGTGTCCAAGTTGTACAGACAGATTGCAAATAGCAAGAATATCAGAGAAAACATATCTGAGTTTTCTTGAGAAGAGAGAGTTGGATGAGTTAAACGATGAAAAAAAAATACAAATATGTTAACTTATCTCTCCCTTGTTTATGGTGGAAACTTTTCATTGAAAATATATCCAGAGAATCTTATTAGACTTTATAAATTGACAAAATTTAATAAAACAAATACATCCATCTGTTGGGTTGGAGATGCAAAAAAAAAAAAAAAAGAATAAGAAAGAAAACAAAGCAGATTAGCAAACATATTTTTGAATGTGATGACTTTTAAGTGTTAAAGTGGTAAGTCATCACTAAATGCAATCTTGGGTATTGACTAGTACTTCTATGGTATTACATTGGGTTGAAATGGCTAGGCTTAAAATGCCATCGAGGCCAACAGTCTACCAATCTCCTATGATCCTAAAAAAAAAAAAAAATGAAAAAAGAAAATTGTAGACATAATTGCAATTTACCAAAATCAACAATCCTCATGAATATACTCATACAAAAAAGAAGTTAATAATGATTGACTTGTAATTTTTGAAGTCTAATGACTGTTTCCAGGAAAAGAAATGTTTATACAAATGTGAATATGTACCATTTTAGCACCTTTACTCCCCTTCTTTCATTCTGTCACCTGTCCCTGTGCCCCAAATGTTTCACTGCATTTATTATCACTCCAGTCAACCACTGGTTCAAAACACAAATTTGAGCCGGAACCAGCGAGGATCTTAATGATACATTGAAGGTCATCGCTTTCCCACTTCAAGCTGCATTTTTTCTAACCTACCCTTGTTTCTCTCTTCTCCCTTGCTAATGGAAATTGTGGTTGTATTGAGGGGCAGGCATACAATGGATACATGGAGCATATTATCAATCCTGTTCTGCAGCCATGTCTATACCATTCCTGCTTTTGGACCACTACTCCAGAGTGATATCTTTAGTGTCCACCATGGATCATCACTGAGATGCCACAGGCCTACTCTCTCCCACAGGGTTGGTAATGATCACCTGTTCCTGATGGTCTGTCAGTTAATCAAACTGCTAATTGAACCTGGTTTGGCTGCACTATAGTCAGGGCTTTAGCCCTCTACACCACTAGAGTGGTCAAGGCCTTTCTTTGTTTATTATGTGGAACTGGTCACTATGTTATGTAAAAAATGTTCAAAATAAGGTAATGGAATAAAATTAATAATGCTGGATGTTGGAATGAATTAGAAGTCCTTTTGATGAAATATAATAAAGTATAAATACTGGGTAATTGACTTGCTTATCTAAAATATTTGCATCTTGGCTAAATTGACACTGTTTTTTTCATGTTTTTGACTTCTCCTTTTCTCTGTATGTAGTTATATATAAATTGATAAAACCAAGAAAAGCTATTTAAAATGTTTTCTGCAGCCCAGTTATTTACTATAGGAACATCTTCCTAGCTCAAAGAAGTTATTGAGGGGGAATGTAATAAAGCCTAAACATACAAGTGACAAATGCCAGCATAAAGAATTGCTCATTAACCACTACAAGTGGCATGGTGAACCAACACTGCATTACTCAAGTACATGTTAAGTAATATAGTCACCCTACTTCATTTACCTGCATCAATGTCAAGGATGACAGGGATGTGGCACAGGTATCATCACTTGCACAGGATGTTGTGTGGGAATGCAGGAGGCCTAGGCTGGCCCAAATGGTAGACATCATGTGTGTGAGTCAGGGGGAGCATGCAAGATGGACCATGGAGAGATGCTGTGTGTGTCTGTAGGTGACCTGCATTTGACAGTGATGTGTGAGTGTGTGCATGTACACAGTCAAGTTCAATGCTAGCCCTACACATGTGCATGTTGGACTGCTGTGGACCATACATGGTTGAGTTGACAGTTCACTGTCTCTGGCCCCGAACATGGGAACTGGCTCTGCCAGGAGTTGTACTGGCATCTCCATGCCCAAGATAAGAAATGGTGCTAGTACCTGATGGTGACTGCTGTCTGCTGGGACAGTGTCCCCCACGGGATTACCCAGGACCACAAGACCATGGCATGCTATACCATGGTGTGGACAGCACACTGCTCTCTGTAGCACTGGATGTACTGCCATTCTGGGGGCGTGAGTGTGCATGACCTCATTGACTCACATCAGATGGTGTTGCTAACCTACATCCATGAGTCTCCAGCTAAACTCCTACCACACGTTCCAGCACAGACAATGGGTAGTCCTAGACAGACACTGTCTCAGCCCACTGTCTGTCCACTGCATCAGTCAACTGATCCAGGGTGTCCCAATGCACTGCAGGTTGTCATGGATGTCATACTGCATGGCATCCATAACCCTAAGCATACACCTGATGTCCTATTCAGAACATGACTGTGCCTCAATGATGGCCCAAAACATGCGCCAGGTAACTGTGATGTGACACTTGTAACAGGTGGTGGACAGATATCAGGCCTCCTACAAGCATCTCTGTCAATCTGCCTGTGTGGGACCTTACTAGCTCTCTGGCTATGGCCAGTACTCACTGGATCCATAGTTGCCACACTTTCCTGTTCAGTGTCTCCACCCTCTGACTGTCCAATATCTATGACCTCTGGGAATGGGGTATGTGTGGGCATACAGACTGTATGTGGTGACATTGGGGACAGAAGAGCAATGTCTACCTCTGGGGCAGATTCAGGCCCTGACACCCCCACTTGTGCCTCACTGTGTCCACCATCATTATTATCAGTGTCCAACGAGACAATGACATCAGGATGTGTAGGGGACCGACTCCAATCCCTATGGTCACCTGCTATAAGAATGAAAAAAAGCAGTACATTATTACCTGCAATATTGTGTACAAAAATCATCCCAGACTCATAACAATGAAGATTCACAACTGGATTAGTGGTCAAACAACTTCCTTCTCTGCTGTCGTCCACAATGCACTACCTCGGAACACAATTCAAATTTAAATCAGGACCTTTATAGCCACCACTTGAAGTAAATCAAGTCAAACATGACCAGTAGTATTTACATTTTACTTACTCAGTATGACACTATAATTGAAAAAAAAAAACAACACATAAAACCCAGTACAACTGTCTTCACAATTATATGGAAATACACATTTCACTGCCTGGTGTATTTGCCTTCAACCTGTATTTTAAAAGGCATTTGAGATTCCTTGCCTCATTTAAACCAGGATCCTTATCTGCTCTTACCTGTAACTGTCAAAGTGTATCTGTTTGTTGCACAACACTCCTGAGACTACCCCCTCTCGACACCTTAGGTACCTCTTCCAGACTGACATTTAAAAATACCCTATGCTGTCTATACACATAATTGTGTGTACATAAGGTATTATTCTGGCCCTTAACCATACTAGACTATAATTTTTCCTTAACAAAACAAGTGTCTTACTTAGCAGGGGCAGGACCATGGGCTTGGGTAATACTTGACAGACCTGTGAAAAGTTGAGGGAGGGGTAATGTCAGTACCACTGCATGTTGCAGTACAACAAGGTAATACATCTATATATCTCACATTTACAGTAGCTACTCTGTTACTTGTTGTATTGGTCCCAATCTATGTATGAGTGTATAGCTGAGGTTACACCCCCCAAAGAACAAAGACCTGCACCCCCACATAAATGTATCTTCAGCCTGAAACACTGACTGCTACAGTATTACAATGCTGATTATAGTAATCTTACCTGCATGCTCCTCAGCTGTGGAAACTGTGGCACCCACCTCCACAATGTACGGTGTGATGGATGCCTGGCAGCTGTCTTGTATGCCTAGGTATGTCAGGAATTCCTCAGTGGCTGAGAGCTGTTGTTCCACTGCAAGCCCTCCACCAGTGACAGCACGGTCCATGGCTCTATCTGTTGCCTGGCAACATGCAGCATTAATCATATTGGTTGCCCGGTGTCGAACCTGCTCATATGTCCTGCCCTGCTGGCCCATGGCATTATGATCACAGACAAGGTCTGACCACAATGCTGCCTGCTGTTCCCTATTATGTGCCCCCCCCCCCTGGATAACAGGATGTCATGATGTTGCCTTAGTCCTTGCAAGATTATCTCATTCTCTGCATCCAAGAAGGGTGGGTGTCATCTGTGGTACATTATTCCTGAAAGACAACACAAGGAGAACACATTACAGGATCAGATACATGGACATCCACTATGTACAGATACAGCAAGGGCAAAATGGCTGGCACCATCCACTACTTGCTCATACATGGCATAACCCACAGTGTGACAACATACTAAGTGTGTGGATGCAACCTATATAGTACCATTACCGAGGTTTCCCCTGTGTGCCATGACAGTTTCTGCTGTATGATCATACACCCAACACTCCATTCCAATGTGGTGTGTCCCCTAATACCAACCACACAATAATATGTTATAGACACAGTGTCAGACAAGTAGCAGTGCGCTATAACAACCACTATACAGAGACAGTTTGACAACACCAGTGTGCCAAACTGACAAAAGTCAATCCCACCCTGATGTATTGTATGCCTCTGTAGGTATAAGTCAGCAGGGTATCAGTGACATGTCATTACCACAGGTCTATGACCAGCTTATGACTCTAATCTCTATTCCCCATACTTCTATCCTCCCATCTGATTTCTGTTATACGCAAAAAACACTTACATACCTTCTACAATGCAGTACTCCTCTGTTGAACTGTGTGTCTGGTAAAGTTTCACAAAGGTGTGCTCTGTGTAAGGTCTCATACAGAATGGTTCCCCATAGCCAGCTGACTGCCTTTTAAACCTGCTCCTCATCAGCAGGTGATTAGCTCTGCATCCGCAGGGGATTACCTCTAAGCCAATCTGTGGTTCTGAAATGCTAATTATAGCTAAAGCCAATGACATGCAAGCACTGTGCAATGTATAAGACCTTCATGTAGACCTGGGCCCCTTCCTTAGCATTGTGATGGACACTATTGCAGGGAAGAGACTACATCATCATGGAAAGTAGGTCTGTAGCAGAAACCTTTACATAGCACTGTGTGTACCACAGAGTGAAGCTGTTGCTGTAGGTAGTAGACATAGACAGAGAGTGCGACCACTTTGTAGGACAACAAACTGTAGGTGTATCTGTGTCAGCCCTGTTGTAGAAGCCGTACAAGGGTGAGGATACCCTTTACACTCCAATTAAGGCATGTATTTAATGTACAAATGTTAGGCAACTGTGTCAATAACAGAGTACTATGCGACATATTGTACTGCTATACAGATATGTGAAGTGTGCCCCTACCTGCAGGCCTGTGACTTCCTGCACTGAAAAGCGGCTATTTAATTTGTGATGCTTTGTGTGGATAAAGAATGCATTAGTGATCCAATAACTGCTGTCTTCACAATAATGTAATTGAACTGTAGCACAACACTGGATTAGCCCAGGACTGTGTATGGCAAAATGCACTGTATGTATGTCATTTAACAGACTGAGCTACTGAGTCACTGCTACAGTAGGTGTACTTGCAAGATGTATGTGCACACATACAGGCTGTGACAAATACTGTCTAGATCCATCAGTATGTGCATGGCTTTATATGGATGTATTTCTGCACTAGAGACCCAGTTGAACAAGTATTTTGCCAAAAATGCCTTAGCAGTTGACTTTCTACATGTTGCTGATAAAAGGGCACATTTACCTCCTATCACAGGCCTCAGTTACATCCATTATCATGTGTTTGGCTGTCTAGTAGTGTACAATTGTACCAGAATCTAAGGTATACTCCTATTTTTTCAATTATTGTTTATTCCAGTTAGCATGCAGCTCCACTGAAACACAATTAATAACTGTATTGGCAATTACTAAGTTTTGTTTAAACCATGTATTTTAATTAATAGTTGTGTGGCATGGCAGGTTAATGCAGTGCACTGCATGTGTGATGGTCTTGGGTTTGAAACATGGCAGAGGTGTTAATGTTGTACATGTGACTTAAAATGTTAAAAAGACATATACTCATTATAACTCTGTTTAGCTGAGCTAAAGAAAAGAAAAAAAAGGTGAAATAGGCAAGTGGTGAAATGGGGTCAAGCAGGGGGAAAACATATTTAAAGGCAGGGAGTGATATGAAGGAAGGGTGTAGGAAAGAAGCATAGCTATCCATTTCTTGTAAAGCAACAACTATGCACTTTGACAGATTTGTACATGAATTTGGATTCTCAAACCCAGAGAGAGAAGTAAGGACAACATAACTATGTTGTCAAGCCAATTGGACCGAATTACCTGTGTCCATTGGACATGTGTGCAAAATAGACAGCTATGTATGGGATGATATATATATTTTTTTGGGACAGGTGCTCATTTTATTTTTTTTTAAGGTGAGAGTGGAATGTTGGGGAAGGGACTTAGATATGTGTGGGGGAGGTAAGTTGGCTAGGTGAAGATGCATTAGCAAACAGCAAACAGACAAGACAGACAAGACAGAAGACAGGGGTGGTGTGTGACACATAAGGAGGGTGAACACCTTTGATGGAAAAGGTGTTGTGGAATCTGAGTCCCATGTGCAACCAGCAGAGTGACTCACGTCCCCACCCATGGGAACATTGGCACTGCTCCTTCACTGTCCAGAGGGTGGCTGTGCTGGAGGCTGGCCACCAGGGCAACTCTGGGCCAAAAGGTCAGCCAGTATGCCCATAATATGGTGCAGGCATTGGTCATAGACATGGTGGACTATCCTGTGCACCAGGACCAGTAGATCACCATGGGTACCACTCTCCCTTTGCCACCACACCCAGAGGGGGACTGGGCCCCGTCCCCTGGGGTGGTAGTACCCGATGCTGCAGGTAGTGCAGGGGCAGCAGAGGGAGAACCACCGGTCTGGGTCCCAGATGTGCTGGGACCTGGTGCCATGGTTGGTTGAGGCAAGCTAGGGGGATCAGCCGGAACCAGCTTAACTTGACATGCTGTGGGACATAGGGTAAAGCAATATCTTTTGGTTAGCAACAACCAAACCATTGTTAGTATTAACAGAATAGAAAATCATATTTATGAATCCAAATACATATTAATGTATATTATGTGCGACATAATTTAACATAACAGTCAGTATGGTAACAGCATGCCAGTGTGAAGTAAACCCTACGGCTAACAAAACAGTTAGTTTAACAAAATATGTTAATATTGAATCATAATAAAACATAACAATAATCAACCATATTTTCCAAAATATAGTTAGTTTAGAAAAATATGTTAATATTAAATCATAATAATACATTAAAATAATGAACAAATTAAGATAAGGGGTGGGGAGAAAGAGAAAAACATTCCATTAGTGACATTGCAGATGATATCCCTGACAACACTGGTCATACATACTTATACAGGTGTGTACTGGCATTTGTTATTACAGTGACTACAATTCTGCTATAGATTTTGTAGCACATACATACCTCTCAATCTGATAGCATGAGACAATAAGGGTTAACTTATTTAACTAACAAATGCAGGTACAGAACTACTCAGACCGGTTTCACATAATGGGGACTTATATAACTACCAGCATGTTCTGTAAATGGATTTAGTAATACATTGCATTCCAGGTAATAATTTATCTGGTAAACATGTGACAGACGGATTAGTCAGTTCTAATTACATTATGATAAATCAATGCACTTGAGAGGCATGTTGATGCACAGTGATTAAACTAGACAGCCGTCATGGCTTAGTTGGCAGGCATGGAAGTAGAACCCACTACCTGTGACTGCAGGGGACATCTGCAAATACTTTAATAATTGACTGCAGCAGCTTAGTACAGACATGCAAGAGATACAGCCATACTGGCATTACCCAGTTTTATTTCTGAACCAATAATGCTGATGCACACATTCCTGCTATTGAGTGTAACATTCTGTGAGATTTAAACACAATATCTGCACATAATATAGGCTAACACACCCATCACATTTTTGTGTTATTGGGGAGAGAGAAATTGTGAGCATTACATGACTGATACGAAAATGTAGTGCTACATAGCACTGGATTCAAACCCAGGGCTTTGTATGGCAAAATGTACCGTGTACAAAGAATTTAACAGACTGAGCTATTGAGGTGCTGTTGACTACAGGGTGACAGATACTTGCCTGGAGACCACCTGGGAACATACTATGAATTGTGCAATACAGGTTACAGGACTTTCCTCTTGCATTCTAGTACTTTTACAGTGTTTTACTAGGCTGCAGTGCCAATAGAGCATGCATGCATGGTGTACAACCATACTTCATATATTATTACAGCTTTATTTCACTTTCAACAATATAGGTGAACACAAATTATTGTTATTGGTTTGCAAGATCTGTGAAGTCCACACACATAATATCTGGCCGTGGACTGGGCTACCTAACCCATATACCCGTATTACCTGCTGTCTGTGGAAGGTGTACTGTGGTGGTGGTGGTGCTGCTGTAGCGTTGTCACCTCACAGTTAGACGTTGCCCATTTGATTCTCAGTTAGAGCGTCTTCTGTGTGACGACATGCGTGAATGGGTGTTCCTTCGTTGAAGGTTGTGCGTTAGGCCCAGCAAGCCAGAGCGTAAATCTGTACTGCCAATCATTAGTGGCCCAGAGTTCCGCTGTGGCAACCCCTAACTGGGAAAGGCCGAAAGACAAACAACCTGCTGTCTGTGGAAGACAGAGCATTATGGGGCCATTATTGTCTAGATAAAGCCTTGAATAGTGCTATGAGTTAAGCAATACAGCTTGCAGACATTAGATTTACATTCTACAGCTATTAAAGTGTTATAATTGACTGCAGCAACCTTGCCTTACAGACTCAATGCATACAGCTCTACTGCAATAGTTATGACAACACAATTCTGATGTACACCAATCTCCTTGCTGGTATTGGTATTGTTTCTTTTTTATTGAACTGTTGTTATTTTTCATTTATTGCACTACAACTCTAATTCCAACTTTATTGCACTACAGCTCTAATTCCAACTTTATTGCACTAAGACTTTATTGTATATATTTTATTGCAGTTAATGCTTTACTCTTTCTTGCTTATTGCACTATAGTTAGCTTAATACATCCATATTCACCATGCTCATGGTGCAATCTGGTCAGGCGCCCGGCATACGACTCAACACTGCAAACCCTCTCAGCTGCAGCTGTTGATAGAAAACATGCCAGTTTTGCAGACATTCAGATTACATATTGGTAAAACAGAGGAAAAAGTACTTACGTACTTGTGGGGCATACCCTGCCCTCACTTCTTGGACCCAGGTGTCCAATGTTCTCTTTCATCTTTTCAGGTTGTCATGGTGGTGATGACACTTCTCACCTGTGCAGAGGATACCAGTAACACTGGTGAGTTCTCTGGTCAGCCTGTTCCAGGCCTCCACCTTACACTCTGAGCCCTGAAAACCACCCTGCAGTAGCCTATCATCATGTTTTTTTTACAAGGAGCCCAAACATGACTTTGGACTCCTGAATTCCCCACCACTGTGCCCGGAAGTGCTTGCCTTCTCCAACACCACCAGCCATATCAACAGATGATAAACTCCAATGGATTCTGCAGAATTCCCACCTATTGCACTTTATATAGGTTGTTTTCCTACCCTTGCACATCATTGAGCAACATTCAGAAAAGCACTACGATGCTTAGCAGTGTGCAAAGCAGCCAAGCTGAGCTGAGCAGCATGCAAACACTCACAATCATAGCTTTAGCGAAGGTGAGCACTGTGCAAACATTGGTGGCATTTACCATGTTTTTACAGTACTTAGAAGGTATGAGCACAGTTGTGCAGAGTGCATTGGAGCCATGTTTTAAAATTTTGTCCATAACGTGTACAAAAAATATAGACAACCTCTGGCTTCCATGTATTCGAACCCTGCACCTGGTGCTGTAACTCTACTCATTAAGCTACATGAACATTTAGAAATCTGGTATCCCTTCACATATACCACTGAGCTACCTGTGAGCAGTGCTTAAACACACCAATTGATAAATACTTAATTGTATCTGGTTTCTAATTTTAGATGTCTGGAAGTTGTCTGCCATGTATGTATGAGCTTCGCTCGGCTTTGCTGCACTCCACTCTGCACTGCGCAAATACCAAATAAAATAAAAAAAATGTAAAATGTCTTTATGTTTATTAATTACATACTGTTTCTATTTTTAATTGTCTGGCATGTGTCAACTGTCTACATGTGAGCACAGATTGGCATTGCTGTGCTCCATGCCACACCGATCAAACATGTATGCTTAAAAAAGAAACAGACGACACTGATTTCAATATTCATATTCCTCAGCTCTCCCTCCACAGCACGCCATCATTAATATGCATGGCATGCTGTCGAGTGGGTACCATGGCCATGTACATGAGAACATTCCACATAGCCTCTACACTGTGCCTACATGGAGTTTATTAAATCCTGAGGATTGTTTCTCTCTCTATACCTCTCTTATCACACACATATTAGAATATAGTGTTTCTTTTTTAAGAATCATTCTAGATATACAGTCCAGCAAGAAAAACACACTTTTTTAAGAATCATTCTAGATATACGGTCCAGCTAGAAAAACACAGGACTTTCATATATTGAAAATGTTTATCACAGGGTCCTTAAGTTGCACTGTGTTTCTAAATTCCATAATACTTTCTCTCTCTCTCTCTCTCTCTGTCTGCCTTACAGTTTCTACATGGTGACCTCTGGGTTGTTATAAGGCTGTCCTACTTATCATTTTAAAACAGATACCACTACTAATACCTATTCTAGGGAACTGAATTTTTATCATATTATTAAAAGAAGAATATTGCCAACATAAATGGCTCTTCTCAAGGATCCCTATCTTATGTAATGCACTCCCTCTCCATATAAAGCAAGCTAACTATCTAAATTTCTTTTAAACCACCATGGATGAGTGGAAGGGAATATGTGGATTAATTCACAGTCTATATCATCCCCATCATCATGATCATCATCATCATCATCATCGTCAATTCCTTTTTCCACATTTTTCTACATGGGAACAGTCATGTTGACTGTTGCTATCTCTCTGAATTCAGTGCCACTCTCCTATCTTATTTGACAGTTATGCCTGACCATCACAGGTCTCTTCTCACACAATACATCCACTTTTTGGCTGGATGCCTTTTATTCTTCTTGTCTTCGTCCTGTCTGTACCAAATTATCTTCACTAAATTGTCTTCTGCTTTACTGGTCTGAAACCACTGAAATCTGTTCTCTTAGACTTTCTCAGCAATTGGAGCTACTTGGGCTTCTACTCTAATGTCTTCATTTCTTCTTGTGTCCCACACTGTACATACTAACTCCATTCTCAGCACTTCATCCCCATCACTTCTTCCTAGCTGCCTCACCTGATCTGCTTTCACTGCCTAGGTTTTTGTACCATACTGTAGTACTGGTTTCTCCACTGTTTTGTATACCTTACCATTAATGTTCATTTGGCATTGTTCTGTCACATACTACCCCTGACAAACTGATCCAGTTGGCTGCAGCCCTCTAATTCAAGCTTTGATCTCATCATTTAAACTTCTCTTCTCTTCAACCACCCCTCCAAGATACTTAAAAACTGCTAACCTGCTCCACTATTTTCCATTCTATCGGAATTCTCAGCTTCTTGTAATTTCCCCATTTGCAGCCATTACAACTATCCTATCTGTATGTAGCTTCATCCCTTGTGCATTACGTTTTGTATTCTATTCCCTATATTCAGCTGAAGCTCTTGTTTAGAGACTGCATGTAATGCCACATTATCTGCATACAGCAAGTTTGTTGATCTGTCCTTGAATTGTTTGCTAATGCAATCAATCACCAGTAAGAACAGCAGTGGGCTGAGAGCTGAAGCCTTATGCACATCCATGCCCATGGAAAACATCTCTGTGAGTCAGACCATTGTAGTTGTGTCACTGGATCCTTGTACATAGTTTGCAGTAATTCTACCAGTTTTTCCGGTACTTTACATTATAGCAGGACTGCCAAAATCAGCTTTCTTTGAAACTTGTCATATGAATTCTCCAAGTCTAGGAACTCTTTTCGCATCTATAGCTTCATCTCAACTATTGACCTCCCTGCCAACATCAAATCGATTGTGCTACATCTGGATCTGAATCCAAAATTATCATCTCCCATCATAGTTTCTACTACAGTGCATATTTCTTTATTAATCACCTTTCCAGAACTTTCATGCAGTATGACAGGAGCTTGATACCTCACTGCCACCCACTGTTGTGAATGTCCCCATTGTTCTTGTACCCTGGCAGTAATATACTCATTGTCTAGTCATCTGGGATACATTTTTCTCTCTCCATATTGGTAAGAATAGCCTCTGGAGCCACTTTCCCCTAACTTACTCAACATCTTGGTCATATTTGTCATGACCTCATCTGAGCCTGCAGTTTTCCCCTGACCTAATTTTTCTTAATGCTTCTTACTTCCGAGGGAAACTCCTCTTACTCTTCTTTTTCTTCTTTCATTGCAGGCTGCATTTGGCACAGTTCAGCTTCTGAGGGGTTTTCCTGATTCAGTAGCTGTGGGAAATACTCCTTCCATCTGCCTCTGTCGACTGGTGAGCAGGTTACTGATGGCATCCTGTATGAAGAGTGTCTGTTGACTATCTTCTTTATCTGTCTGCCTTGCAACCTGCTTTTTTTTTTTTTTTTGTGCCATCCACGGTGTCACTTTGCAGAAGCTGGTAGAGGGTCTCTGAATCCTTGTTCTTTGATTTTGCAGCTACTCTCTTAACTTCTTTGTTTGTTAACCAGTATTCCTTCTTTACCTGGTTTTCCCACTTTTTTCTGCACTCATTCTTTCTTTTGATTATATTCTGTGCTTCTGCATTCCACCAACCTCACCACCACCTCTACCTCCTGCTTTCCTTATGTAACTTATTTCCATAGTTGACTCAGCCACATATTTGTTCAATATTATTCACACATGCTGTTTTGAGGAGCTGCCATCCTTCCTCAGCTCCACCTATTTTCTCTTCTTCTTTAGGTACTAGTGTCATGCACATTTCCTTGAACAGTTGTGCTTTCTCAACAGTCAACTTTCATGTTTCAGCCTACTCTCTGTTGACTTTAGAGTATTTTCTGTAAACTACTGTACCTTCAGCTGGCTGTACCAACCAGTCGTTTATGCTCTGTTCAGTCTATTTTACTTTGGATGACTTTGCAGTCATTGCTTTTACCCTCATGTCCACATGAAGGGAATTGGAATAAAGAAGAAGACATTCTAGGCTTCTGTGTGGCAAATGCTTTGATGGTGGCCAGCACATGGTTCAGGAAGACTGACAGTCCACCTTTATCAACACCAACTCATGTTCGCCTTCATTATTGCATTTGCTGGATGAATACCCTCTGTTCTCCACTATCACGACCTCGCTGTTGGGTCATAAGCTGAGATTGTGAATACTGCCCTATCCTTACACTGAAGTCTAATTGCCATGGATCTCTCTCTAATTCTGATGGCACCCCTCTCTGTCTTCTGAAGCCTCTCCCTCATCACATTTCCTAAACCTTTTCTAGTTGATCCTCACCTAGAGTAGTAGATTCCAGATCCCAGGTCAGGTAGCTTCACTGCACTGCTCTTTCACCTGGATAAAGAGTATGTCCATCATCCTCTTTGCCATCCTATCAGTGAACATGCATTGAGAGTAGCAATCCTTATTTTGCAGGCTGATTGGTTTTATGTCCAGCATTTGTTCAACAGAGCTATTCTAGGTAAACTAAGCTAGGTAACTGGGCACCAGCCCACTATATTGAGCCAGGAGTGCTGGGTTTTACATGGGTACACACTGATCAATAAGGGCACAGTGATCTGTTAGTATGGGTTCTTGATGTAGGGCAGGTCCTCAACCCACTTACCATCAACAAATACCTATGCCTATTTTGGCAGCATTGGTCTACATGACCATATCAATTACAGTCAATTAAGGATATTTTTAGTGCTTCCCACTTAAATTACTGTAACTAGTAGCTGTAGCATAGTCCAGATACAGATTTGCTGCATCTGGGTCTGTTTGCAGTGGCTGTTGTATTCTGCGCACATTTTCCAAGCCATCTTTGATTGGAGGGAGACCTTCTGCACCGTTGTGAGAGAATTGTACTGATTGGAACCTGTCTGGTGAAGGGTGATTGGTCTAGGGTTTGCAGTAAGCACTCTCATTGATTCTTTTGATTTCTTTAACACTTATTTTAGTTTGTAGCTTCTGGTATTTAAGCCCCACATTTGAGTGGTTTTCTACTTGTTTGAACCATGCTGAACTGAAGTGCATTACCAGATGCAACTCTGAGCTGGGATACTAGACAACTAGAAGCTTCTGACCATCCCAAATACCATAAGTTGCCTGTTTTTTTTTTTAGTAAAAATCTAGTTCAAATACCATATACGCTGTCCCCTATGGCAATAAAACGCCTTGTAGCTTTTAGTGATCAGGAAACCAAGATCAAACGCAGCAGGCACTTCTAAAATTCAATAGAACTTTTATTGAGAAAAAACACACAGTGAGCGCTTTCGCCGATAGGCTTCTTCAGACTTATGTTATTCAACAGCCTCTCAGACATTTAAAAAGCCCTCCATTGAACATGATTGGTTGTTCAAAAATTTTTTAAAACTACAATGTCATCTTAAAGTACTAGATGCATATAATTGAATGCCTTCTTATTAAAACATCTACAATCAAACTCATAGAGTAAGGTATTATATACCATGATAGTCATATTCAAAATAATGTTGTAAACAACATTATATAAACTTTACCAATTGCATCTATATACATATATAAAGCTAAATAAGTGTCTACATAACATCTAAATATCAAGGTACAACACTATCAGAGCTTTACCACTATTTAGTGATCTTTAAGTAGGTCACAGCTGTTCCAACAAAGGTACACCACCAGTTTACATAAAATTAATAATGAAAATTAGAAAATCAAAATTAAAAATAAATGGCATGTCTAGATATTAACTTTTCGACTTGCTTACAACAACAGTAGCAGTGCCAAAGTAAAAAACTATAAAAACTATAGACATTAATAAACACATTAACCAAAATGAACTAATGCCAGAAGTCTAAACCTCAAGATGCACGCACTCGAACTCTCCTTAGCATGGAGAACATCGATATCTGTGCAGTAACAGAAACCTGGTTCAAGGCTCCCGAGAGCACCCCAGCACTACCAGGTTATACCTCATACCATGCTTTTCGGCCCCAAAACATGGACCGTACCACAAAAGGAGGGGGAGTATCAATATTCGTCAAAGATACCCACACCTCCAGGTTGGTGGCACAGCACGAAGCATCAGAGACTATCCATGTGCAACTAACAGTGGGTAAAACTGCCTTCCAGTTTATAGCCTGCTACAGACCACCCTCCCAAACCCAGGAACCCCCCTGAACCTTCCTGACAACACTGTAAAATATGAAGGTCTCTCCAAACACTATTATATTGGGTGACTTCAACTACCCAAACATAGACTGGGAGCATTACTCCAGCTCCAACACCCTAGCCCAAAGGTTCCTAGAATTTATAAACTCAAATGCTATGGAACAACTTGTTACCACTCCCACAAGAGGAGAAAACATACTGGACCTGATCATCACCAACACGGGGACTCTATGCTCCAGACCAGAAGTGTATCCCTCACTGGTAAGATCAGACCATAAACTAATCTCATTGGATATTCACATCCGGACTCCACCCCCTGCCCTGAAAACCACAGTGAAAAACTTCTCTAAAGCAAATTTCACACTCCTCAAAACTGAGGTGGAATCCTTCAAAGCCCCCGGGTCTGTGGAAAATATGGCCCAGACCGCAGAATCCTTTATAAACGCATTCTATGAACACCTTCAGGAATGCATGGATCATGCAATCCCAAATAAAACCAAGACCCAGTCCTCCAAAGGCAGACGTCCTGTCTGGTGGACCGCAGCCATAAACAAACTATACAATAAAAGGAGGAAGCTACTACATGGTAGAGCAAAATCCCAAAAAGGGAAGGCATCTCTGATCAGTATTAGCAAAAAACTACTGGCACTCATAAAATCGTCTAAGGCCAGCATCGAGAGAAAAATTGCATAGGGCACTAAGGATAATCACAAGGCTTTCTTTAGTTATGTTAGGAACCTGGGTGGTAATTCCCAGATATGCTCAGAATTAGTCCAAAATGACAAAAAATACACCGAACCCACAGACATTGCCAACATCCTAGCTGACAGGTTCAGCGCAACTTCTCCCTCCCTACCAAAAGGGCAAATATTTATCCCAGCAGAGTGCTGCCCCCCTGACATCTCAGATGCTCAGGTAAGACCTGCCCTCTCCAAAGCAAAAAACTCAGCATCAATGGGACCAGACGGTGTCCCGGGCTGCGTCCTACATGAACTCCAAGAAGAGCTAAACCCAAACATAAAACTACTGTTCAATCTCAGCCTTACTACAGGATATGTACCCAAAGAGTGGCATACCGCAGCAGTGGTCCCTCTCCACAAAGGTGGTGCCTCAACGGATCCTGGAAACTATCGCCCCATAAGCCTGACTAGCTTGGTCTGCAAAGCTATGGAAAGGATCATCATGGACCTCATAAATAAAGATATTGGGGACCTACAGACACTGGATCCTACCCAGTTCGGCTTTGTTAAGTGCAGATCCTGCCTCTTAAACCTGGTTGATTTCTTTGAAACAGTCAGCAAGGCCATTGACGAGGGAAGGTGGTCCACACAGCCTACCTGGACCATGCAAAAGCCTTCGATACAATACCCCACTCGGGCATTATAGATAAGCTCACCAGCTTAAATATAAACCCCTATGTCACTACATGGGTTGCAAACTGGCTCAAAGACAGAACCAACATGGTTAGAATTGCTGGAGCCATGTCAGACTCCAAACCAGTTACAAGTGGCGTCCCACAAGGCTCAGTCCTGGGACCTCTCTTGTTCGGTATATATTTCTCAGAGGTACAGGCCAACACGGAAGGACTGTGGCTGACTACGTTCGCAGATGACTGCAAACTGGGCACCATACTCAACTCTCCAGCCGACACAAGCATCCTCCAAAAGGGCCTCATAGAAACAGACAACTGGTGCCAGAGCCATGGCCTCAAGCTAAACGTCAAAAAGTGTATAGTCATCCCCTTTGGCAAAAACAAAGTGCCCACAAATTACCACATAGGTGATAATCCATTAAGTATAGAAGAAGTAATTAGGGACCTGGGGACCCAAGTTGATTGCAATCTCTCATTTGACAACCACGTGGCCAAAGTGGTTAGAAAAACATTTTATATAGCCCACCTAATCATGAAGGGATTCACATCTAGATCAGGGGAGGTCATCGTGCCTCTTTACTCATCCCTCATCAGGCCCATAATTGAGTACAATGCCCCTTTTGGGATGCACCTTACCAGAAACCTGCAGCAGCTGGAAAGACTCCAAAAGTACCTCATCAAGAGGATCATAGGGCTCAAACAGATGCCATATGCTGACCGGTTAAAGAAACTCCAGCTCTACTCAGTGGCATACCGCCTGCTCAGATGCGATCTGTGCCTGACGTGTAAAGCCATGTCCAACCCAGAATTAATGGACATGCTGCACCTCAGAAATTCCAAATCCCATCAAGCTACGCGCTCGAGAGACTTGAACCTCAGCACTGAAATAAATAGGACATGCTGGAGGGACAGATTCATAACCCAGAGGCTCCCTTCACTCTGGAATAAAATCCCAGTCCAGGTTAGGCAGAGTCCCTCATTGACTCTCTTCAAGAGGAATCTTGATGAGTGGATGGGAGATCATAGGTTTACCCCGGGTATCACTTCTGTGTCACTGTTAGACAGAGGCGCAGCATGCTAACCTCGAAAAAGTGTATAGCAAAATTAATTTAAAATGGGTGGCGAAAGCCAAACACATTCTGGCTAGGCTTATAAATGCCCTAGGGCAGATAGCCTAGTATGAACCTATGAACCTATGAACCTATATCTGACTCAGCCACATATTTGTTCTATACTATTCACACATGCTGTTTTGAGGAGCTGCCATCCTTTCTCAGCTCCACCTATTTTCTCTTCTTCTTCAGGTGCTAGTGTCATGCACATTTCCTTGAACAGTTGTGCTTTCTCAACAGTCAGCTTTCATGTTATAGCCTACTCTCTGTTGACTTTAGAGTATTTTCTGAAAACTACTGTACCTTCAGCTGGCTGTACCAACCAGTCGTTTATGCTCTGTTCAGTCTATTTTACTGGGGATGACTTTGCAGTCATCGCTTTTACCCTCATGCCCACATGAAGGGAATTGGAATAAAGAAGAAGAAGACATTCTAGGCTACTGTGTGGCAAATGCTTTGATGGTGGCCAGCACATGGTTCAGGAAGACTAACAGTCCACTTTTATCAACACCAACTCATGTTCACCTTCATTACTGCATTTGCTGGATGAATACCCTCTGTTCTCCACTATCACAACCTTGCTGTTGGGTCATAAGTTGAGATTGTGAATACTGCCCTATCCTTACACTGGAGTCTGATTGCCATGGATCTCTCTCTAATTCTGATGGCACCCCTCACTGTCTTCTGAAGCCTCTCCCTCATCAGATTTCTTAAACCTTTTCTAGTTGATCCTCCCCTAGAGTAGTAGATTCCAGATCCCAGGTCAAGTAGCTTCGCTGCACTGCTCTTCCATCTTGCCTCCTGGATAAAGAGTATGTCCATCATCCTCTTTGCCATCCTATCAGTGAACATACATTGAGAGTAGCAATCCTTATTTTGCAGGCTGATTGGTTTTATGTCCAGAATTTGTTCAACAGAGCTATTCTAGGTAAACTAAGCTAGGTAACTGGGCACCAGCCCACTATATTGAGCCAGGAGTGCTGGGTTTTATGTGGGTACACACTGATCAATAAGGGCACAGTGACCTGTTAGTATGGGTTCTTGATGGAGGGCAGGTCCTCAACCCACTTACCATAATCAAATACCCATGCCTATTTTGGCAGCACTGGTCTACGTGACCATATCAATTACAGTCAATTAAGGATATTTTTATTGCTTCCTACTTAAATTACTGTAACTAGTAGCTGTAGCATAGTCCAGATACAGATTTGCTGCATATGGGTCTGTTTGCAGTGGTTGTATATTCAAGCACATTTTCCAACCCATCTTTGATTGGAGGGGGACCTTCTGCACCATTGTGAGAGAATTGTGCTGATTGGAACCTGTCTGGTGAAGGGTGATTGGTCTAGGGTTTGCAGTAAGCACTCTCGTTGATTCTTTTGATTTCTTTAACACTTGTTTTAGTTTTTAGCTTCTGGTATTTAAGCCCCACATTTGAGTGGTTTTCTACTTGTTTGAACCATGCTGAACTGAAGTGCACTACCAGATGCAACTCTGAGCTGGAATACTAGACAATTAAAAGCTTCTGACCATCCCAAAAAACATAAGTTTCCTGTTTTTTTTTTTTTTTTTTTTTTGCTTGTTTATACAATTTCTGCAGTATTTTTTTTGTATTCTGCTTATTTAACACTGTATTGTGTAAACTAAACCGGACTGTTTGCACTGCATTTGTCTGCCTTACCAGGTCTATTAAATCACATTATGTTGCTGTTTTCACTGTTTGCAAAACTTTCTTTTGCTATTTTCATTGTTTGTAAAGCATCCATTTGGTTTGGTTTGTTTTCTCACCAAGCATTGCTCAAAATAACTGATTTGTTTGCTGTTGAAAACATTCTTTACTGTCTCCTTGCTATTTTTCTGCTGTTTAAAACATTTTTAGTGTTACACTGCTGTTTTTTGCTGGTTAAAAGATTGTTTTAGTGTTTTCCTCCTAAATTAGTGCAGCTTGTAGCTGTAGCATAGTACACATACTGATTTGCTGCATCTGGGTCTGTTTGTAGTGGCTGTTGTGTTCTGAGTACATTTTCCAAGCCATCTTTGATTGGAAGGGCCTTTCTGCACCCTCGTGAGAGAAGTGTGCTGAATGGAACCTGTCTAGTAAAGCATGGTTGGTCTAGGGCTTGGAGTAAGCACCCCCATTGGTTCTTTTGAGTTTTTTAGAGGTTTTAGCTTCTGGTATTTAAGCCCTACATTTGGGCTATATCTGCTTGATTGAGTGTCATGCAGCACCATGCACTGCCACACAATTGTGCGCTATAGCCGGACAGATAATTTTGACATTTTTTCCCTTAGACATAGCTGTAGTACAATAGTGTAGTCCTCATCTTTATTACATCTCCGGTCTAAAAATTATTGCTAGTGAGTTGTGATCTATTAAACCACTTGCCAAAGGCCCCGTCAGAAATACCCATCTACAGTGCACTTCCTTGATCACTCTCTTAAGCATCCCCTTTGTGATAATATTTCTTCAAACCCACCATTATTAACAGTTGGACTACCCTTGTTTCTGCTGCCAGCCTTGCTGACTTGGATCTCCTGAGGCAGTGTAGCAACTGCATCATGTACACTGACAATCTTCTACTAATGACTCACTGTAGTACAAAGTGCAAGAGATGTATCTACACCAAGAATCTTGAATCCCTGGTTTCTCACACTCAAAACAATAACACTGAAGAGGTTGTCAACTCACCCACCACTAGTCATGCACATAGCACAACTACTCATACACATAGTACCCATCCAACACATAAATCAACATACATGGAGGTTCAATCAAAAAATGTACTGAAACACCAGAGACCTCCAAAACAAAACACTGCTACAACTAATACAGTTCCCACAGCACGCAAGACACATAGCAACATGAGTGTCTCTCCTAGTAAGCCCTCAAGGTGTAACATTCAAAAAAACAAATTTTCTTGTCGTTGGAGACTCCATAGTGAGACACACAAATGACCCACTCACCACGTTAGAAGGATCCATCAGATCACACATGCACTCAGGTCTCTTCACAACAAGTACAATTATGACTCTGTCATAGCTCATGTTGGAGTGAATGACCTGAGATGTACCTCACTGGACTATATGAAGAGAGACATGACTGAGCTCTCAGGTAGGTATGTCCCTAACCTTGAGAAGCATATTACTGAGACCTAAAATGATGTCACAGTATAAACTAGAAATTATTGATTTTAATAATTGGCTTAGTTTTTGGTGTAATTCAAAGGAGATCCAGTTTCTGTCAGCCTGGGATGACAAGGTCAACAAACCTTGCTGTTTTGCCAGAGATGGTTTGCACCTGGCACCACTAAACTTTTGACTGCTGGCAAAGGATCTTGCCTCCCCCATAGTGCCTTTTTTAGGCAAGGTCTCAAAAACAAAATTGTCGACCATAACAAATAAGGATTATACTGCTAAACATTAGGAGCTTAAACCAAAATCTCCACACCCTGGATGCACTTCTATTACTTGAGTATGTAGATGTTTGTGTAGTCATAGATAAAGGCTACAATGCCTTCCACACCTTCAGCCCACAAAACAAATGTGTGAGAACCAAAGGAAGTGGTGTTTCTATCTATGTTAGGGATAAATTCCCCTCCCAATAAGTTAGATTGGACAAATCCATGCAGTTACTTCAAGTTCGGATTACTTTGGGTAAAACAGATTGGACAACTATATGGAGTTACTCCAAGCTCAGATTATTGTGTGTAAGACCCCCATTCAAGTCCTAACTAGTTTTTGGATCTCCCTCCATGGATCATGATGTGCACAAGGGTCTATATTGAAAACTCGAACGTTGACTTACCCGAACACCTAAATGCCCACACATATTCCGTGAACTGCAAATACACTGAACGCCCTAAACCGCAAAATTCAAAAACTCGAAATATCATAGTTGTCCCATCCCACTGCCTGCTACATACTACCTAACTAAATAAACCACATAAATACACTAAACAAAACCCTACTTCTAACCCTAAACTAAACCCTACTTCTAACCCTACACTAAATCTTTCATATACCACCAAGTATGCACTTAACTTAACTCGCACCCTAACCCTAAGGTCCATAACTATCGCACACTTACCTTAAAAAGCTATACCCAAACAAACTAAATAATCCACACACATATACTTAATAAAACCATACTTCTAACCCTACACTAAATCTAACATACATTACCATCTATGCACTTACCTTAACCTGCACCCTAACCCTAAGGTCCGTAACTATCACACACTTACCTTATGAATCTATACTGCAGAAGGGCCAACCATGGCGAATCAACGTTTTGGATTTCGCGCTTCAGGACGATTAATGTTTTTGCGGTTCGATGAAGACATGTCGATGTTTAGGTGTTTGGGTAAGTCAACTATCAAGTTTTCAACATAGACCCGTGCACAAGTCCTACTTTACCAAACTGGAGTCAATCACTCTACTTATGGGGGATTTCAATTATCGCACCATCAACTGGGAAACCTACTCTAGCTCTAACTCACTAGCATCAAAGTTCCTTGACTTTGTTAACTCAAATGCCCTGGAATGGTACAAACTGTCAAAACCCCAACAAGAGGAACAAACATACTAGATCTCGTCCTCACTAACATGACAAACAGATGCACCACCGCAATTGTCGGACCAACATTAGTCAAATCTGACCATAAATCAGTCATCTTCAAACTGGCACTAACACCAGAACTCACAAAGGGTGAAGTCAGACTATACCCTCCTAGAGGAAGGTATAAGTGCATTCCAAGTCCACACACAGCTGGAAGTGATAACTACATCAAAGCTTACACTGAAGCTTTGTACAACCACTTGTATAAGAGTATATATTTGGCTGTTCCAGAAAGAATCAAAGTCAAAGCCCCAAGTAAAAACAAGCCATCCTGGTGGACATCCAGCTTCAACAAACTTTACAACAAATGCAAAAAAGTTGCTGTTTATGAAAACTAAGGTGAAGCCCCAAGAAAATAATGTCAAATCCTCTAAGGGTAACTTTGAGAAAACATTAGCAATCACAGCCACGGATAAACATAAGGCCTTTTACAGCTACATACATAGCCTAAATGGGAGGACCTAAGCATGTGCTGAACTAGTGACTAAAGGTATCACACACACTGATCCTGCAGAGACAGCAAATCTGCTAGCAGACAGATTTGGTGAAAATTTCACTCCCTTATCCCCTCCAAACATAACACAAGCCTTGCTCCCAAAGTCCCCCCACCCTACATATCCAAAGAGCAGGTCATTAATGCTTTGTCTAAGGCAAAAAACACAGTCTCTATTGGACCAGATGGCATCCCAGGCTGTCTTCTAAACAAACTAAAACATGAACTAGCATCACCATTAAGTACCTTATTCAATCACAGCCTAACCACAGGCTTTGTTCCTGCACAATGGAGAACAGCACAGTTATTCCCCTCCACAAAGGTGGCTTAGCAACAGACCCAGTTAATTATAGACTCATAAGTCTGACCACCCTCATCTGTAAAGCCATGAAACGGATCATCATGGACCTCATAAATAAAGACATAGGCAACCTCCAACACATGGATCCAACCCAATTCAGCTTCATCAAGGGCAAATCCTGCCTGTTAAACCTGGTGGATGTCTTTGAAAATGTGACCAGGGCTGATGAAGAGGGTAAATCTGTGCGCACAGCATACCTTGACTTGGCAAAGACCTTTGACACAATCCCACAGTTAAGTGTTAGCAATAAACTTAGCAAACCGAATATAAACCACTTTGTTGTAAGATGGGTTGTCAACTGGCTCACAAACCCATCACACACTATCAGTGTGGGTGACTGAACATTTACCAGCAGACCTGTTATCAGCAGTACCACAAGGGCCAGTACTGGCCCCCCTACTGTTTGCGCTATACTTCTCATAAGTTAAGGCCAAAACTAAGGGGCTGTGGCTTACCAAGTCTGCAGATGACTGCAAACTGGATGCAATTATTGAATCCCCAAATTAAGTCAGTATACTTCTGGAGGGTCTTACACAAACCAACAACTGGTGTCTTTGTCACGGTCTCAAACTGAGTGCAAAGAAATGCATCCTCGTTCTCTTTAGTAAAACCAATGTCCCTTCACACTATCAAATTAACAAAAATACCCTATGTACCTACGAAGTGGAAAAAGATCTGGGGCCACAAGTACTTTACGATCTTAACTTTGACAACCATGTGTCTACTGTAGTATTAAGGCTTTCTACATTGCACACCTGATTAGCAAAGGCATCGTCCCTAGATCAAAGTAGGTTATAACCCCTCTATACGCATCATTATCATGCACATAACTGAGTATAATGCCCCTTTCAGCATGTACCATACAAAGCACCTGCAGTAATTGGAAAGACATCAGAGGTTTCTAACTATAAAGATCAAGGGACTCCAGCATGTGCTGTGCACAGATCAACTAAAGTCCCTGTCACTATACTCAGTATCATATAGACTTTTTAGGGGAGACTTATGCCTGGCTTACAGAACAATCTTTGACACAAACCTAAAAAATTTTCTGCACATCTGTAAATCAGACAGGCTAGAGCTACCCATTCCAGGGACCTAAATATGGCCTACAACTTGAATAGAACATGCTGGAGGGATAGATTTGTCTCCCAGTGACTGCCACATCTTTGGAATAGGCTGCCAATTCATGTGAAGCAGAGTACCTCTATGACACTGTTCAAAAGGAACCTGGACGAGTGGAGGGGGGCACCATAAATTCTTACTGGGGAGAGTGCCCACATTCTTCCTGGACATGGGCAGTCATTACCAAATATAATCCTGGATATTGACTAGAATATCTATTGTATTACCTTGGGATGAAAGGGCTAGGCTTGAAATGACCCATGAGTCAATAGCCTAGTAACCTCCTATAATCCTATGACACAATGCATAACCTGTGCTCCCCTGTCTATAGGATACTGCACTCCAAAATTAATGCCCAAAGGGGATGGTCTGTATGAGCCTTCCCCTGATAGGCACCATCTAGACCTTGTGAAGTTACCCATAACTACATTCTCATGTAAGATTGAGATTTTTTGCCAATAACTCCATTCTTGGGTTAGTTTTAGGTGAAAACACATTTTTGGGAGGTTGGTGGAACCCCACAGATACACATGGAAAACATACAAATTCCACACAGCATACTTTAGTTTATGTGTAGTTGGGGAAAGGTTCCATAAAAGTAGCATTCAATGTGATACAAACCTATCGCTCCAACATGTCATATTTATTTTGCAAGAGAGCTTAAGATCCATTGAGCAGATGTTTATGACATTTTTGAACTTGCAAATAAATAAAATATCTAACAGAATAGTGTCTGCTGAAGATACTATATACAAGGCAGAGGTAGGATTGCAGTAGCTTGTATGATACTGAGAAGTCAGATAAGGCTTTGAGATGGTCTA
This sequence comes from Protopterus annectens, assembly GCF_019279795.1. Lineage (NCBI taxonomy): Eukaryota > Metazoa > Chordata > Ceratodontiformes > Protopteridae > Protopterus > Protopterus annectens. Next base: position 899,341,185 of record NC_056725.1, on the reverse strand, counting down.
GTTTTTCTGATTTAGCTTCTTGATCTTTTTAGTGAGAAAGCATTGTGGTTGTCCCAGTTGTGACAAGTGTTTGGATAGTTACATACGGAAAAGGGCGATGTGTAATAAAAAGGATTCCTTTGAAAGAGAGGTTATGTGGTGATCAAAAGGCAGTTCCCAGATCCCTAACTGTTCGATCAGGTTTCAGGGGAGTGTTGTCAATGTGATAGTTACAAGAGAAATCATGCTTGCTAAAAGATGTGATTATACAATTCTTGTCATTTAGTTTTAGTCCAAGATTTTGACAACCACTGCCTTCCTTGAGAATCTTAATGCCCTATGGGGATTTTATGATGGCATCACACTTTCAGTCATCCACAAACTTGCTCGTATATAAATCCTTAACATTAGCTTTAACCTCCAAGAAGTAAATGCAAAAGAGGATGGCCCAGAGACTGAATCCTGGGTTTACTACAAGTATCAGTTTTTTTTGAGGTGTTAGAGCCATCCTCCCTAACTTTCAATTTTCAATTATTTTTTTGAATTATCACTTAAGATGTAGGCAAACATACATTTATATAAAAGAAAACAAACCATATTAACATGTTCCTAGTTAGAAACATTATTAATCACATATTTTGTATAATTATCATCTGTACAGCATTACATAAATTACTCTATTCCTGTCTTCCCTTAAATTTCATTCTTCCTCCTCCTCCAAAACATTATTCCGTATGTATTGTTGCCACAATTTCCATTTTTTCTATGTAATTTGCTTTCACCCCTTTTCTAAAGATATCACTTCCAGTTCTTTTATCTCTGTTACAATATTCAATATTTCAGATATGGTTGGTTTAGAATTTGATTTCCATTTTTTACTAACTGCTTTTTTGAAGTCACCAGAATTAAACTAAGCATTAATTACTATGTCGCGACAATTCAGATTTTGTATCCCAGCTCAAAAAATCATTTCCTCAGTTGCACCCATTTCCTCACCAAATATTTCTGACAGAGTCATCTGTGGGAAGTTTTGAAGGATGCCATACTCATTACACTCCCAGAACATTCCCAGTTACTTATTTATTTCCCATCCAACCTCTAACATTTGTTATCTACATGAGGAAAAATTCTCTGGAGTCTTCTTGGGGTATAAACATTTCTATGCAAACACATCAAAGCAAATATCCTAAATCTTCTAGACTTTGTTGTATACTTGGGAGCCATATTTTATTCCTTGTGAATTGCTTATCCTGTCTCTCTTCCCAATCTTTTCTAACCAACTCTAATTGAGTTCTATAATTATTGTGGAATATTTTATATGTCCTACTAATTTTCCCTTTTTAAGCAGTGATTTCTGTTCTAGATCCAATTTAAAACTCCACCAGAGCAGGTCTTTCACTTGGGATTCCATTATCCCTTTCACTTTCCCTGTACTCTGATATCAATCCCTAATTTGCAAGGTAGTCTATAATCTGTAGTCCAAATATCTTCTTGGGCTCTTCCCATTCCGTTACCTTCATCTCTTTTTAGTTATTTGCCCCCAGTAACCTGGTTCCTTTGCCAGTTTTCTCTAATAAATTCCATCGCCCTCTTGCCTATTCTCTGTACCCTTAATCACAGCCATCCCTATTGGCAAAATCTCCTTTATACATTCTTGTTTTGACTTCATTTTTAAAATACTTTTTGCTACTTTATGAATATAATAGTCTGCATTACTATTATTCTCCTTAAGGTTCTACAACCCAAATCCTACCCTCCTTATTTTTTGAATCCCCCTCATTTCTTCATCATCCATTCCACTTTGATTTATAGCTTTCCGCTCTGTGTTATGTATATGAGCCTTAACTGTGTAGATCTAAAAGGGTTCATACTATGTTGTTGAACTTTCAAAAGTCAAAACACCATATGGTCGAACCCATACATTTGAACTTTCAAAAGTTTGAAAATGTCAAAAATAAAAAGAAAATAAAAAACAGAAACAACCTACCTGATGGTTGCTGTGCCAACCACATCCCACGCCCTTAACAATACCAACTCCTAGATTGCACTACAGTGCAGTAAAGGGAAATATTCCCTTTCTGCATTGAATGGAAATTCCCATTGAAACATTAAAACTTTTTCAAGTTCAACCATATGGGTTCGACAATATGGCATTCAAACATGTTATGGTTCAACAACGTAATATGTATCCACTCTAAAATATCTTAATTTTCAATTAATTTTGGTCAATGACTATTTTTCTTCAAGTGATCATGTCTTTGTCATTCATAAGAGGAGCACTAACTCCAAATGGTGCACACAGAAAGAGTCAACAAAGGAAATGATTGTGCTTTGGTTTATACAGCTAGGAAGAGAGAAGAGACAAATCTAGTTAACCTAACCAAGCAGTATAAAGAGATCACAGAAAACAAAAAGAAAAGCATGGTTATTAAATGAATAGTTTTCTTTATTTGTTTGGTTGAAAAGAGACAATATGCTATCATGTTGATAGAGAGGTAGGGCAGAATAAAAGTGGGCAGCAGAAGATCAAAAAAGAATTGACTTCCCAAATGCAAGAAAAGACAGACTGATCACATGGGTTAGCTCCTACTGGTCAGATCTCCTGATGAAGATTACAAAGATACTGTGCCAATAGCTCTACTTAAGCATGGGACATAAGGTAAGGAAATTCTCAGGAACTGTTGGCCTGTTAACAATACTGTCAGGAAAAAACATGGTGCGAATATTGTGGAAAAACATAGTTTCTGTCACAGAGGACAATAATTTATAGGACATCAAATGACACAGATTTATGACAAGCATAGTTGGCCTTAGGCATAGGCCAACTAGTCAGCTGCCTAGGGCGCCGCTGTAGCAGGGGTGCTTTTCCAGTATTTATTTGGTGTAGGTAGGCCCAGGATGGGGGCACCTGGGTGGTGTGGGGGGCACCGTGGAGCCCTTTTGCCTATGGCACCAGCTGACCTAAGGCCGCTGCTGATGACAAGAAAGAACATGGAGGCAAACATAATCCAGTTTTATGAATGGAACACATGTAGTTTGACAAATGTTGACCTACAGACAAGATTGCACCAAGTGCTTTGTGTCAAGGCCATGCAAGCAGTTACTAGGAAAATTGCAGGGCTTTGGAGTACAGCTGATAATAAGAATCTAGAACATCACTTCACTGAAGGGAAGGGCACAGAGTGTTATACTGAGAAAGATGATGCTAGGTATAAGAAAAATACCTAGCAGAGGGTTAACAACAATTGACCATAGATCCAGCCAATTTATACATGCTTGTTTTAGACATATATAAGCATAGGAACAGAGAAGGCTTGTTTGATAATGACATAATGATAGATGCAGCTGTGGGTTGTAAGAGGAGGAAATTTAGAAAAGATTTAGAAAGTCACAATCTAAAATGTACTTATCTAAAGGATTATTGTCAATTTCCATTAGTGTATTACATTACATAGATGTAATAATGAAACTATGTGAAAAAGAAAAAAAAAAACAAGGTATGCCCTGATGCTAGATGCTATCAAAGCCTTTGATAAAGTTAATCAAGAATTTCTATTTGAAACACTGTCATTCTATAACAGTCCAAAAGAATTCACTGACATACTTAGAAATATATATAAAAGCTCATACACAGCAATTAAAATAAATAAAATAGAATCCAAACCAATAATAATCATAAATGGCATAAGGCAGGGTTGCCCCCTATCTCCATACTCTTCAATTTATATATTGAACCCCTATTCCTTCTCATATTCCAGTGCACATATCATCACATACCAAAGCTTCTAAATAATAAAATTGTACTAACAGCTTTCGGAGATGATGTCAATATATATTTCGAAATCACAATACAGACCTCATTAAAATTATGAAATCTATTAAAAAATTCTCAGAAATATCAAAGTATGAAATTAACACATCCAAACCCAAAATCTTTCCAATTAATCCACTAGACCATAAAGAATACTATTTCCGGGACACACCAATTCAAATTGACTACTCCCTCAAATACTTAGGAATATGTTTTGATCATAGCCAGAAGTCAATAACCCCAAACAACTTAGGGAAGCTATGGGCACAGGTAAACCAAGACTTCTGTAGATGGAAAATATGAAGCTATCAACCTTAACTAAGAGTGCAGTCATTAAAATGAATGCTCTTCCAAAAGTGTTATGACTCGGACCAAACCGAAAAACTGAACAATTTTAAACCAAAAAACAGCGAAAAGTAGAGTTGACCACAATAAAGGCAATGGTAACTAGCGCTTTCTTCCACTTTTATTATCCGTGAACTTCTTCAGACAACAAGCCCCCTGCCTGTGTCTTTTATAGAATACATACAGGATATGATGTCATAAATTAATTCTTTACAATAATTAATGCAACAATTTTTAAAAATATGTATATACCATCAATTAACTTAAAATATCATAAACAATATATGTTTTTGTTTTCACACATAAATCCTTCTTTTTCACGTAACCATCAATTGGTTATATTCCTGTGTGAAGGAAAGCAATAATATATATGTGTGTGTATTAGTGGAGACATCCCTCACACTTAAAAAGCAAACCAGTAAATTATTGTCGTAATTCAGATAGTTCTTACTCAAATATAAAACAATGCTGTATAAGCATGTGAACCTCTAAAATGATTATACACAAAAGTTCCTATAAAACATAATAGTAAACATTGTACAATTCAATACGAATTATGTTTAACTGTCGGATGTCACTCTAATGTCACATACCACTAACTAAATCTGCATACACACACACACACACACACACACACACACACACACACACACACACACACACACACACACACACACACACACACTTATATGTACACACAAACACTTGCACACACACACACACACACACACACACACACACACACACACACACACACACACACACACACACACACACATGCTCACACACACACACACACACACACACACATAACACACACACACACACACACACACACACACACACACACACACACACACACACACACACACACACACACACACACACACACACACACACACACACACACACACACACACACACACACACACACACACACACACACACACACACACACACATGTATGCTAGTAACTTCCAACCACACAATGCTCCCTCTCCTATACTAGTGTACTCCATATCTGCATAGTCGTGGCTTGGTGAACATGAATGTCTTGATCACTCGTCCATCCCATACTATCTTGTGGTAATCGCTACAAAAATGCTAGTGTCCCAAATGTAATGATACACTCATAACTTGGCTGTCATCCTATTCCACTCTGTCCTAAAATACCATGGTGGTGCAATATAAATCTATATGCAAACTACAATGGTGGACAAAGTGACACTGCTAGTGCATGTAATGGAAACTAATTGTAAAACAAATGGACACTAGGTTGCTCTTGCACAACTGCTCGCTTGTGTGTGTACATATCTATATAAGTACTAAAACTAACCTAAAACCTATCTGTATAAAAATTATCTATATGACAAAAAACATTTCATATTAATTGCCTCATTTGAACCTGGTGAAGAATCTGCTCCCAAAATCAATTGCCATAATGTCTCTTTTTGAAAGAGCGCGCGCGTGCGTGTGTGTGTGTGTATATATGTACATGTTTGTGTGCGGGTTTGAGAGTGTGTACAAGTGTTTGTGTGTGTGTGTGTGTGTGTGTGTGTGTGTGTGTGTGTGTGTTAGGTCAGTGACATCCGGAGTGTGATTTAGTTAGTGGTATGTGACATTAGGTCAGTGACATCCGACAGTTAAACATAATTCGGTGTTCATTCTTCCAAAAGTGATAAATTAAACACAACAAACAATAACACACCCAAAAACTTCTTTCACAAAATCTTCACAGAAATAGCTAAGTTCATCTGGTACCCAAAATCAGCAAGGATCAAATACTCTAAATTAATCCTGCCAAAAGAAAGAGGGGGACTGGGTCTTCCAGATTTCAAGCTATATTATGATATAATTTACATTAACAGAATAATACAAATATCAGAATACTCTCCTATGGCTAAAAAATGGTCTCCAACATGGGTTAAACTGGGTCCCCAATGAAATCCCAAATGCACAGAATACCAACTCTCAAAATACTGAGATGAAAAGCCCGAAACCTCACATTACCGAAATGTTGAAAGCGCAAAGTTCAAAATCGCAAAACTAATACATACATACAGCACACATACAAGCATACACACACTCTCCCCCATAACCAAACAAACCACTATACACTAAAAATAAGCAGGGGGGCTTTGCCCCCCCTGCACCCCCTATGTGTGCACAAACATATACACAAGGCAAACTCACACCCAGACATTACAGTCCCATGCACACACACACACACCACAGTCACAACACACACTTACACACACAAAAGCCCCTCACAAACACACTTACACACTCATAATTACCTGAACCGCAACACCAGAAATGCTAACTCAAAATCCCTTAACATCGGGATTTTGAATTTCGCGCTTCTGGTCTTTCGGTAATGTGGGGTTTTGGGCTTTTCGTCTTGGTATTTTGGGCGTTGGGATTCTGTGCTTTTCGGGATTTTGTAGGGGACCCGTTAAACTACACTTTGAACATGTTAAATCATTAACTATAAATCCCAAAGCCCTACCGTTTATCCAGAAAGAACAATTCAAGACAATTGGATTACATAAATCATTAAGAATTAAGAAATGATATCATAATATTCCAGAAGTTACTTGAATCTGTAAACCTAATACATACTTTGACTCTTCTGCAACCTATACATTTAAATCCTAATCTCAAATTAAATAACAATATGATAAATCTCAATCAATATCCACAAATTAAGAACTATGTCGTATGAGACATTCTCAAAATGAAAGATTATACTATAGAGGAGACCAGAGAAAAGCTGAAGCAGAGCAAAAAACATATAATAATTCTAAGACAACTTATATATCTGGCTGCCATGCGGGGTAATTTTAACAATTCAGTACAAGCAGACATAGATACTACAACATCACTGCTACAATGCCTTTCTTATAAAAAGAAAATGCTCTGTAACACATACAAGTTAATTACATCCATCAAATATCAATCATCTTTACTGTTTTCTGCCTACTGAAAATGAGGAGATGAAAAAAATTACAGATCAACAAAAACCCAAAGCAATAGAAATTACACTAAAATTATCCTCTTTCAAGAATTTAATCTATACACAATTGATGATCTACAATAATGCCTACTATACACAAATGATTTTAAATAAATTTAGTTCAAACTACTTCCCAAACTGTCTCTATTATCCAACAATGAACGCTGATCTCTTTCACATCCTACGGGGCTGTAAATTTACATACAAATCATGGTCAATATTATCGTGGGAATTTGCTATTTTACATATAACCCTGAAAAAATTACTTAAGCAGGACACACAGATATCAGTCACATTATTTGTGCTAATGAACTATATATCACCCAGAATTGGACAGATAGAACCAAACTATTATGGGAGGAATTCAAGAACAAAGCTACTAGATATGTTACAGCACATAAATTAATCAGAAGAGATAGTAAGAAATGCACGTATTTTCAAAAATACTGTAGTCTCCTTTTGAACCACGTTCTAAAAGAATGAATATTATTCAAAGAATTAAATCATCACATTGTATGGAAAATGCCCGTATACTAAGTAAAGTACAAGTCAAAGACGCTTAGACAAGCAACTTAAGGATGAAACAAATACAGATACATCTCTCTCATGCTTCTGCCGTTTAGCTGCTGTTGCACTTGCTGTAAATATTGTATATAGTATGTTGGAGTTTACTACACCATGCAGTTAGGATAATTCAATGCATTTTCATGTTAAAATTTGAAAATAAATAGTAAATGGGTTTTATGCTATGTGACTTAGTAGAAATATGACCTGATTGCATGTTGAAATAAATATTACTTCGTATCTGACAATTTTCATTATTGTTTGTATTGTTATCTATTGTAATGTACTTTTGGAAAACAAAAATAAATATGGAAAAAAAAAGAAAAGAAAAGATTTCGAAAGATTGCCAGCTAATGTTTAAAGCAGACAAACATAAACTATTGTCTTGAGTCACAACAGCCCTGGTGTGAGGTATTAACTCTGGAGGAGGAAAGGGACTTTAAGAGATAGCAAAAGAAGTGAAACAAACTCTGAAGTGTTGATTGCATATGAGATGGACTAATAGAAGAGTATGCTGGCTGAGGGAGTAACAAATGAAATGCTGTGATGTATCCTGAATGGATCGGACTCCAGAAAAAAAGAGGTAGTGTTCTTGCTATACTTGTGTAGGCCATAAAAGATGAGGCGCATTAGGCTCCTGAAAAACCACCAATAATGAGTTTGGGGTGGTGGAGAAGGAAGAGGGACTGATAAGAGTACAGAATGGAGATTTTGTAACTGGTCTTGACAGAGATTATATGACTAACGGTTACCATGAACAAAATGTAGGGATTGAGCAAGGCACAATTAAATAACTGAGACCAAATACTCCAAACATCAGCAGAAGTTCTTTTTCATGAAAGTTGCAGTGAGACAGTGGGATAGACCACCGGACTTTCTATCAGAAAGAGAATCAAAATCTTTCAAGGGACAATGGAACAAGTGGAAAAGGTGACAGGATGTACACAGGACTAATGGAAGGCAAAATGATGCATGTATAAAAGGCAGACACAGGATTAATCAGAGACTGAATGTATATAAAAAGACACGCTAGATAGGCTAATTGTCTCTTTCTCCTGTCAGATGAATGCAGCACACTGCTGGGTCATTTCAGGAGACATGATCTGTAAAGCACAAAGTTGGCCTAAACCAGCTGTTGCAAAATTTTGGAGTGATGACGCAGTGCATGATAGCCTGGGAAATAAATACAAGATTGTAAGGGCAGACTACTGTAGATATCGAGTGAGCAATGTGAAAATGTCATTGTCATTTAAAAAAATCTCATGCAAAGCTGTGCTTTACTGGTCTTTTAGAAAGTCAATCCTTATGGTGTGTTTACATCTAAAAACAAAAACTAAAGTTTTTCACTTCTGTATGCAGTACAAGATATGGGATGAGTCGCAACAAATACGGCATGGGAATATCACAGTGTGAGGCTTGATTCTATGCAAAGAGAAGTTAATTGACATTAGATCTTTGTTTTTATGATATTACAGTATTAGAAGTAATCATAAGTAGAAACCTCTTATCAGAGCTGAGCCTGTTAGCACCAGGAACTCAATGATTAGTGAAGTTAGAAAACTTGAAATATTACTGGCAGTTTCAGATAACAGAGCTGCATTAGACAATTTAAGTCTTTTGTGACACGTGAATGACAGGCTGAAATGGCTGGTATTACATTTCTAGAGATCTGAATGTTTAAATTCAAATGTAGTACTGCTTCAGCATTACTTGATACTGCATAACCTTTCTTACAGAGTGACAGTACTAACAAGCTTTTCAGAGGAGACAGGCTGTCTAACCTGCAGAAATTAAAATGTTAGCACTTTCGCTTAAATTGTATTAGCTGAGTACTTGTTACTACTCAGCATTATGACAATTAAGACACTTATTCTAGTGTGATCTAAACTCATTGCTTAAGATAAATGCACACATCAAGTGTGCATGTGTGTATGTGTGTCTTTGTCTCTTATTCAGAAAGTCTGGGGGCCTTGACATGTTTTACTTATCCCAAGACAGGAACCATCACCTGAATCAGATACCAGATGTGTAGGCTTCATGTAGCATTTCTTTAGAAAATAAAGATGGGAAATTACAAGAATGAAGAACATAGAAATGACTGGTATTCGATAAATAATACATGATGAGCACTCAAGAAAGTCGTGGACAGTGTCTTCCAAACTTGAGGGATTATAGATGAATAACTACTATACCATGACCCCCCATTAATATTCCAAAACGTGCATGCTGATTGGTCAGCGTGCACGTTGTATATCGACTTATACTAATGGAAAAAGGTCCGGTAGCCCAGACTTTTTCCATTAGTATAAGTCTCTTTTAAAACACTGTCTCGCTATGCTAAAAGAGTTTAACATAGCGACACAGGTTTAAAAAAAGCAACGGAGATCTCTGTTGCTTTTTTAAAGCTGTCTCGCTATGTTAAACTCCTTTAACATAGCGACACAGTGTGTAAAAAGCAACGGAGATCTTGCTTTCTCCGTTGCTTTTTTTTTAAAACCTGTCTCGCTATGTTAAATGGGTTTAACATAGCGAGACAGGTTTAAAAAAAAGCAACGGAGAAAGCAAGATCTCCATTGCTTTTTACTGTTTTGCTATGTTAAATGGGTTTAACATAGCGAGATGGCTTTAAAATAAGCAATGGACATCTCCGTTGCTTATTTTAAAGCTGTCTCGCTATGTTAAACCCATTTAACATAGCAAAACAGTAAAAAGCAACGGAGATCTTGCTTTCTCCATTGCTTTTGGCCACAGCTCTGATGTACTGCCTAGGCATGCGCAGTATATCAGAACTGCCGCGGATACCAGACAGCTGCGGAAGGGCAGCAAAGAGGCATTATACAATGCCATTATTTAAGAAAAGTAATTATTTCTTTTCTTAAATAATGTCATAGTATAATAGCAATAACCCAATTCTGGGTGTGGGTAATGCGGGATTTACCCACGGTTGTCTTTGTTTGGAAACCACGCTAACCGTGGGTAAATCCTGCATTATCCACACCCAGGCGTGGGTTATTACTATAATAATCCAGTACATGTCTATACAACAAAGTAATTTCCAAAAAAATGTCTGTTTTGACCTGAAGAAGAAGTAAGGGAGATGTGAGAGAAAAATGAGAAGGTAAGTACATTAGAAGGCATGATTTGAGAGGGGAACCCTATGGATAAATGCTTTATATGCTTTTTTTTTTCACCTGCCCAGGTCAACAGATACCCAGATGAAGCCATTTTTAAGGCAACTATGAATGAAATTTGGTCCTTCAGTTCTCACTATTCTGACATTTCTTGTTTTTTTTTTTATTTTATTTTTTTTTTTTTGACTGGAGCTACCCTATTCTCATTTACCTAAGGTTTGACTTGACCCCCCCCCCCCCAGACTGGGTTCATCCATCAAAGCTGTGACATACTCCTAGCACCAGTATCATGGTTTAATCCATACACACAATGGTGCTGGAGAAGGGTGCTTATGTTACACCACTTATGATTTTGACATACATGTCACTGACAAGGGGTTGCACTGTGCATGTTTATGATGTAATGCATAATTTGATGCATATGTCAGTCAACTCTACAGTGACAACCACAATACTATCCATCATGCTGCTGACCCTGACCTTTAACTCTGCTACAAGCCAGTAGAATAGTGGGTCAGACATCCTGCCTCACCAAGATGGGTGAGCCAACAACAGACTTTCAATCCCATCTCACCTTCTCATCTACTTTAGCTTATGAATCACTATTTGAGGTGTGCTCATCTAGGTTATAGTAATTAGTAACAGCTTTATCATTCTGTAAGACTGAGCCATCTAAAGAAAAAGATGTGAAAGGAGACTGATAAGAATGCTTACAAAATAGTCATGAAGGATGAAAGACAATGCACATTAAGATAGAAAAGGTCCAAGATAGGGTACTGGAAACAGCAGGAAAGAAACAGGAAAGCAAGAGGAAAAATGCAGAGATGAGCTATGCTGCATTAGAAGGTAATGAGAAAGAGAGGCTGCAGAAGCTGAAACTAAAAACCTTATTTAAACAACTTTTTTATTATGTAAGCTAGCAAGCTCTACTTCATTGTCTTTCTCATTTCCCAATTCAGTACTTGACTCAAGAAACAAAATAATGCATTCTCAGACATCAAATGATGACACATAACAAATGCTTTGCTCACATAGTTAGTTTTGAGTCTTCAGACATCTTAGATAAGTCGCAGAACTGACTTATCCAGCGGCTTATTTTGCCCCACTTTAAAACTTACTTCATTTGTGCTTGATTTCTATTAGAATTTTTGATACCAAACACTTTTCTATGAAAAGCTATTTCAGTCATCTGACCTTTTATTCGGTTTCTCCTTTAGCTTTCAAGTACTCAAAATGTTTTCAGCATTTCACCTCCCCATACAGATGACAGCAAGTGAAAATGTTAGTGGTCTTTTTAGCCTTTGTTCAGTTCACATTTTTGTGAAGGGGTAACTTCTGTCCTTTGAAAATCTACTGAATCCACAAACATTATGGTCAAAGGTTCATAGGTTTATAGGAAAAAATACTAGACAGGCAGTCTTGCACCTCTAACTGTCTAGACTTTTGCCTCATATTTTGGGTCTGTTCCTCATAAAATCTGTGTTTTTTTGGATATTTGTGGCAAATTGATGAGGGCTGGATTCAGTAAATTATGACAGACATTTGAGTTTCCGACTTCATATCCTTCAGAAAATACATGGTAACACGAAACATTTATTCTAGAAACTTTCTAAATTTAGAAGAGCAATATTTAAAAATTGTCTCTATTTTTGTGTTTTTGTCCCGCCATTATTTTTGGCTTTTTCCAGATTGTTTGTGCTAAGAGGTTGAGAGCTATGCTGCAGACCATTATAAGCCTAGCCAATAACCCACATACAAAAGTTCCCTCCAACCTCAAGGAGAGCAGCACTGTATAGACCAGGGGAGAGTCTGAGGCTGCCCATCCAATTATCTAGATTTTTCTTGAAAGTGACAGGAGTGCAGCACTGCTTGACATGCAGTAGTAATTTGTTCCAGAAGTAGGATATATATTGGAGTATGAATCTGTTATGCCACTGTGTCTTATTTGTTGATTTAGTTTTAGGCCTTTTAACCTGATATTTGAGAAAACAATTTTTTCCTGAGAGTGCTGCTTGCCTTGTCTTGATGGCAAAGACTTTTGATGTCACTGATATGTTTAGTTAAGAATCCTAAGGCCTCTCAAGTTGAGTTATATGTTTAGTCAAATATATGCCAAAAGGGGCCATATATTCAATAATGTCTGATGGAAATCAGTAACAGGGAATTAGGACTTCTTTAGATCTATAAAAGGTGGCTCTGGGAATTAGATAAACTATATAGAAATTTTTCCTAAGTACTGCAGTGATGTGATGGTCTAAAAATAAGTAATTATTGAAAAGAGTCTTTAGGGTGCCGTCTGTGCAGAGTCTGCATACCCTCACTGCAGTCATGTGGGTTTCCTCTGGGTGCTCTGGTTTCTGCCCACATCCCAAATACATGCTACTGGTGGATTGGACACTCTAAATTGGCCCTAGGTGTGACTGTGTGCACGTGTAACCCTTCTGTGGAAGGTTGGGTGGCAGGCTGGCAACTCAACACCGTGAAACTTCGCTGCCAATCGTTCTGTTGACAGTTGTTCTGCTGTCACAAAAAGCCGAATGGAGAAGAAGGTGAAGATTGAAAAGAGTCTTTAGATTTTTTACAGCAGTGTCTGATTGAAGGGATGTACCACCTATATGATATGGGAAAATGTTTAGTTTACTAAAATTAACAAGACTAGATTTCTCACATTTAATGTGAGACCATTGTCCTTGCACCAAATGCTAATGTGGCATAAAAATGCTAATGTGGCATAACCCATGTTGGAGAATTTATGATTCAGTGAAAGATTGAATTACAATGTCCAGTTTACAGTTATTAACAAAAATAGAAAATCATGGGTCAAGGTTGTTGCCCTGAAAGTCTGTGAAATAGATGCCACTTAGGAAAGGGCTCAACCTGAAGCTCTGTGGAATACCACTAGTAATGTTTTCTGCTTTCAGAAGTGGCATCTACAGCTCTAATCACATGACTTCTTTGACATATCAGTTAGCCATCCTCCACACAACATACACATTTAAATGTGATTTTCCAAGTTTGCCAATAATGTCTGCATGAGGAATAGTGTCAAAGGTGTTAGCCAGGTCTAGATATGCTATAGGTACTTCATAACTGCCGGTCATTGCTTTGGTGACTTTTCCAAAAAAACTAATGAGGTTAACAAGAGCGGACCTTCTTTAGACAAAGCTGAATTGGGAATGATTGAGCATTAACAGATTGTCATTGTTCAGATGAATGAGGTCTGAGTTAATACATTCCACAGATTTAATATGAGTCTAGTGGGTCTATATGTATCAGGGTTTGTTGTTGGGTCACCTTTGTGCAGTGGCATTATAACAACTATTTTATTGCTTCGGGAATGAAACCAGTGGAGAGATTTAGATTAAAAAGGGTAAGAAGAGGGACAGATAGGCCATATTTGGCACTATTCATTAGGCAACCTGGTATGTTATCTGGGCCAATAAATGAGGTGTTCTTTCCTTTTGAGATGGCTGATAGGACTTACCCCATAGTGATTAAAGGGTGTGACTGAGACTTGGGAATCTGTGCTATAACACAATATAAATATTATATGGTTTACATTAATCATATTATAATTAAAATTATAATATGGTTAATATGACATAAATGTGAGTAATAAGAACTATATCTGTGGACAGAGTATAAATTGTTCTAAATTTGTCATTTAGTATATTAACTACTTCTTTTGGGTTGGAGAAAGCAGTATTTTTTTGGCTAGCTCAAACACAGTTGGGTGTTAGTTTAGGTTTTTTAATGGCTATTTTAAGTTCATATTCAGCCCTGGAATCCTAGCTGTTCTCTGACATGTTTTACAAGTTTGCTTAAATGTGCTCTTAATGTAAGTAGAATGAGATATTTGAATTAAGTATTTTTTCTCATTACATAATTTATTTATTTGGGTGTTCCATCCTAGGATTTTTTTTTTTAATTTCTTAACAGATTTGATATGGATATGGACTTCCTCATCAATACAACTATTTATTAAAGTCAGAGGTAAAGGCAGCAGCTTCAGCAATGAGATCCATCAGGAGAAGATTACAGTGGAAATTATTTAGGTTATCAAGTACCTGAAGGCTTGTTTTTCAGAAATTACTAAAACAATATGTATTTGCAGGGGAAGTAAAACTAGTTTTAAAGGAAAAGATCACTGATTTATGATCTTATTTAACAAATTAAGATAATGGATACTGCGTTGCATAAGTTGTGGCCATATTTGAGAGGATACAATCAGGGGTATGGGGACCCTAGTAGGATGGCCAACTGATTGTACAAAGGTTTTAGCATTTTTAATATGAAGGACATGTTGGGCATGCTTACCACAAGCACTTTAGATCAGCCAGTTAATTGGTGGGCAGTTAAAATCCACAAATAAAAAAGTATTAGGTTTAATGTGGATTTCAATTAAGGTACAAAGATAGCCATCAAGCTCAGAATGTGGCATATACTGTACTAATTTGCTAGGGTTTTCTATAGCCACCTGAGCCCCAGTTGCTCAGATCCCACTACCTCACAGTCAGGGACTCAGGCAAATGGGAGCTGATATGTTTGTCTGCTCATAGCTTGAACTGGAATACTTTGTTTGACTGATGTATGATAGCCATGGAGAGAGCCAGAGAGAAATAGTGGAACTGCTGCACTTTGCCTGAACACAGTATTTGAGTTAGTGTAGGTGCACTGTGTATTGGAGCACAGGGTGGTATTTTAGGTAGTGACCAGAAAGGAGGGTTTAAGCTTTGGGAATGGAAAGGGGGATTTGGGTTTAGGACACAGGAATGGAGTTTAGGATTAGCTACTGATTGGGGAACTTTAGGATTTTGGGAGGGAGACTTAGGTCTAGAGAGTTTGGGATGGAGTTTTAGGATTAGGCAATGGTAGGGGAGTTTTAGGTTTAGGGAGTGACTGGACAGTTTAAGGAGTGATCAGGGACTTTTGGTTTAGGGACAAAATTGGCAATTGTAGGCATAACTTGGAAACTTCATGTTATTTATTTATTTATTTGCAGTACTTGTTGCTGAACTTGAAAAACACATGAATAGAGCTGAATATCTATTACTCTTTGTGACCTTTGGAGCTTGTAGTGAAATCCTTTGTCTAGAGAAGCTTAGCTGTTTCTTTGTGTGTGTGTGTGTGGGGGGGGGGATTCAGTCTGGCCTGATCTAGCAAGCGGCATTACTGCAAGGCTGTGCTTTTTTTATTGGATAATTTGGCTGGTTTCTGTTTCTCTGCCTTAAATAGCCAGTGTTTAAACCAGCTTGTACTTGTTTGCTCAAACCTGCAGTGAGATAGGCCTTCAGCTATTGCTCTGCTGTGAGATTGGAAAAGATAAGTGCTTATTTTCAACTGTTTTCTGCACTTCTGATTTGCTAAAAACATTTGCTGCATATCTGTTTAAACTCTGCAACTGTTTTTTAGACTTAGTGAATTCAATCCTTACCTCTGTTCTGATCTTGTGTATCCCACCCACCTGCTCAGCTGCTGTTGTGTTATTAAACATTGGTGGCTTTCAATTGCCCACCTTTAGTATAAATTTGATATTGGATACTTCCCCCAGTCCCATTATATCAGCTCATTCTTCTGTGTACAGTGTAGATACGTTGTGAAGGCCCACCCCTTTAGCTTCTCAGCCTTGAATTATCTTCTGTCTCCTCACTTTCTACTAATAAAAAGGAAAGAAAAAAAACGTGCCACTTCCTACTTCATTTTGCTGCTTGTGCTTAGGAGTTCAACTGCATTTAGCTTGACACATTTATTATTGCTTTTCAGTAGCCTTATTAAATTGATGACAGTATTATACTGAAATGCTGCTTTATTTGAACTGTCTTTTACTGTTGTGATTCTGAGCTACTGTTTTAAAGCAACTTACTGATTAACTATATTTCATTGCTATCTACTACAATCCCTTACTGTTTGCATTTTACTGCATTTCATTATTGTTTAACTGTATTTTTTCTTACTGTGAGTTCTGTTCTTTTGTCTGTAAATAGTTAATCTGCACTTCTTTGTTAGTTTTTTACCGTGTTCATAACCTTAAATTGAGGAGCATAGTCTAGATACAGGTTTGCTGTATCCAGAGCATCAGTTGCATGGTTTTTAACCCATTTTCAGGTATTCCAGCTACAAATAGCCATTAGTAGCACTTGTTTGACCAACTAGTAATACTACTCTTAGGCCTTCCACCCTTTAACCTCTTAGCTTTCTCTGGCCTCTCTCCCTCAGTTTCTTACAAATATGGATGGACAATTTCTTATGTTTTCTCCTGCCTGTCTGGTCAGTATAGACATGCTGAGACAGTGTAGCAACTGCCTCATGTACACGGACAACCCTCTACTACTACCACTTAGGAACACAATTTGTGAGAGATGCAATTACATCAAGCACCTAGTGTCATTGCTCTCTCCCGCACAAGCCAGTATATCTGGTGCTGAGAAGGTTGTCAAATAAACACCACACCTCAAACACTACCCACATCTGCACAACACAAACCTACATTTGTGGAGTTCCTCAACAAAAACATAACCAAACCAAAGAGACCTCTGAGGTCAAAACACTTGCGAACTGCACTACCCACCACACCACACACCACACATAGTGCACACACCTGTGTCTCACAGCCATTAAGACCTAAACATAAACCCAACATATTAGTCATAGGAGACTCCATTGTGAGACACAGAGATGTGCCCCTCACCAGGCTGGATAAGGAGTCCTGGTTAGTTGTTTGTCAGGTACCAGAATCCACCAAATCACCCATGAACTCAAGTTTCTCAAAAGGTACATTTATAAGTCTGTCATACATCATGTTGTCTTGAATGACTTGATACATACCTGTCTGGACTATAAGAAGACAGACATCATGGATCTCTATGAATATGTGTCCCAGGCAAGTACGTTCCTAGCCTTATGTAGCATTCTACCATCACCCAGAATGATGCCTTAATACAAATAGAAAATGATTGACATTAACAATTGGCTTAGTTTCTGGTGTCATTCCAAGGGGATCCAGTATCTGACAGCCTGGGATTACATGATTGACAAACCACAATACTTTGCTAGAGATGCCCTGCATCTGTCTCCCTTGGGCTTCAGGCTCCTGGCAAAGGCTCTTGCCTCCCCCATTGTGCCTTTTTTAGTCAATGTCTTCAGGTCTAAACTACCAACATGAAAAATTAATCAAAACATAAATTAAAGGTCATGCTGCTAAACGCTAGGAGTCTAAACATGACACTTAACTCATTGCAAGCATTCTTAACCCTGGAAGATGCTGACATTTGTATAGTCAGAAAACTGATTCAAAGCTGTAGAGAGCACCCCAACCATACTAGGTTACTTATCCTATCATACATTCAGACTCCAAACCGTGGGCAGCAAGGCAAAGGGAGGTGGAGTTGCAATATATATAAAAGACATACACACCTCCAGGCTGGTCAAAAAGTATGATTCACAGGAAACACTCCAGGTGCAGTTAACAATTGACAAGACCCCTATTCAAATCATAGCAAGCTATAGGCTTCCAACTTTGACTCAAGATGCCCACTGCACCTATCTGGACCTCTTCGAATCTATCAAGATTCAACCCTTTACCTTGATCCTAGGTGACTTTACCTGTCCAACTACAGATTGGAAGAAATACTCATGCCAAAACACAATTGCCCAGAGATTACTTAATTTCATCAATGCAAATGCCTTGGATCAGTTGGTCGATGCCCCCACAAGAGGTAAAAATATCTTGGGCTTGCTATTAACCAACATGAGTAACCACTGCAGCATCCTTACAGTGTCGTCATTCCTGGTATAATCCAACCACAAAGTGGTCATGTTCGAAGTCACCATCTCCCCTGCCTCCCCCCCCCCACCAGCTAAGGTTAAAAAAATTCCTGAGGGAAGGTATAAACAGCTTCACAACCCCCTCACCTCCATAGGAACTGGCACATATGTCCAAACCTACACCAATGTACTATATGACCATTTATATAGCTGCATGGAATCAGAAATACCCGACAGGATGAAATCATCCACCTCAAAGAAGACTAAACCTGTCTGGCGGACATCTGTAATAAATAAACTCTATAATAAAAGGAAATAAAAATGCTGTCCAGGACCAAGAAAGAGCAGATACCTAATTGGAAGCAATCTCTCCTTAGCCTGAACAAGCAAATAAGAGCACTAGTGAAATCCTCCAACGCAAACGCCGCATCCAAACTGGCCACATCTACTAAAGACAATCATAAGGCCTTCTTCACATATGTCTTCAATCTCAAGGGAAGCACCTAGATCTGTTCAGAACTGGGGGTCAGGGACACAACATACACAAATGCTGTAGATGTAGTATAGCCAACCTGCTGGCAGACAAGTTCAGTGAAAACTTCACCCCTCTGTCCCCCCATCAGTAAAACATGGCATCCCCAGTACCTGCCCCCTCCCCTTATCTCTATGGAGTAAGTCATCATTGCCCTCTCAAAGGCAAAAAATACAGCCTCCATGGGACCTGATAACATCCCAGGCTACATCCTACATGAACTCAGTCAGGAACTTGCAGCACCATTAGGCATCCTATTCAACCAAATCCTGAGTAACAGCTATGTCCTAGCCGAGTGGAGGACAGCCACTGTCATCCCTTTGCACAAAGACGGAGAATCCACCAATCCAGGAAATTATAGACCAATCAGACGAACTAGCCTGGTCTGCAAGGCCATGGAGTGGATTATTGTGAATCGCATTAACAAAGACATTGGCAGCCAACAGACACTAGGTACCACATAGTTTGGTTTCATCAAGACGAGGTCATGACTGTTAAATTTGGTTGACTTCTTTGAGACAGTTACCAAGGCCATAGACAAGGGGAAAATGGAGCACACCACCTACCTTGACCTGGCCAAAGCCTTCAATACTATTCCCCACTCAGGTATAATAGATAAACTCTCTCAACTGGCATCAATCCATATGTTACCAGATGGGTAGCAAACTGTCTCACAGATAGAACCCACCTAGTCAAAATAGGGGAAGACACCTCAAGCAGTAGACCCGTAATGAGCGGTCTATCCCAGGGATTAGTCTTAGGGCATCTGCTGTTTGAGATATACTTTTCTGAGGTGCAGGCCAAAACCAGTGGGCTTTGGCTGACCAAGTTTGCAGATGATTGCAAGCTGTGTGCTGTCTTCAATTCCCCTAGTGATGTGGATATCCTCCAAGAGTGCCTCACACAAACAAATGACTGGTGCCAGAAACATGGCCTCAAACTGAATGCTAAAAAAGCATCATCCTCCCCTTTGGAGAGAGTGACATCCCCTCAAATTATCACATTGATAATAAGGTCCTAAGCATGAAATCAGTCGCAAGGGACTTGGGCACCCAGGTTGATAGCAAACAGACTTTTGACCACCATATTGCCTCTGTTGTATGGAAAGCTTTCTACATGGCCCACCTCATTAGTAAGAGTATCTCATCCAGGGACAAGGTGGGCATAACATCCCTGCATTCTTCCCTTATAAGACCCATTATTGAGTACAATACCCCTTTTGATATATACCTCACAAAGCACATGCAGCATCTGGAGAGACCACAGACTTTCCTCACCAGGAGAATCCAGAACCTCAGACATCTACCCTATACAGAGAGGCTAAAGGCCCTGTCCCTGTACTCAGTCTCCTACAGACTCATCAGAGGTGACCTCTGTCTGGCATATAAAGCAATCTCAGACCCCACCTTGGTGGAACTGCTGCATATCTGCAAGTCAAGCTCTACTCGAATAACCTGCACCCGCAACCTCAACCTGGTCTGTGACATCAATAGTACTTGTTGTCCCAGAGACTCCCTCTTTTGTGGAATAGACTCCAGCTCCATGTCCACAGAGTACCTCATTAACCCTTTTTAAGCCATCTACCCTATACAGAGAGGCTAAAGGCCCTGTCCCTGTACTCAGTCTCCTACAGACTCATCAGACCTCTGACTCTGCATATAAATATAAGCAATCTCCCACCCCCACCTTGGTGGAACTGTGCTGCTGCAAGTCAAGCTCTACTTTCGAATACAACCTCAACCTGGTCTGTGACATCAGTAGTACTTGTTGTCCCAGAGACTCCCTCTTTTGTGGAATAGACTCCCGCTCCATGTCCACAGAGTACCTCATTAACCCTTTTTAAGCGCAACTTGGATAACTGGATGGGGAACAGAGAACACACCCCTGGGAGTCCACCTGTGACCCTGCTGGACAGTGGCAAAGGGTGCTGACTTGTTGGAACATGGGCTAAATTCTTGGCTAGGCTTATAAGGGCCTCATGGCCCACAGCCTAGTAACTCTCTATGATCCTATGATCCTATGACTAAGCCAATAATTGAGTACAACACCCCATTTGGTATGTACCTCTCCAAACACCTGTACCAATTAGAAAGACCACAGAAATACATCACAAAGAGAATCAATGGCCTCCAACACCAGTCCTATGTGGACAGGCTTAAATCACTATCACTTTACTTGGTATCATATAGATTGCTCAGAGGTGATCAGTGTCACCTACAAGACAATTTTGGACTCTGCCCTACTAGAAATGCTCCACATTCGCAACTCTAACTCCTTGGGCATTACCTGATCAAAAGGCCTACATCTAATATGCAACACTAACAACACCTGCCGGAGAGACAGGATTATCTCCCAGAGGTTGCCGTCTCTCTGGAACAGACTCCCCATACACGTCAAACAAAGTATGTTATTGACCCTGTTCAAGGGAAACCTTGATGAGTGGATAAGAAACCATTAATTTGTCCCAGGGGTTCCACTTGTGTCCCTCATTGACAGGGGTGACAGGTGCTGATTGAGGTTTCTTTTTTGGGGATAAGTCCTTGGTTAGGCTTGTAAGGGCTCCAGGGCCATTAGCCTAGTAACCTCCTATGATCCTATGAAGGCTGTGCCCCTTGTACCATACTTTGGATACATCACTCCCTTATGCATTAGCTCTGTATTTAGGAATTCTGGGACACTGACCTCAGGGTAAGGGCAAAAGCAAACTTTAAAAATGCCACAATTTCAGAATGATGTCTGATTCACTGCTACTGGTTTTGCACTTACAATGGGGATCCTACTTAACAATTTTGAGTTCAGAGTGGGTTTTTTTAACTCTAACCTGAACAGACTTGTTTCCCAGCATGTTATTGTTATGATAATTAACTTTAAGAAACATTAAACTAGGCCGCATATATTTAGAAGTGTGTCTCATGGGCTTGTATAACTTCAGACTGAACATAATACAGAAAAGTTTTACATCATTCTGCCATGTCTATGAACAATTTTTTGATTGCCTGATGTGCCTCATTTGCACTCACAAGTTTCTGCAATGGACCCTTAAACTAGAAACAATCTGAGTGGAATATAGGAATTAATCATGCTTCCATTCCAAGAGGTAACTGATACTACTTATAAAAGTAACACAAAACAGCAAAGCAGACAAATTTCTGGCAAAAAAAAATAGCTAAGAAGCAAAAGAAAGCAAACTTGCAATCAAATTATGCTTAAAACCAGCAAATATATGCATTGCTTATGCAGAAAATATTTATGAACAAGAGCAATTGTTTTTATCTGGAATAAATTGAAGAGTTCAGTGTTTCATTCTGCTTAACAGCATAATTTATACCCTAAATAATCAATAATATAAAAAAATTAAGATAGCAAAACTGATTGCCCGCCACTACAAATCTTGCATTATTTCAAATACTTTATAGAACTGCTGTAATTTATATATGATTTTTTGTAGACTACATGTCCTTAACCACATTTACTGAGTATCCTGTTCAAATATAGATGTTAATATCCAGCACTGACAAGCTATTGCTTTAAAGCTAAGTTCATATTCAAATTAAATTAAAAATGTACACGTATAAATGCTCCTTAGAATGAGGATGAAAGACTTGTTATGCAGGCTCACATTAATGCAGAAGTCAAAGCAGAAATTCAAATAGTAAAATAATAAAAATAAAAGTTCCTGGTCAACAGGTACAGAACTACATTGACCAGAGTTTAAAGTAGCATCAGTGTAGAACACGTTCACTAAAACCATTACTGTTAAGGCTAAAACATGATGAAGTTCATTGCAGATTTACCAAAGTACACAATCTGAGCACAGGCAATCTTATTACAGATCCCACAAATCCCACATGTGCAATACTTACATATATAAGTTTAAAAAGTCTTCCCAACTTAATTTCCTACTCATAAAATTAAAAATCCCTTGCTGAATTTTGATTTTTCCATATATAAATCAGTGGAGAATGGTGAGTTAGTCTACCCACTAATAAGTTTCAGAGGCTTTCCACCAAATAAAACTTAAAAAGGCCAGAGAACATTCCAAAGAAATTCAATAAACTTCAGTATGCATTTCCTGGTAAAGTACTCAGTACTTGCAATGATGCAGTGCAAATTCTGGATACAGAAGATTCCTTTACAAATCCACTTCTTTCCATTATTAAGTACGTCACTGGAAAAAGACATCAGAAATGTGGCTTGATTGCCATGTTGTTAAAATTAAATATACTGACTACTAGTTTAAAATACTGGTAATTGTGATAAAGCTTAAAATGTTATGACACTATGAAAAATGACAGGCTATCACCGTTTACTGAATCTGCTATTATCTGTATTATCATGCCATCTCTAATAATAACTCTAACCAAAGAAAGAAAATTTGCTTAGTGATTATGCATGGAAATAATTGCATATATTTTTATTTTCATTTAGAGGGTTGAAACATGATCCACTTTCTAATTTTCAGAAATTTTCATTCTTCCTTGTGTTGTATGTAATACGGAAAAATAACACTTACATGGCCCACACTTTTATGGCCCACATTGGGACATGTTAATGGCAGGTACTTTCCAGAGTAAATCTCTTCAAGCAAGAGGATTGCTTATTATCTAAAGCTGCATGCACTACAGGTACTTAGATGAGAAAAGAAAGGGAATTTGCAGACCATTGTGCTTATATTACAGAAGCCTTCATGGACCTCATGCCTATGGTCCATTCTACGTAAAAGAAGAAGGTTCTCTAGAACGAAATCTTCAAACTCTGGCTTGCATGCAGACAGATCATTAAACCATGTTGATGACTTAGTCGAAGCTATAAGAACATCCTTTGAATTATTGATCTGATGGAGGGTCAGATTTCAATAAGAAGTAGTTAGCGGCACCAGCAAATCATGCTACAGCCATTTCTATTGAAATAACTTATAGTCATAGCATAAAACAAACCTATCTTATTCATACCTTTTGTATTGAAATAGTTCCATTATAATACTATGGAGCTGATAATACACAAACAAATAAATACAAAATACATAGAAACATGACAGGCTGGAATTATTTAAGGCTGGATGTTATTTAATCTGCAGCCTGACCCATTATATCTCCTGATTGTATACAAAGCATGAGGTGCACAGTGCTAATATGACATTGTTAAAGGACTGCCACATCATTTTCTTTTGAGGTCCCCAGCAATACTCAAACTGAAGCATAAGCAGGAGAAGTCCTTTCTGGAATCACCTGCAGAATCAGTGAATTTATTTGGGATATCTCAGGAGAGTGCAAGAAGGTACATTAAGTTTCTGTCTGGACTATACAGCTTTGTTACCATTCAAGAAAACGGTATTTGCCAAACTGGGGATTGGGAGGGGGGGGTAAGGGGATAGTCCATGTCTTCCTACACTTGTAGACTTCCAGATGGCATAGCATTTCAAACTCCATCATTGCCCGAAACTCTCCTCTCCAAAACAGTTCTTTTTTAGCTCAGTCCCCTCCAATGGAGGTTTTTGAGTTTGTAGTCTACATTCTAAAGGGTATACCCTGAGCTTTTTAAAAAAAATGAAGTAATCGCCTCTTAGTTCACACAAATGTTCATATCTCTGGAACTTTAAGTGTTACTAGAAAACTGTAAATGGCAAACTATTCAGCACAAGATCATTTTTACAATGGCTGTATCCATTTGATTCTAGGTCTTAAACTGAATGTATAAGCCACAATAAACTCAGTAAACATTAATTTTTGTAATGCTGTATAAACAGTTTATGATATCTCAGTAACCATTCAAGCAGTACATATACTACCAGCAGTATTTTTTTCATAGAGCTGTGAGCTTTGATATTAGTCTAAGCAGTTGTATGTGTGTCACTAGATTGTTGAAATTTGTAGAGATAGAAAAATTACAATACAAATAAATAGTATGCAAATACGTCTCAATATCTTTTTATCTGCACCAGACAGAGATCAAATATCAATGCTTTTATGTTTGCCGCCATGTAAACTTCAAGCTAGAATCTTCTAATACCCTGTGTATAACATTTTTTTGAATTATTAATGCAAAAATGTATAACCAATATTTGATGCTACATGCATCAGTGTGACATAACTGCATAAATACCAAGACACATTACTTGGCTGTAATGAGTTCAAAATTGAATAATTGTTGCAGTTACCTTAGAAATTTGAACCACTGATTTAAAAAGATGTGCCTGGTTCTGAATAATTCCAGACAGAATTTTCTACACTAGATCAGTCAGCTGCCTAAACGGAATCATTAAAGAAGGAGATCACAAATCATAGAGTTAAAAACCTTCAAAGTACCGGCTGTAGTAAAGGGACACATGAACTAAGCAGGTAACTAACATGGTTTGTTTTCTGCATTTATTGTGTATCATGTAGTTCTCATCTTCTTCTCTTTTAGGGACCTGTGTGCTTGCATGTCTGTGAATCTCCTAATGCATGACTGTTCAAGACCCATTTGTACATGTCTAGATCACTTCTGCTTCAGATTCATTTGAATTCATTTTCATAAAATCCTCATTACAGTTATACTTATTATGAAGTATGCTTATACATACATGTTGATACTGTTATGTGGTTGCTGATGTCTCACTGCATGAAATACACTTATTGCATGAAGTGATTTGCAGCTGGGAGACAGCTATCCTGTGTGCTTACTTGCCCTACTATTACTTTGCTCCTTTTTGAACTAGCAAAACCTAGGGCTGTACTGATGAGAGAGTTTATATGTTCCTGCTATCAGCAAAGTTAAACTTTTTATTATTGGTCTTTTGCTTCCCAGTGTTGCCCAGTAAGACTCACCCATATCACTGTTTATTGGTTAAATCAAAATGGTCCTTAAGTAGAGTCCGTTAACCTTAATGCAGCCACAAGAATGTAACTCTGAGTTGCCAGCCTGGCCTAAGATATATTAGTGGGTTAACTGAATTATCACTATGAAGTGAAATATATTACATGGCTGATTACTGGGTTAAACACATGTAGCAAAAGGAGCTGTGTCTTAAAATTTCTGGTAAACAGAAAACCCATATTGTAACCTTGCAAATAGTAACCCTACATATTATTGAGTTGAAAGTGAATGAAATTATCATTCAGACAAAAAGAATGTTAAAGCCTTCCGGTCAAAGAAATTATCTTCAAAAAGGCCATTTTGTATGGGCAAGCCAACAAGTACCTCCTACACTCCAAAGGTTATGTATACCAGCTCCTTGATTGCAACTGCAATGGGAAAATGGAAAAGATCTCTCATGTGGTTATCACTGCCAGTGTGATTTCTGTGTTCAATGGCTGAGATTTTCAGTGGAGAACAGTGACTGCCAAGCACAAAACTGGCAAAACTGAACTGATGGGTTGAATGCTCATGCATTTATATCTCATTGACTAGTACGCTAGCCATTACAAAAAAAAAAGAAGAAGAAAAAAAGCAATCTGAGGCAAGAAGATTTGAAGCAACATGGACAGTGAGTGTGTGTGTGTGTGTATGTGTATAAGGATGGAAATCAAAAAAATCTCATCAGTTGTTCATGCAACCTCTGCTAAATGTGGTGTTGCTGTTTTGAATAATGCTGCTTTAGTGGGAAACATGCTGTGGGAGAAGGCTGATAACTGTGTTAAATTGAAATGCAGGCATTGATGGAAAAGTAATGAATTTCTGTGTTTAAGAAGATGAGAAGAGGATGGTTTTGAAATCAGTGAGTATTATTATATCTTTAGATGATTTAGTGCATGTCCTGCTTTCTTTTAGAAGTGTTGAAAGTCTGTTGTGGTTTGCAGGAGGTAGGATGTATACTTTTCAAACTGTAACAGTTTGAAAACATTTTTGAAGGCTATCTTTTTCTACTTCTACAGTCTTTGTCCCCAATGCTTATCAGTCATTAGCACCCCTCCCACACAATTAATAACATTTGTTCCCGCATCACTAAAGGTGAGAGTCAGCTGAGAGGATTCATCTTTAACTCATTCAAGCCTAGAGCACCTTTTTTGGATACTTCCAGTTAAAACCTGTAGCTCCTTATAGTGTCTAGAGCTCTTTTGGGTCCAACTTCTTTAACTAAGTGACTTATCAACTCATAACATGAAGTATTAAAAAGGGCAAGTAGTTCTTAATAAAATGACACTCGGATTGTTAATCTAGGATGTTCTAAAACAGAAAAACCTTGATTGTCTTATGCTTTTTAAGTTGATTGTTGACAAAACACTTTGGAATACAAGGATGTTTGTGGCTTTAAAATGGTGCAACATTCCACACCACGTAAGTGTTAATGAGCTAAGACAGTCATCAGCATGGTTTGAATTTTTTATCTCATGGTCTTAGCTACATGTAAGTACTCAGCTAATTAGCCCAAGAGGATATGCAATGTGCTGACCACACTGACTGTCCATCATTTCTACAAGAGACATTGCCAGCAGGCAGCTGTGCCCCTAACACTGAGGCATGGGTAGTGTTTTCTCCAGTCTCCAGCAAAGAAGTTGCTAATCTTTGTGTGTTCTCTGAATTCCTGCATCTCTCCATTTCCTCTGAGAAAATTGAGCAGGCCACACCTTTTTACTCATTGTTTTCTTTGCATGGCTCCTGCCATGTTGGCCCTACTAAACTGAATTCTGGTTGTTTGGGTCACAGAGTGGACACCATCTCTATGTGCCATCAAGAATCAAATCCTCTCCAAGGAATATTTAGCTAAACAGTTGGGGGTCATGTTTATTTGAATTTGTACTATGGACATTGATATTTATTTTTATATTGTCTTTTATGAGGACTAGACGTCTGCCTCCTACTCTGGTACAAAGTCTTGGACTGAAGATATACTTGGAATTGGGGAAGTGATGCCTAAGGTTTGATGCATTTGTCTCGACCCAGGATTATGTTATGGCCAGAATGTCTGGTTCTTGCCTAGACAACAATGAGCAGATCTGCTTATTTATCAGGCTTCATGCATCAAGCATGGAATGTTAATAAGGATTAGATTTTATGGCTAGATACTGTTAGTCCTACAATCGGGTACAGAGACTGGACTTGGTCTGGGTTCATGGCAACTGCACAGGAGAAGTTTGTTGAGGGGGTCAGACATACCTACATCATCTTTGGACTCTGAATTCATTAGGTGGGTATTGAATAAAAATTGGGCATTAGTATATGACAATACAGACGTAAGGAAGAACTTTTCTAAAGGGCCTTTGGTCATTTATTGGAAGGGCATTAGTATGAAATATATGCTTGAATCATCATTTAAAAAAAAAAAACAAGGATGGTATAAAGAAACATATGTTTAAATGTGTTCCATGCAAGTTTTGTAAAGATATCTTGTGTCCGTGTCATGCTGTAATAAGAGATGAAACATGGTATATTAATGATAGACACGACTGTCTGTCTAAAGTCATTGTTTATGTGGCTCTGTGTCAGAACTGTTCGGAGTACTATGTAGGAAAGGCTGAACGCATGATGTATGTTTAACAACTTTTTTTCCTTTTATAATTGTAATCCCTTTATTGCATTTTATTTATATTGTTGCTTTAAAATTTTGGGCACAAAAGTGTCATGTGATTGTAAATGTTTTAAAATAGCAGAGCATCACTTCCTTTCTGTTATGTGAAGAAGTCTAACAGGTACAGATGAAAGCACATATGTACTTGTTCTAAAGAAATGTGGTGTGATTTGCAGTGATCATGGAGCATCCATGCTTTTTGTTCTTTTTCCTGGTTTGTATTTCTCAGAACAATCCTGAGGGAGTATTTTCTTAGTACAATAAATTTCAAACTAAAGTTTGACAAAAGCACTTATCTTTTTAATGCTTTTATATTATTTTAACTCGTTGAAATAAACCGTGTAAATATTGTTCGCTCCATGCTTAGTGAATTTTATTTTACTTGTGGAGTTTTCATTGAAAAATGTTTCTTTTCTCTTAGTACCAAAGAACATAATAGCTTTGTTTTTTTTGTAGGAGGATAAGGAGATGCTTTTTGGAGGTGAGCCAGAGGTTTATTTCCAAAAGGTCAGTTTGCAACTTTTGGATTACCTGTTGTTTTGGGTTGGACCTGCAGATAACCATGTAAATGCCATATAAGAGGAGTTATAACTAGATAGATGAAGGGGTAACTTGTTTATAAAAATGGAAAAGAGTATCTGGGCAAGTATTGATCCCTGTGGTATACTTGAATGAGTATTGACAATATCTGAAAGACAGAAGACAAACTTAACAATAAAGAACCCGTTAGTAACAATGTCTTTGAACCACTGTGCAGCTTCAATGCAAATTATAATGTATGGAAGGTGGTCTAATAATATTGAATGGCCCACCATGTCAAAGGCTCACGCCAGGTCAATGAAAATGATACCAGTACTTCTTCTTTTGGCTTTTTCCTGGTTAGGGGTTGCCACAGTGGATCACCTGTCTGCTCATGATTGGCAGTGGAGGTTTACGGTGTTGAGTTGCCAGCCTGACGCCTAACCTTCCACAGAAGGCACACACACATGCACTCACACCTAGAGCCAATTTAGAGTGTCCAATCCACCTACAGCATGTCTTTGGGATGAAACCAGAGGAAACCCACATGACTACAGGGAGGACATGCAGACACCACACAGAAGGCACCCCAGCCGAGGATCGAGCTGGTTAACCTCTTGCTGTGAGGTGGCAATGCTAACTGCTGCACCACCGTGGCTAACCAAAAATGATAACAGTATAATTTCCTTTATTGATGTTGATGAGCCTTTCATCCGTTAGAGTCCTGAATACAGTCAATATACTCCTACCTATCCAGAAGCCATGTTGCAAATGATATTTTTTAAAGAGATGAGGTAAGTTGTTTATAAAGTATTTTTACAAGTATTGTGCCAAAGGAAAGAAGTATAGAAGTGGGCCTGTAGTGGTGGTGGAGGAAGGTATGGGATCTCTTGGAACAGATCTGACAAAGGCAGACTTTGACTGATGGCTGTTGTTAATTAAGATTAAAGACAGACTTTTGGGGATGAAAATGTAGG
The DNA here is from genome assembly GCF_019279795.1 of Protopterus annectens. NCBI lineage: Eukaryota > Metazoa > Chordata > Ceratodontiformes > Protopteridae > Protopterus > Protopterus annectens. Next base: position 899,311,060 of record NC_056725.1, on the reverse strand, counting down.
CCCTAAAATAAAAAAGAAGCCATGGGAACATGCTGTCCAGTCCAGGGGGGAGACTTGAGTAGGATCTGTTTGCTTAATGGAGTAATTGACTTAGCAATGATTTTAGTAAATTAGAATGGGCGGATGAGGTTTGTGTTGTATTTGAGAAGGAGAGGAAGGAATGATATACATGGAAGGAAGATTGGAGAATTGTATCAGGAAGTCAGAAGGTGTGATTATTTTACATGGCAGTTAATATGTCCATGTGAGGAAAGTTCCCTTGGAGGAGCTCTCCCAGAGATGTTCTTAACTTCATACTAGGATTGGTTGGAAGAATATAGGAATATGGTCTGTTTATATTTTAAGTATTTGGCTTTTTGCCTACAGATTGCTTTCATGGTGATATTCTATAAACTTGTGTAGTATTCTATACTTTCAATTTAGAGAACTTAGTGTAAGAATCCCGGAGGGATAGCTAGTAGGATGCAATTATGGCGCATTGCACCTGGTTTTTGGTGAGGTCCCTGAAGCAGTGCCACATCAGGTGAGTGCTGAGCGACTGATGAGAGGACAGCTGTGAAAACAAGCAAAAATGCCAAGAAATAAACCAAAGGGATTATCAATAGAAAAGAGTATTCAGCACAATAAAAGGATGTGGTCAGAAAAATATTACAGGAGGTGGGGAGAGTGAGGAAGACAGGATGATCATCACAACAGAAAGACAGGAAGGAGTAAAATGTTACAAAAGGATGGAAGTGAGAGGGAGTTAGCAAAAAAGTATAGTGTAAAGAAGGAACAGATGAAGGGGAGACTGGTACTGCATGTAAATGTGTGGGGCATCCAGTGACCAATACCACTGACTATAGAGCAGAACTGATGTAATTGAATATAGAGTCACATTTTGCTCAACTATTGTGTGATGTACAACCCAGCACTACAGTCTTCCACTATATGAACTCCCTGCTTGCAGGACTCGTGTAGCAACATCAATACTATACAGTATCTCTTAAGAAATGTCAAGGTTTACTTGGATAAGGTAACTTAAACAACTAAAATGTTGCCAGAAGATTTCCAGTCACATTAACTTTTATCTCCAAACATGAATACATCCTAGTGGTCATAGTTGCAATTATTTTAAAAATGCTAATATTCTTCAGGATGCAGTAAACAAAATATATACATTTATTTTCATTTCTAGCTGCCTTCAACCTTAGTCTTGCCTTCCATCTTCCAGTCTCTCTTACATTCAGACTACTGTACTCCGAGCACTGCTCCCCTTAGTCCATTAGCTTCCAGTAAAATTGTACAACTACTCACTCCGTTCCCAAGATTATGAGGTCATTATGCCTATCCTTGGGTCTAGCTAAAAGGAAAAGTGCCTTCAGCATGTTCTTTTATTTCTATGTTTACTCATAAAATCATAATATTTTTTGAATCCACTGCCTTTGAAGATTTAGCATGTGATGGCCAATGAACCAGTCTTCAAAAGTGATAACTAAAATGAAACTAGGAATGCCTAGTTTCTCTTCCCTTTTCACTCTAACATGAATTATAACGCATTTCCTTTTAAGATACTGTGTTGGCTAGTTCACTTTTTCTAAGTTTGATTGGTCTGCCAACTCTGAACTAATCTAGTCAAGTTTTTGTGCCATTTATGATAGCATTCTAGGCTCCCCTTTTACCATGCAAACATTTTCCAAGCAGATGGCTATTGGTTTAAAAATATCTTATGATAAATACAATAAGGCCTTCACTATGAAGTGTAGGTCTTTCTGTACAGAATAAGATGATATGCACATAGACTTCTTCAAAAATGCATTTGCAGAAAGTATTTGTAAGGCAGCAGTCATTTACTTTCATTCAGACCAGGTTAACTTTTCTAACTCTAGGCAAAATTCTTTGGACGATGACCAACAAAACCTTGTCAGAAATAATTCCTAAAATCAATCAATAAATAAATAAATAAATAAAATAGTTGGCATTGAGCATCCTCTATTACAATTTTAAATTATAGAACCTTCTCTTCCATTTGGGATGTTGCATCCTCTCCACCCCTACAGCCTAAATATATACGGACACCAAGGTCACACGACAATGGACGTTTTTTCATGAGATAGGGAAATAATGGGTTCTACTATAAAACATCAACATCCCTTAAGCTGTGGAGCCAAACAGATTTTTAAAAAATTCCCCAAACTCAGAAAGTTGAAAAAATCAATTTGAATTGCTTTTTTTTTGGTGGGGAAGCCCCACTATGCTCCCACAAGTTTGTGTATACCATGTCCAGCATTCGGTATTGTACCATTTATCTTTTTTTTCTGTATGCTACTAAAACTCGAGTAACTTTACCTCAAACATATGTAGGGAAGCTGATATGATGAAAGTACTATCCAATTTGCTCATCAGTATTAGCCAATTTGTATTATACCAAATCATAATTGATAAAAAAACATACTTTCCCTAGGTTAGGTCCACTAAAGAAACATTGCTCTGTTGGGCAAAGTCATAGTATCATGCCTTATTGCCATGTAGCTCACTTAGAATGCATTTATTTTGACCTTTGTATACAGCACGTATGAATCTGACCTTCTGTTTCCTAAAAGTATTCATCTCAGCTAGCAGTATACTCAGAAATGCACCACATAAACATTGCAATGGAAGAACTGAACAAAAATATGTTATTTTTTTCCTTTTTGCAGACTGTTATATTGTCAGAACACTATTCACAGTAAAACATATGTTGCTCCAAAGTACAATAAACAAAGCTGTGCAAGCTAAGCAAGAATAAAATGATTTAGTTAAAAAAATAAATAAAAAATGAAGCTGAAGTAAATAACTCAAGAAAATAAATAGAGAATAAAAAACAGACAGATGTAGTGTGTCAGGCCACAGTATGCATTTAAAGCTGTAAAAAATCCCAAGGGAAAACATACAACTTTTAGACTGTTTTGGGCAATAATTCTACTGCATGAAGCCACCCCAGAAGCATTATTTTCTGAAACACTAAGCAGATGGGGAAGAGACAGATGAAGTCAGACACGGTTAACCATCTACAAGCACCAGAATGAATAAACCAAACCTGAAACATTACATAAAGGAAAAATATTCAGCCAGACCTCAACTATGAAACCAAAGACTCCAGTACAGAGAAGAAAAAAACAACTGATGGATAGTAATGGTTTCTAAGAATGAATAATATTTCCATTAGGCTTGTAAAATTGTGCACTGTAGCACAAAGAAAACAGAGTATTTAAACCACAGACATCTCGGTTCTTTCAGCACTGAAGAAAATGAACCCATTTATAAGTTTTCAGGTTGATAGCTACGGATCAGACTTATCCAAGGTTCACTGAAAAGTTGACAGCCATTAGTACTGTTTATATGTGTCTGTTTTTATGCTCACTTAAATTGCACTTTTATGTTAAGTGCTATAAAACTGTTTCCTATAATTTTGAAAAAAAAAGCCTTGCACAGAATGTCAGGCACTAAGCACATGCAATACTTATTAAACCTCACCAGCAAAGGTGGCTTAGAAAATGGATGGTAAGACTGGACTGCCATTCTTTGAGTTAACCAATAAGTTGGTTGTAGTTTAAAAGGTAAAAACTCAAAAAATGCATAATATACTACCTCAAGGTAATGAGAGATACAAGTCACTCCTAGATATATTTGCAAAATATTACATTGAGAAATAGATGTTTTTTTTTTCTTTTATCTCAGTAACTGTTGATATTTGGTACTCTGCCTAGGTGGATTATGTTTTGTTAGCTGAAGTCCTTATTATATTCTTCCATTTAATAACTGCATACTAAATAGCAGCAGCCAGTTAAGGCTAAGACATATCAGTTCTTAATTTGTTGTATCCTGAATGAAGAAAAGTGAATTTCACAGCAGTACAAAATATGACAACTAAACTAAGCTGTAGAGATGCAGCTGAAAAAACATATATAGCTCATAGTTCTTAAAGAGAAACACTGAATCACTCCATGCAATGTCTACCTGTCTAATTGATTTTCAAGCTGTTTACAAACATGACAGATATACAGAAGTAGCTCTCAGCATTCTCTGAACAACTTTTTCACTTACAAAATAACACTCTTGAATGTCCATACATAGCTACAGTGTGGTATAAATAAAAACCAGACAAGGTGAACTACTAAAGGGGAATAAAACAACATGTAAGCTAAAGAATTATGTTACACCTTGATGCAGATCTAGCAGATCTAATCTAGGGTAGTGCTGAATGGTTTGAAACAGCACTGAGAGTATTCAAACAAAGCTGTTTTTTATGGGTTCAATAGTATACAAACGTTTTACTTGATCACAGGTAGCACTGACTTCATACTTCAAGCTAGTATTCAGTTTGGATGCATGAGTGTTACACTGTTCTACTGAGGAATATACACATCAAGTGAGTATAAGGAAGGCTAAAGGATGTCCAATACACTAGATGTGCATTTGTGTCAACACATACGTGTTCATACATGCCAGTGTAACTGTTTGCATCTTTACAGATGTGAAGTAAGAAGGTGTCTGTACAATTTGTGCAACATTTTACTGTTGCATTCATAGGTGATTACTAGGCTACCAAATTCAAGGAGCTTTTTTCATCCTAATCATGCTTGGCAAAATGTATCAGATAAGTTCTGATATCCCATGGTTATTTTAAGTGGGATATGTAGGCTTGAGATTAGGATGTCAGCCATTGCAGACTGCCTCTGTCTAGTAGAGACATAGGTGCCAGACCAAGGGTAATTGTCTAATTCCCCAGCCACTGCTCCAAGTTACACTTGAATTAGGTTAGGGAAGAAATATCCATTACCACTTTACCGGACTAGTACTATTAATGAAATGCATGATGTACAACTAGATTTTTTATTTATTTATTTATGTATTTATGTATGTATGTATGTATTTATTTATGTATGTATGTATTTATTTATTTATTTATTTATTTATTTATTTATTTATGTATGTATTTATTTATTTATGTATTTATGTATGTATTTATTTATTTATTTATTTATTTATTTTCTTGCTTACCTGCTTGTTTACCTTTTGACAGGATCAGTCTGACTAGGTCTATGCCTGTTATGAGAGGAAAGTTAGGGGTGATATTTATACTCGAGGGAAAGATGTTATATTTCTTGGTGACATTTTCATTGCAGCAGAGCTATGAGTGAATGGTGTTGGTAGTACAATGCTTGTGAGTCTTGTTACTTGCAGAGTGAATGTAGTTAGCTCTGGTAGTGCACAAACACTAGATGTAGCACAGAGTGTGAGTTTACCATTTGAGCATACTCGTGGACCGGGTTTAGATACATAGAGAGCTGAAAAGTGTAGAAGTATGTGCATTATATTGTATATTTAGAGTTTTCGAGATCCTTTCTTTATCAGAAGACACCTTTGAGTTTGAAGACTAATTCATCATATTTCCTTTATGTAAAATAATACTAAAGAGGCGGAATGAGCACACAGGTCTGAGCATGTAATCAAAATGTGAGCTAATACGATCTGAATGGGTGATATGAAAGGTTCATACCTCATTTGATAGACATTTCATCAGTTTGAAGGTTGTAATTAACCATGAGTACAATAAAGAATTATACAGTTTAAGCCAGTTTAGTTGTTTTATAGAGAGAGGAAAGAGATGTAATCTATAGTGTTGTTTTTGTGAATCTGGCTTATTTATTATAGCATTGTTCTATTTTTCTGATAGAGAGGAGTGGATTTTGGTTAGTATAGGAGAGGTATATAATAGGGTGGGGAGCAGAAAAGAAGTGGCTATGTTGTCTAGCAGAATCAGTAAGGCAATATTTTCCTCTATAGAAACAGCCTAACTTTTTGAATGTTTCTTTATGGCTTGCTAAAGGTAGAAGTGAAATTTAGGCAGTTGTCTATAATGTCACATCTAGTAATTTGGTGAGGGATACCAGTTCTATATTGGACTTCAATGACAATATATTAAAGATTTTTAGGAGGAAAGAGAGTTGGGGTAAACTGTAGTAGTTTATTTTATTTATTTATTTATTTTTATTCAGAAGCTGTGTGTTGTCAAGCCAAGCTTCTATGGAGTAGAAGGATTTATGGGTGAGTGTTTGGAACAGGAGTAGTGTCCTAGCAGCACATATTAGAGTGGAGTCATCAGTGTATTGTACTATGAGGTCCTCTTTGGCTGCTGTGTTTAAATCATTGATGAATAAGTTAGGCAGTATTCTTCCTAGGATGGAACACAGTGGGTTTCGATGGATATGGAATGGAAAGAGGAGAAATCATCTTGTCATTTTTGTGTTTGGGGCCTACTAGTGAGGTAACAAAGACTCTAGGTAAATGAGGAGAGTGATAGCCCATAGAAAGAAGTTTTGATGATTAACTGTGTCAAATGTCTTGGATGGATCCAGAAATAGTACTGAGGTTAGAAGACCTGAATTTCTAATGTGGTTTATTATATCTATGAACCTTAAAAGGGCAGTGGTTGTACTGTGATTGGGTCTGAAGCCACACTGTGAAGGAGAGAGGAGTTTATGACAAGTAATATATTTAGAACGTTGAATCTTTCCATGATTTTGGATAAGGGTGAGAGAATGGTTACTGATGTATAATTTCTGAGTTTGGTTTAAGAGTCATTTATACAGACAGGTGGTCTGCAGGAAGTTTTCCATAAGGCAGGAACATTTTTCTTGGGTAGAGCTGTTTTTTCAAATCTTGATAGGATATACATGGGTGTCTATAGTTAGTTTAAGGTATTCAGACGGAAGTTGGTCAGGAGCAGTGGTTGTTGCCTTAAAGCTGCACATATATTTTTGATTGAAGATATTGGCACTGGAGTGCATGTGAAGGTCTGTTGCGGCTTCAGTGATATGGAGTGGTGAGGCTGGATTTGTAGTAGTTTTGTTTTGTAGGAGGGTGGTTACTGCTTTTTTAAAATGAGAGTTAAACTGCGAAGCAATGTCTTGGAAGTTATTGTTTGAGGACAGGCTAGGTTGGGTTGATTTTCCAGGATTCGGTTTGTTTGTGTCTTTCAGCTTTTCCCGGTTAGGAGTCGCCACAGCGGAACTCCGGTCAGCTAATGATTGGCAGTTGATTTTTACATAACGGCTTGCCAGGCCTGAAGCACAACCTTCAATGAAGGTACGCCCATTCACGCATGTCTCCACGCAGAAGACGCTCTAGCTGAGAATCGAACCGGACAGCGTCTTACTGTGAGGCGACAATGCTACCGCAGCACCACTACCAGTAATGTATTTATAAATTTCCAGAAGTTTTTTTTTTTTTTTTTAGATTGTTTGATGATGAATTTCAGGTGTTGTTATAATATGTTTTCCCCCCCTGCTTTATGCACATTGTTGCAGAGAGGTTCAAGACTTGATAGGTAGTCATAACATCCAGGCTTTATGAGCCACTTTGTTTTTCTTTAGTTAACCAGGGGATTGGTTTGGTTTTAACTCCTTTTTTGGTATTTAATGGTACTTGCTATTCTAGAGTATTTATAAATATTGTATTCAATGTGTCTACTGCTTCATCAAAGCTAATAGCCCTGATAATCTGGAACAGCCTGGAAGTAAAGGTTCTTGTTACTGAAGATGCTAACTGTATTATAGTGATAAACATCAGGGGGCTGTTTGGGATGTCTGATCATGAGCAAGAATGCAACTTCACATTTTATTATCTAGGAATTTTTATTGTCCCTGCTTCGGTACCTAGTCTGTTATTCAACCAGATAAAAATACTTATTGATGTGATTTTGTTTTGGAATTTTATGAGATCAACGCAACTCTTGATTCCTGAAAAGAGTTAAAAATTATCTCCTTTTCCCCTATGTGCTTAAATTCCTTCCCTTGCCATACAACAGTAATGCTTACAGGATGTTTTTGAATAACTGCTAACCATTATATATGGAAAGCATTTTCCTGAGATATCAATATCTATATAGCTTCACAGGTAAGTACTAGGCTTGCTGATCTTGTGGATTATTTGAAGTCTAGCCAATGTCCCTTAGAGTGATTTTTGTATCATTTTGGACTAATTCTGAGCATATCTGTGAGTTTTGAGAATCAAATCCCCTGTACTTCTTATGTGTGAGGCAAACACCGTAACCATTATAGCAATCCTCAACCCATGTATATAAATATATATCTGTATATCTATCTATCCATGTATATCTATAGATAGGTGGATAGATATGTGTGTTGGGTGTATGATTTGTGCTTACTTGTTAAAGGCAGTGGTTCTGTCCTAAATTATACTATTTAATTTATGAGCAAAGAGCACTGTAAATTGATTAAATAAGGTTTTCCTTTCTTCTTTCTCAGAATACATGCAATGCAGGTTTTAATAATTAATGTCTTTATTTCCCAGGTATCAATAAAAATAAAATCCTTCTTAACACAGGTTACTTTTATTGTAGATTTAGCTCACCACGTCTGTATCTCCCAAGTAATCATTACTCAAATTATCAAATTACTGCAAACTGGATTAATTTTGTTAAAGTACCCACATATATCTCTACAGTTCACAAAAAATGTTGGGTCTATATTATAACATCGAATTTTATAAAGTTCGAATGTTATAATATCGAACCATTAATGTTGAACTCTGAAAACAGCAAAGGTGCAGGACACCGAATTCTTTCCCAGGGAAAGAATTTGATGGGCCGTTGCTGTGGCTTCGCTGTTTTCATCATTCAATATGTTGGAATGTTATGTGTTGGGTTCAGGTAAGTGTGCGATTTTGTGTAGGTTAGGATTAGGGGGCGGGTTAGGTGAGTTAGGGTTAGGTAGTGGGTCAGGTAAGTGTGCGGTTGTGTGGACGTTAGGGTTAGGGCATGGGTTAGGTGAGTTGGGGTTAGGGCGCGGGTGAGGTGAGTGTGTGATAGTGACAGACCTTAGGGTTAGGGTTGGGTTAAGGTAAATGGATAGCTAGTAGTGTATGTAAAGTTTAGATTAGGTTTAGGTGTAGGATTTTAAGTGTATGTGTGTGGATTGCTGTTTTTTGTGTGTGTTTATGTTGTGTGTATCTTTCTTGGAATAACAAATTTTTTCCCTGGGAAAAAATTTGCTATTCTGACTGTTAGATGTTTTCAGATTTCAGTGTTTAGGGTTCGATATTATAACAGTCAATGTTTACGAACTTTGATGTTATAATATAGACCCAAAAATGTTATCCTAGTTAAGACATGGTACATATAGGCTTAAGGTGAAGGCTAAAAAGTACAATATTGTCTGTTTCAGAGAACAGCAATAACCCAAAACATACAGTACAGATAACATTTCCATACTAAGCAAAAGGTAGTTTAAGGTCTGGACACTTGTGTTGAGTGTTCCTTCTCCTGTGTTTGTCACATGACAACTGTAGTCTAGATGCAAACATGTCATGATTCCCCAGAATTCAGCACTGACCAGACCAATTGCACCATCCAGCACTCCCTTTGAGATGTAACTCACTCAACACTGCAACAAGCTCAAAAAGCCCCAGAGGTTCCTAATCAACAAGATCAGTGGTCATAAACACCTTAGTTACCAGGAAAAACTGGAAGCCTTTCCCCCTGTACTTTGTATTTTGCAGAATCCTGAGGGGTGATCTGTGCTTTGCTTTCCACAACTTTAGAGATCCAATGGTCTTTGATCTCCTATATCTCAGTAAGTCAAACAGCTCAGCTAAAACTAGAACCAGAGATCCAAACCTTCATCATCATATTAACAGAACGCAGTGGAGAGATAGATTCATCACCCAGCCCATCCCCCTTCTCTGGAATAAGCCTGCACTGCAGCTTAAGACATTTGATTAACTATTTTCTCTCCAAACTAAACCTGGATGACTGGATGTGTACTCTCAGCTTCACCCCAGGACTAAATGGCCTCTTTTACCTTGAGTTTGGAGGTAAAATGTGAGGGTCAGTAATGGCAAAGTGTACATCATCATCAGACTAACCTAGAATTAAAACTCCAATGAAGCTTATAAATACTTCAGCAATGGGGGGGGGGTAAAGGAAGACTACTGAGGAAGCGTTGCACAATGTACAAAGGATTCATAACATAGTAATTATGATTGGGTCGCTGTTCATAACTTGCATATGGCATGTTTGAGACACAGATGCCAAGAAATTCATGCCAAGAGCAAATCTTGAGAGGGAAATCTTGAGAACATATAATTAAAGGTCGTAATCAGAGACCAAATCATAATTCTTTGTAGTGCATGGGATTTTATCTACTCCATGTACCACTAGTTACAGAAAAAAAAGAATGCTAAGTGTTTTGCTGGCTTTCAAAGCCATAAAGCACTTAGTGAGTGCTATCACTCACCTTGCCATGCCTCTCAAATGTCCAGATTTTTGCAGCATACTCAGATTTTTTTCTCATATGTTTGGTCTGGTTCTCATAAAATCTTTGATTTTCAAACAAATCTCCAAAGAATGAAGTCACTAAATAATGGCATACATTTGAATTTCAGATTTGGTATCTTCAGAAAATGCAGGTGAACACACATATGCTGTTATTCCAGCTGCTTTCTAAGTTTATAAGAGGAAGGGACACCTTATCAGTATGGACAGCAGGCAGTAACAAATCAGTTTTTATCCTGCCACTGTCTTTTTCTGGTCTGTATCCACAGATTTGACTGCCTAGCATGGGACCTGACTTTAACAAATTAAGCAAATAGTGCTTAACATTTAGGATCGGGTCTCGCACCATAGTGCTTAACTGATTTGTCTTTTTCTGAATATCGGAGCATAATCACCATGCTCCATGCACTGCAAACTAATTATATTTTGTTTGATGTAGAGCCATTATGCTTTTAAGCTTTGGATATGGAGGAATTGATCTGACATGTGTTATGTGGAATGCATATTCTGACAGACCTGGGATGGAGAGTTTGTAAATATACATATATACACTGTCAGATACGCCACAGCCACAACATGTACAGAATGGCACACAATGAGTGGTTGTCATTGGTAGTTATAGGAACAAAACAGGGAATGGATGAAGAAATTGGGTTAGCATGGGTCTACAGATTGGGCATGACAATGACTCATATGAAAGCAAACAGATGTAGTGTGGATAAGGCAGAACGATAGGATTAGGTGTGCAATGTAACTTGCTGCTAGGATGGAATTTTGCTGCATTTGTTAGATAATGAAACTTTCTAGGTAGACCTTGAGATGTTGCAGTTTTCCATATTTTCACAGCTCCATGCTGACAAGTCACTGAGCATGTTCAAATTGATTGCTTATAGGTGAGATCCCAAAATGTAATACCATGAGGCTATGGGCACTGCAGGAGTAGTTCCATGCAATCTACATTCTGGTTGGTTCTCCAGTCTTCCATCTGTGGGAAATATTAAGAGATTAAATATCTTCATCATTATGTGCATCTCAGCAAAGAAGAATGGATGTAACAATAAGGGAAATACATGTGCATATACAGAAGCAATATAATCAAATGTGTATCTGTAAAGTATAAAGCAATTACTTATTGCTAATAAACATCTTAACTGACCTATAAGAGTTCATTTTATGACAGTGCTACAAACATCATGCTAGTATTGACAACATAATATTCAGTATTAGTATAGGAAACACAACTTGTTGGAAAAAATAGCCATGCATCTCCTGTACCTTTACCTAATAGAACCATCTATTTCATATATGTTGACAACCTTCCACTATATTACTTTTTGGATTGCCATAAAAGATACAACTGTGATGGCACATCACTAAGAATGCATGAACATAATTCAGCAATATGTACACCTGGATGAATATGCATGTTGCATGTCATAACCATGTATTACCCAAAGTAGCAGTCTTATGATGTGTAGGGTACCGACATTTGCAAAATTTGGTATAACATGTACATCTGCAGATCCCTCCCACCACAGCAAAACAAATATGCATGTTATTGGCATAGCATCAAGTTAGCATGACTACTTGATGCTATGCTATGCCAATAGCATGAAGTTAGCATGACTACTTAACTCATACATATTCAGCCATGCAGACAGAAAAACATGTATATAACTTTTTAAGCATAGTATATGAATCAGTGGTAATAAAGGTATATCACTGAATAAGTGCAGCGATCTGAATGTAGTTCATAACAGAGAGTTTTACACTGGCATCTCATTTACCACAATTTGCATTCATCAATAGGTATACATTGGAACCATGTAGGCTACACTAAAACTGGTAATGCAGCAGGTCACACAGCATGACTATCTCGCCACATATGTTTCATACATCAATAATCAACAGCATGCATGGATGAGTTGGTAGAAGACTATACATCTAATTGCAGCACAGTTGCCATTGAGCTCTCAATACTACAGATTTGTATCAATCTCATTGTATTACATGATGCATCAGTAATGTATTATGTATGTCAATACTACATCAGGTAACAGCTGACATCAGAACAACAAGCAGTGTATGACATACCTCTTATGCACTATTGCACAGAAACTGCAGCTGGAAATGTACAGATAGAGATACCTACATGCATTAGTGCAACTCCATGCAGCTGTCATACTTGCACATAGACTCATTTAATGTGCCATTGGGAGTAAGTGGCATGCCTTTATAGTGGAATACAACTACGTTGAGAAAAACTTTTAAAACAAAAAGCACCAGTAAAGCTTTCGGGTCTACACCCTTCCTCAATGCTAAATACAAAATCAAAAACACATGAGTTAGAGTTTAAATAGGAGCCAAGAAAAGTCATGTGATCGCAGCCAGCCGATCAAATGACAACAACATATTCCTTGACTTGTAAGAAATTATTAATATCACCAATCACCAATATTTCTTAGAAGTGAAGGAATATGAATGGATTTTGAGGCTAGCTGCTGACCATCTACCTGGCCTTAATACTGCTGTTACCTTAAAGCCCAATCTACTGAGGCTACAGCAGAGTAAATTTTGATTGTAAAAATGTTCTATATGTGTCCCTTAACAATATTTTTATGTGTGTTTTATTTTTATTTTTATTTTTTATATGTGTTTTTATGTTAATTTTAAATTCTGTATTTTTTAAAATAACCTGTTTGTGATTTCATATGTTGTTGTCATTTGATTGGCTGGCTGTGATCACATTACTTTTCTTGGCTCCTATTTAAACTCTAACTCATGTGTTTTTGATTTTGTATTTAGCATTGAGGAAGGGTGTAGACCCGAAAGCTTTGCTGCTGCATTTTGTATTAAAAGTTTTTCTCAACGTGGTTGTATTCTACTGTTGCTTTTTTGTTTCCAGTACTACAGTGGGTGCCTATTTTGGATCATGCCTTTATAGCGCACAGTGATATGCACATAGACTCATTTAATGTGTCACTGGAGTAAGTGGCATGCCATTTTAGTGCACAGTGACATGCACATAGAATCATTTAATGTGTCACTGGGAGTAGATGGTGTGCCATTATAGTGCACAGTGACATGTACATAGACTCATTTAATGTGTCGGGAGTAAGTAGCATGCCATTATAGTGCACAGTCAGTGGGAGTAAGTGGTGTGCCATTATAGTGCACAGTGACATGCACATAGACTCATTTAATGTGTCACTGGGAGTAAGTGGTGTGAAATTTTAGTGCACAGTCACTGGCAGTAAGTGATGTGCCATTATAGCATCCAGTGACATGCACATAGACTAATTTAATATGTCACTAGGAGTAAGTGACATGCCATTATAATACACAGTGACATGCACATATATCTGGACAATTTGATCTACACTGCAAAATAACTATAGGGTAATTGGAGGAACACAATGTTATTGTGTGTCTTTGCTGCACAGAGTTACACTTCTGTGTGTCTTACAAATGTTTTTATGTTCTGAAACCAACAACAGCTGTTGCAGTTACAGACATTCTTTATCAATCTCCTGCATGGTAGTGTTGAGTCTTTCCTTGAGTCGTCATGATACATGAGTATGTCAGCGTTATATATGTTTTATATCATGTGACTTTTAATTTTGTTATTTAAAATATTAAGTAGCAAAAAGTAATGTTTCTGAAGAATTAAACAGAAATTGTGAATGCTTTGGCTTGTGTTGGTGATAAACAAGTTTTGTTTTTTAGCATTATATATGTGCATATTGTATTGGTGTGTTCTTACTGAGTACTGTTTTTTTTTTTAGCCTTGTATTGGTCTGTTAAGATGCCTTTTGTATAGGACAGGGTGGATACATGCTGTTTGAAAGGAGTCTATGTGCAATTATCATGGCTGCATGAAGTGTAGAATATATATACTGTACAATGATAACACGGTATTACCAAAACCCTATTCCTGTGGCATTGCTGTCATTAGAACAGGCCAATAGGTTGCCTGAATGTACATGCAAACAACATCTCTGAGTGTCTATTATCTATTTTGTATCTTTGCATGTCCATGTGAGCACATCCATGTGTGAGCATGTCCGTGTGTGTGTGTGTGTGTGTGTGTGTGTGTGTGTGTGTGTGTGTGTGTGTGTGTGTGTGTGTGTGTGCCTGTATCTATGCATGTGTGTGTATGTGCATGAGCGTGTCAGTATTTGTCTGTGTATGGGTCTGTGTGTATAATGCCTTTCTGGTTCAAATCTGCCTAGCAGAATTTGGGATCTGTGGTTTGTCATGTTGAGTCTATTGCTGTTTGTGAGTGTCACACATGTATACACATGTACATGGTGTGCACATACAATCACAGTTTCTGAGGTACATGATATTTTAGTGGGGCTAATGTAGACAGATAGGTGTGTCTGTGATGATGTAATAGACAATGAAAATAGACATGTTTTTTGGCGTGTACTTAGATGGCTCTCTTATGGAAATAGGAGAGTGACCTGTCCACTTTAGCATGTACTATACTGCAATGTCACAGCACATGTCACTGCTTACATTGCCACAGAGTTGATATTGATATGGATATGTGTTTCCTCCATATACCAGTTACGTGTAGATTGGACCTCTGCCCCACTAAGCTGATGTAGTCTTGTATGTTTCAGTTAGGTTAAATCCCTTACCAGGTTATTGCCATCTCTCTTCTGGATTTGATCTTTCCATCAGTATTAAAGGATGACTTAGTCATCACCATCCCAAACA
This sequence comes from Protopterus annectens, assembly GCF_019279795.1. Taxonomy (NCBI): domain Eukaryota; kingdom Metazoa; phylum Chordata; order Ceratodontiformes; family Protopteridae; genus Protopterus; species Protopterus annectens. The sequence continues at coordinate 899,296,017 of NC_056725.1, read as the reverse complement.
TAGCTGGTTTAGACTCTAATGATCTGGACTGATATAGACCTATTTCCTACCTTCCATTTTTGTGAAACATTTTCCAGAAAGTAGTTGATGCACAGTTGGATTCTTATTTATGTAACAATAACATCACTACCCCATTGCAGTCTAGCTTTCATTCCAGACAAAACAATAAAACTGCACATACTATGGTATTTAATGATCACATCCTGTGAAGAGGCAAACATTATTACTCCATCCTGCTCCTATTGAATCTCACATGTGTCTTAGATGCAATGAATCATGGGATATTTTTGAACCCTTTACTTACTTATTGCAACTTCTTTTGTCTAGATTTAGATTGGGTCACCTCCCAGACCTCCAGGTATGAACATAGATTTTTACTGGGGCTGAATTTTGCTTAATTTCAGTTACTTATAGAGTGTCACATGGTTCCACACCAGGCTCTCTGTAATTTACTGTTTATACATCTATGAGAAGTTTAAACTATCACTGTTAAATGATAGCATGCAGATGCACTGCTTATTCCTTCATAAACATCTGTCAAACATCAGCAGTCTGAATGATCACTTTGAAACAACAAACACAACTCCAGCTTGGTTAAGCAGAATGATGCCCTGGAGATCATCCTTGGCCAAGTCTTCATAGACAAGGTTCCTTACCATGTCCTGACCAGCTACAGGTCACCCCCATGACCCACAAAGCTCACACCTCTTTCCTAGATCCACTAGAAGCAAAGCACACACTATCCAACCATATACCCTAATTATTGAAGACATTAACTACCCTTCCAAGGACTGGGAAATGTATACTGCCTGTAATTCAGAAGCACAACATTACCTGAACTTTATCAACATGAAGACTCTAGACCAGATAGTGTTCACTTCAGTCAGATAATGAAACATACTGGACTGGACTCACCAATATGGAAGAGCACTGGACTTTCCCCTGTGTCAAGCGATCATTGGTGAGGTCAGACCACAAAGATGTTTCCTTTATAATAAAAATCAACCTGGAAAACCCAACTAAACCCATAACAGTTAGAGCTATTCTAATGCAAACTAAATCCTATTTAATGATAGTTAATCAAAATTTACATCTCCCTCAAATGTTGAGAACACAGCTACCCATGCAGAATTATTTACTGAAATCCTATACAAACATGTAAATGGCTACACTGAGACTGCCATATCTACCAGACATAAGCCCAAATCTAACACCAAAAAGAAACCTCTCTGGTGGAATCTTTACCTTAAAAGGGTGTATAACAAAAGAAAAAAAAGCCATTGTCAAAATCAGAAAGAGCAACTCTAATTATAGTATGAGCTCTCTGATTCATCTAAACAAGAGACTAGGAGATAAAGTTAAGTCCAACAAGGCCAACTGCAAGGTCAGGATAACCTACTAGGCTAAGGGCAAGCCCTTCTTCAGTTATGTCAGGAACTCTAAAGGTAACACTCAGTGGTGTGGAAAACTAGTTATTAATGACACATACTAAACTGACCAAGGTGACGTAGCAAATCTACTGGCTGATAAATTTAACTCTACCTTCGACCCACACCCCCGACTACCCCTGTGAAATCCTTTCTAGCATATCCCCACAACTATCAATAGGAAGCAGGTCCTGGCAGTGCTCGCTAATGTGAAAAACACTGTTTTAATGGGCCTTGTCAATGTCCCTGGTTGCCTCCTAAATAGCCTAAAACATGACCAACTGAGGCACTCTTCAACTATAGCCTCAAAACACATTAAATTCCATGTGAAAGAAGGGCTGTAATGGTGATCCCTCTTTAAATGGGTGGACCAGCAACTGATGCTAGGAACTAGAAACCCATCAGTCTTGCAAGTCTAATATGCAAATGCATAGAAAGAATTATCATGAGAATGATCAATAGGGACATTGGCAACCTATAGACACTGGACCCATGGCATTGTTCAGGGGAAGGTCTTGCCTACTCATACTGGTAAACTTCTTCAAGAGGGTCACCAAGACTACTGAAGAGGAGAAAATGTGCATACTGCCTACTTTAACATGGCCAAGGCATTAAAAAAATACCCCACTCAGGTATTATTGACAAACTCTCAGAAATAGGCATAAATCCCTACGTACCTTGCTAGATTACTAGCTGGCTCACAGATAGAACCCAAGAAGTTAGGATAGGTGAGACCACCTCCACCAGGAGAACTGTAACAGCAGACTATCCTAGGGCTCCATCTTGGCCTGCACCTGTACAGAATTTACTTCTTGGAAGTCAAGGCTAATGTCAATGGCCTCTGGCTCATCAATTCCACAGATGACTGTAAATTGGAAGCTATCCTGGATTCTCCCCATGACACCAGCATTCTACAAGAGGGTATAACACAAATAAATGACTGCTGCCCAAGCTAAAGATTAAAACTCAACATAAAGAAATGCATTATAGTGCCCTTTGGGAAATCATCCTCCAAAGCTAATTGCTCCATTGATAATCACTCTTAAGAGCTGACTCTGTAGTTAAGGATCCAGCAATATATGTAGACAGTAATCTGGCCTTCAACAAACATGTAGCCAGATAGTAAGAAACTAATTTTATATTGCTCAACTCATAATGAAGTGTATGGCATCCAGGTTCAAGGAAGTTATAGTTCGACTCTACTCAGCCCTTATCAGAGTCTCCATTGAGTATAATGCCCCCTTTGGCATGTACCTAACCAGGCACTTGCAACAGTTGGAACGTCCTCAAAGGTTCCTCACTAGGAGGATCCAGGGTACGATTATCCTGTCCTACACAGATCACTTTAAGGCCCTATCTCTGTATTCTGTCTCCTACAGGTTACTGAGAGGTGATCTATGCCTGGCATATAAGGCATCCATAGATCTCCAGTGGATCTCTTTCTCATCTGCAAAGCAAAACGTCCCAGAAACACTAGATCCAATGATCTGAACTTTGCCTGTGATATAAACAGAACATGGTGGAGAGACAGACTGATATGTGTCTCAAAGGATCTCTACATTATGAAATAAGCTGCCATCCACATGTAGGAGAGTTCATCCCTAACTTTATTCAAACAAAACTTTGATTATTGAATTGGAAATCACAAATTCACCCCTGGTCTGTCCCCCATGCCTCTAATGGACACAGGTAAACAGTAAAGTAAATTAATCCAAGTAGCCTACCTCCCATAACCCATAGCTGTCTCCTTACTAACACACCCTATTTTTTAGGCATCCAAAGTACTCAGAGGCAAAACTGGGTTGGGTTGCATGGCTAGACTTATAAAGATCCTGTTTGTCATTAGCCTAGTATAAAGCTGTGAAACTTAAACCATCCATACCATTATTGAATGGCAGTTGATTATTTAAAGCTCAACACCGTGAAGATATTGGCTGGCTATACATGCTACCCTGTGGGCCTAGTCTGTTCTAGACTTATCCCCACATATCAGGTGTTGGGCTGACAATTTGGAATTTGTGCCAAACATGCATAATGTGGCTACTGTTTTTTGATAACAAACAACCTCTTTAGGACTTTCAGAGTTTTCAGGTTTAATGTTAGGTATATTACCCTCAATAAGCACTTTATTCCATTGTCAGGCATTCCCACAGTCATTCATGTCATGAAATCATCCCATATGGACTGGTGTCATGTCCTATACCTAAAATGACATTACTATGAACTTAACCACCTTCATTTGGGTCAAAAAATGTAGCCTGGCCACTCACTGGCGTATCTCATTACCAGCAAGCTAAACCATTTTTGTGTAAGCTATTCTGGCTGCTGGTTTGTCAGCAGATGATATTTAATCTTTTGGTCATGGTAAATCTTTATTGCAAAACATTGGCCCACACTTCTTGTAACATCTCCTGGCATTGGACTGGCAGTACCACACCCTTTATTCAGCCATCCAGGTACTGCTGCCACTATCAGTGGTGCAGCTTGAATCTTCTACCATTTGTGCCTTTCCTTATCTTGAACATGCCTCCTAGACAGCTGAGGGAGACCTCCTCACAAATGGCTTTAAAGGCTTCTTAAAGACTGATTGGTTTGAAATTTTTTATAGGTTCATAGGTTCTTTGGCATTCTCCTTTTATACACTATACCTGACACTCTATGCCAGTTGTCTGTAGCCCCTCTGATTCTAACTTTTTCCTCTTCATTCAGACTTCCCTTCTCCTCAACCACTCTTACCAGACTTGAAGCTATTAACCTGTCCCACTATCTTCTCTTCTATCTCAGTTCTCAGCTTCTTCTGATTTCCCCACTTTGCTATCATTGCCACTATCTTAGCCGTACTTAGTTTCATCCCATGTACCTTTAGTTTTGCATTTCATTCCCCTATCTTTTTATGAAGTTCTTGCTCAGAGTCTGCCTGTAATGCCACATAATCTGCATACAACACCTTTAATGATCAGTTCCCTCCAACCTGTTTGCTAATGTAATTCATCACCAGTATGAACAGCAGTGGGCTCAGAGCTGAACTCTGGTGGACACCCACTCCCAATGTGAATGCCTCTGTGAGGCCGAACACTGTCTGTACTTGAGTTATTGATTCCTTGTATATAGCCTGAACTAATTGTACCAATGTATCTTGGACTTTGAGCCACCACAGTACTGCCCAAATCAGATTTTTTGGGACTTTGTCATATACTTTCTCCAAGTCTAGGAATGCTCAGTTGGACTCTTTCCTCATCTCTAGTTTCTTCTCAGCTATCCGTCTCACTGCAAACACTGTATCAGTTGTGCTGTATCCTGATCTGATTCTGAACTGCTCATCTCCCATCTTATTTTCTATTACTCTTGTATCTATTTATCAATCACCCTGTCTAGAACTTCAGTGCAATGTGACAGGAGTTTGATACCTCTGTACTTGCCCACAGCTGTGGATATCCCCTTTGTTCTTGTAGCGTGGCATGATTATGCTTACTCTCCAGTCATATGCGATATTCCTTTCACTCCACACTGCTAAGAGTACCCTTAGGAAGCATTTTTCCTCTATCTCACCCAGCATCTTTATCATATCTGAGGTGACCGCATTTGAGCCTGCTGCTTTCCCTGACTTCATTTTCCTTAGTGCTGTTCTTACTTCTTCTAGGGTGGGCTCATCTTCTTCTGTCATCATAGGTTGTTTCTGGGAAAGCACAACTTCTGGGAGGTTTTCTTCATTTACAAACTGCTAGAAGTACTTCTTCCATCTGCTTTTGAGGTCCTGTGGACTGGTGAGCAGGTTGTTGCTGGGATCCTATATGAAGGGTGTCTGACCATCTTTTTTATCTTTCTGTCTTTGCCTTACATGCAACCTGATATAGTTTCTTTGTACCAACTATGGAGTCACTTCCCAGAAGCAAGTAGCATGCCTCTGATGCCCTCTTTATTTGCTGTTGCAACTCCTTTCTTAGCCTCTTTGTTTGCTAACCAGTATTCCTTCCTAGCCTGATCCATCTTTTCTGTCTCCCACTTTTTTCTGTACTCCTTTCGTTTGATGACTTCCTCGACCTCTGCATTCCACCACTAGTACCTTATTTCTAATAACTGGTTCATCTACATATGTGTTTGTTAGTCCTCACACATTCTACTTTGAGCTGATGCCATTCTTCTTCACCTCCACCTATTTCCTGTTCTTCTTGGTGTGCTAGAGCCATGAGCTGTTGTGCTTTCTCTTTAGTCAGCTTCCAGGTCTTCAGCCTAGTCTCTATTGACCTTAGAGCCCTCTCCGACCATTGCTTGCAGCTGATTGTGACAACCAGTGGTTTATGTCGTGGGCTGACCGTTTCACTGGGGATGACTTTGCAATCAATGATTTTACCCCACTATCATCTCCTTAGTAGGATGAATTCCGAGTTGCATGTTGGCCATTCATGTACGTGATCTTGTGACTCTCTCTCTTTCTGAACAATGTGTTGGCTACTATCAAGCAATTTTCTAGAATGGCCTTTCCTTCGTTATTTCTGTTATCCCACCCATGTGGACCCAGGAAATCCTCATATCCTGTTGTCTGTCCTGATATGGGCCTTCAACTCACCCATTTTCAACACCAATTCATGTTGTCCTGCTTTATCTAGTATGCCTTGCAACTGCTGTCTGAATGTACTCCTCTCCTCACTATCACAACCCTGTTGTGGGGCATAGGCTGAGATTAGGAATACTGTCCTATCATTAGGCTGGAGTCTGATTGCACAGGTCTGTCACTAATTCTGATGACATCCCTCATTGGTTTCTGAAGCCTCTCTCTCACCGCAATTCCCACTCCATTTCTAGGCTGTCCCCCTTCTGAGTAGTTGACTATATCCCAAGCCAAATGGCTTTGCTGTGCTGCTCTTCCATCTTGTCTCTTGATTACATAGGATGCCCAGCCTCCTCCTTACCATCATGTTATCCACTTCCATGCTCTGTCCTGTCAGTGAACCTGTACTGAGTGTAGTAATTATTAGTAAATGTTTGGCAGGTTGATTGGTTTTAAGTCCAGCTTTCACTAAAGAGAGCTATTAATACAAGTAATGAGATGCGGAAGTGTAAATCAGGAATCAGACACTAAATTTTTAATGATGCCATCATTTAAAATGTAGTGTCTGATTCTTGATTTACCCTTCTGCTTCTCCTTATCACTTGTATTACTAGTTTTTGTGGTGTTTTTCTTGACTCAACAGAGCTATCCCAGATAACCCAAGCTGGGCAACTGAACACTAGCTGGCCAGTAGCTTATTGATCCAGCACTGCTGGGCTTTATTGCAGCACAACTGACCAACAGGAACAAATACAACCCTCCCACCATTAGCATAGGTCCCTGGTGTAGGCTGAGTCCTCGACCCACTTATCACCGGAAGATACCCATGCACATTTGGTGACATTAGTCAACATAACCAAATCATCTAGAGCCATATTTTTACACTATCAGTTGGATAGCCCTGCCACATTGCACAATCTGTCATCCATATTCTCTTATCTTGAGGATATCGTACACCACAGTAGCTGCCCAAAGTGGATGGTCTATACAACGCTTAACTTATAGGGCACCATGTAGAGTCTGTGCTGCTGCCCACAGCTCCATTCACTGGTGAGTTTAAGATGGAAAAACACAGCATGTTTTTCAGAGGTGAGTAGGAGCCCCATAAAGACTCAGAGAGAACATGCAAACTCTAATCAGGCATTGGCCAGAGGTCAGGATCAAACTTTGTGCCTTATGCATGGGAGATTGTTGTTAAAAATATCTAAATCAGTGCTTGGTTTAATATAATGTTGTAGTGTATTCCATGCATCTACTGCTCTTTCAGAGAATCAATTATTATACTGTTCATTCCTACAGAATCTTCTACATAGCTTGTACTTTTTGATAATCCCAAACATTCCCAGAGGTAGCTGTTTCTAAATGCCCTACATACCTGTATAAGATATCCTCTCAAAGATCTGTATAATAAACTGTATAAGTTCAGATAATTTAGTCTTTCATAATAACTTACATTTTCACATGCATGGATGACCTTGGTATATTTCCGCTGTTCTCTTTCTAGTTTACTCATGCTTGTTTTCTTATAAGGTTTTCATATTGTTATTCTGTACTCTCATTTGGGTCTAATGTAGCTAGTAAACAATGAAAAACAATGAAAAAAAGTCTGCATATCATTGCTGGAGCCTTCCTGTGTCCTGAAAGAGTGCTCTTCAAACTATCTGGAGATATACAGAGCTGAGTATATTTTTCTGGCACTTCAGAGCTGTGTACTGGTAATTGTTGTTTGACTAATTTTATATCATTGCTGGCTAACTTCAGAGTTGTGCACTGTTATTTTTGCTTCACTGTATAGTTTTTCAGATCTCTGCTGAAGGTGCCCCCCCCCATTTCTCTGTGTCTTAAGTTGCTATAACTGGTTTTACATTCTGTGTCTTATCTGACCATCTCAAGGATTACTTGCATAAAATTAGATCCTCTTAGTAAAAAAGTCTGCATATCATTGCTGGAGCCTTCCTGTGTCCTGCTGGAGATATACAGAGCTGAGTATAGCTATATATATATATATATATATATATATATATATATATATATATATATATATATATATATATATATATACCTTTCCTGTAACTAGTGCAATCCAGATTCAGATGTGCTGTCTCCAAGACTGTATATAAGCTTCTGAGCCCCCCAAGCTTTCTGTGTTGGAGGGAAGCCTTCTAGCTTATCAGTGGGAGTGGTAAGCACTAGGTAACCTATCTACCACATAAGGAGTGGTTCTGGCCCAGAAATTGTAGTTATTGGCTGTTTGGGCAGATTTTCCATCTCTCTCAATTTTCTGATTTAAAAGCCCGCATTTGCACTTGTTTCCCCCTTTTCCTGTAACTAGTTTTGTCCAGATACAGATTCTTAGTTTTAGCACTTGAATTTGCTTATTCATGATCAGCACTTGTTCAGAACTTGTAAGCACTAAATAACCTACTAATTACTACAGCACTCAACCTTCCTCATTACCTAGAGGAAAACAGTTTTGGTACTTACTTTCCTCACTTGCTTAGAGAAAAACAGCTCTTGTACTTACCTTCCTCACTTATCTAGAGGAAAATATTTTTTATTCAGGCATGTCCAAGGGTCAGCTCCCAGTGTTCTCTCCTGTCTATCTGATGAATCTGGGCATCTTGGGGTAATGTAGAAATTGTCTTATGTACACAGACAACTCTCTCCTCCTACCACGCAACACTACAACCTGAGAGAGATGCACTTATCTAGCCAAACTGGAGGTAAAGCTCTCTCCAATCAAGACTGAACTTGACAGTCAAGAGGAGAGGGTAAACACTTGCACCACACCACACTCATCACATAGTCTCACTAAATCTACACCACCAAAATCCACACATAGAAACACAAAAACATTCATGGAGGCTCTCAATAATAATCTGCTCAAGCAACAGAGACCTTCAAAGCAGAAATGCAAGCAACTTCCACCCCCCCAACACAACCCAAATGACACATAGCCCGCAGACTCAGTGTGCCACTCAACTACAGCCAATAAGGCAAAAAGATGTACCCAACACACTAGTCATAGGTGACTTTATAGTCAACCACACTGATGTCCCACTCACCAGGCTAAACAAGGAGAAGGTTACTGTCAGCTGCCTGTCGGGTGCCAGGATCCGCCACATAACCCACACACTCAGGTCAGTCCACAACAAGTACAAATATGACTCTGTCATTGTCCATGTTGGTGTGAACAACCTGAGCCGTACCTCCCTGTACTACATGAAAAGAGACATGGAAGAGCTCTCCAATCTTGTAGCCCAGGCAGGTATGACCCTAGCCCTGAGTAGCATTCTGCCATCACCCAGAATGATGCCACAGTACAAGGACAAAATGATTGACCAGCAATTGGCTAAGCTTCTGGTGCCATTCTAAAGGGATCCAGTATCTGTCTGCCTGGGATGACATGGTTGACAGACCATGATACTTTGCCAGAGATGGCCTGCACCTGTCACCCCTGGGATTCCAGATACTGGCTAAGGTTCTTGCCACCCCTATAGTGCGTTTTTTAGGCAAGTTCAAATAATAAATTCAGCACCGTAACAGGAACAGGCAAACAAAAACTGAGGGTGATGCTACTCAATGCTAGAAGTCTAAATCTCAAAATGCACTCACTCGAGGCACTCCTTAGAATGGAGAACATCGATATCTGTGCAGTGACTGAGACCTGGTTCAAGGCTCCAGAGAGCACCCTTGCACTACCAGGCTATAACTCATACCACACTTTTCTGCCATGTAACCTGGACCAGAACACCAAAGGTGGACGTGTGTCCATATTTATTAAGGATATCCACACCTCCAGGCTAGTTGCTCAGCATAATGCAGCCAAGGTTATCCAAGTGTGACTAACTCTGGGCAAAGCTGCAATCCAAATTGTAGCTTGCTATAGATCACCCACCATGCCCCAGGACTCTCACTCCTCTTTTCTTGATGTACTGGAAAATATTAGGGATCAACCAAACACCCTAATAATGGGCAAATTTAACTATCCCACCATTAACTGGGAAAACTACTTATGTACCAACTCCTTCACTCAATGCTTTCTGGAATTCATAAACTGCAATGCCCTGGATCAACTTATCCACACCCCCACCAGGTACAACAATATCCTAGATCTAGCCATTACCAACATGAGTGACTGGTGTTCCACACCTGAAGTCAACGTCTCATTGGTCCAATCCAACCATAAGCTAATTACCCTAGATATCCACATCCTGCCCCCACCACCCCATTAAGGAATCCATGGTAAAAAATTTCTCCAAAGCCAACTACATGCTTCTTAAGAGAGAAGTGGTGAACTTCATGACACCCATGCAGATGGACAATACAGTTACGACTACTGCCAATATTGCCCCATGGCTCTCTAAAGAAACTAAAAAGCTAATTCTTTCCAGAAATAAAGTCTGGGCTAAATGGAGAAACCATAGAAATTCCCTTGACCTTCTTCATTTCCGCCAACTTAGAAACTTGACAAAAAAAGCAATAATTACTGACAAAAAAACCTACTACTGCAAACTTCAACAAACTCACCATAACAACCCCAAACAGTTTTGGTCATCTATAAATAGACTCCTCTCCCCAGGAACATCCAAAACTCCAGATACTCCCCACCTCACTGCAAATGCTTTCAACTCTTTACTGACACAATTCTATCACTAGCTAAACAACTTAGCACTAATAACTCCAACCCACCTATAAACCAAACACATCCTTCAAATAACTTTAAAATACAACCCGTTCCTACATCTTTCATCTCTAGACTTACCCACAAACTGAAGTATACTTATAAACAGGACAATCCAAGAGGGAACCATCCCAGACATCTGGAAAGTATCCCATATTATCCCTTTACATAAAGGTGGAAACTCCATTGAGTACTCAAACTATAGACCAATTGCCCTCCTTTCTCCCTTAGCAAAAATAATGAAAAATGTATTCACCAACAACTTTTACAGCATCTCTCTCAAAACAACATAATAGCAAACTGTCAACATGGTTTCAGACCACATCACAGTACTACCACTGCTCTCCTATCATTTGTAGATACTATCAACAGGAATTTCTGCTCTCTTCATTGACCTCTCTAAAGCTTTTGATAATCTTGCCATTAAGTACCTCAGGGCTCCATTCTAGGACCTCTTCTTCTCCCTGTTCATCAATGATCTTCACTTAGCTATTCCTCAATCTACCTGCATTCAATATGCAGATGACTCCACCCTTATCTGCTCTGCTTCATCTCCTAATGAACTTTCATCTATTACTCAAAATGTCTTCAACACTGTAGAAACTTGCCTCTTCCTCAATGTCTCCTAGCACTAGATCCACCCCTTGATTTCACCATCTCCTCAAATAATGCCACTCTCATTGCTCCTGAACCATCAACAAAATTACTAGGAATAACAATTGATAACAACCTCTCCTTTGACCAGCATATCAACAACACCATTAAAACAGTCAATAGAAAAATAGGAAGCCTATATAGAATTAAACCTTTCCTAACATCATCATCCAGAGCCAAGATTGCCCACTCTCATCTTTTGTCTACTCTTCTTTATGCCTCACCAATTTTACTAACCAAACTGGCTACTTGTAACCCTTTTAGAACTCATCACTGTATTAACCTACAAAACCCCAATTCTTTCTAAACTTTTAATCCCTTATAACAACCTAAACTCCCATCCAGTAAACTTATGTCTACCATAACAAAGACTTATAATTCGTGACTCTCTAATAATACTGTAGGAAGGAACTGGAATCTGCTTCCTAGCACATAACACTTACTACATCTCTGCCTCTCTTTAAACACAAAATCAAAGATTACTTCCAAAGCCACTGGCTCTGTTCCTGTTCAAAACCTGACTAATCCTTTACCTCCTCTGTGCTATCCTACTACTCTGCACTTTCCTACTGCCTCTCTTACTGTATTCTGCTTCAGTCTACCTCCTTTTAGAGTATTCTGTTTCATCTTACCTCTATGCTAATCTGTCACTACTTTCCCTTCTCTTTTCTTATACTGCTTCCCTTCCTCACCTCCTATTTTAGTGCTTCTCCTTCTCCTTCTGTTACTAAGATTAGTTCTTTATAATATTATTAATCTATTTTGCTCTCTGTTTTGTGCCTTGTTCTTGATGTTATTTCAGCTACTCAATGTTATTTTTTTTTGTTTATTCATCTATGATGATTTTGTCCATTTGCTTGTCTATTGTAACATTTTGTGTTCAATTTTATGTAAATGAAATGTATCCAGCTAGACTAGCCCGGTCAACAAATGTAAAATAAATAAATACTGAATCCTACACAATTGCACTTTATATGCGCTTACATGAGTGCATGGATCGTGCTATCCCAAACAGTACCAAGACACTATCCTCCAAAAAAATGAAGCCAATCTGGTGGTCCCCTGCCATAAAAAAGCTATACAACAGAAGGAAGAAACTGTTGCAAAAGAGAATAAAATCCCATGAGTGGAGGAGCTCCCTGGTCAGCTTCAGTAAGAAGCTTCGATCCCTGATAAAATCCTCCAAAGCTAGGCACAAAAACAAAATTGCCACTGATTCTAAAGACAACCACAAAGCATTCTATAGCTATGTCAAGAATCTCAATGGCAACACTCAGATCTGCTCTGAGTTACAGCACAATGGCACTAAATATACAGACCCAACTGATATTGCCAACATCCTGGCAGATAGGTTCACTGCTAACTTTACCCCCCCTCTCACCCCCTAAAGATCCCATCTCTATACTGGAAGAATCCAAAGTTCCTGTAATCACGGCTGCACAGGTAAAAACCACACTCTCCAAAGCCAAGAACACAGCATCCATGGGACCAGACAACATCCCATGCCGTGTTCTACACGAACTATAGAATGAACTGGCACCCCACCTAAGTACCATATTCAATCATAGCCTCACCTCAGGCTTTGTGCCTGCTGAAGGGTGCACAGCATCGGTTATCCCACTCCACAAGGGAGAGCCACCACGGACCTCGGGAACTACCGCCCCATTAGCCTGATGAGCCTGGTCTGCAAGGCCATGGAAGGTATCATCATGGAACCTATAAACAAAGACATTGGTAATCTCCAAACTCTGGACCCCACCCAGTTTGGTTTTGTAAAAGGCAGATCATGTCTCCTAAACCTGATAGACTTCTTTGAAGCAGTCATCAAAGCCGTAGATAAGTGTAAGGTGGTTCACACAGCCTATCTAGATCTTGCCAAGGCTTTTGACACCATCCCCCACTCTGGAACTATAAATAAACTCACTAAACTAGGTATAAATCCCTATGTCATAAGATGGGTTGCCAACTGGCTCACTGACAGAACCCACACTGTGAAAGTAGCAGACTACAAATCCAACTTCAGACCAGTGACAAGTGGAGTACCACAGGATTCAGTCCTGGGTCCTCTCCTGTTTAGTATCTACTTCTCTGAAGTACAGGCTAACACAGAAGGTCTTTGGCTAATGAAGTTTTCAGATGACTACAAATTAGGTGCCATAATCGAAACTCCTAACGATGTGGACATCCTACAAAAGGGCCTCACTGAGACAGATGCCTGGTGTCAAAGCCATGGCCTCAAGCTCAATGCCAAAAAGTGCATTGTCATCCCCTTTGATAAAAACTCTGTACCCATGAACTACAACATAGGCGGTAGTATACTTAACACCAAAAGTGTGATAAGAGACCTTGGGACACAGGTGGACAGTAGTCTCTCCTTTGATAATCACATCACCAGAGTAGTCAGGAAATCCATCGATGTGGCGCACCTCATCACAAAAGGTTTCTCATCCAGAAAAAAATAGGTCATTGCTCCCCTCTTCTCATCACTCATTAGACCTATTATAGAGTACAATGCCCCTTTTGGTATGTACCTCACAAGACATCTACAACAACTGGAAAGGCCGCAGAAATACCTCACAAAGAGGATTACCGGCCTCAAACAGATGCCCTACGCAGACCATCTCAAAAAACTCCAGCTTTACTCTGTCGCATTTTGCCTACTCAGAGGTGATCTCTGCTTAACATACAAAGCTATGTCAAACCCAGAGCTGTTGGACATGCTCCATTTAAAGAAATCCCAAACCCACCGAGCTACACGCTCTAGGGACCTAAACCTTGTCACCACAATAAACAGAATATTCCGGAGGGATAGATTCCTGTCCCAGAGACTTCCCATACTCTGGAATAAGCTACCTATCTATATCAAACAAAGCTCCTCATTAGCACTCTTCAAGAAAAATCTTGATGATTGGATGGGAAATAGGAAATTCACCCCGGGGTCACCTCTGTGGCTCTGCTCGACAGTGGCACAGGAAAATAATTTTCTTGGGTGGCAAAAGCCAAGGTACCTTTTTGGCTTGGCTTGTATAAGCCTCAGGGCCGATAGCCTAGTACCTACCTATGATCCTATGAACCTATGTGATCATTTCTGATTTCCTAAACTTTATAAATCTTTTTATACAACCTATTGTTCTATAGTTATCATTAACAAGTTGGTTGATATGATTAGAAAAATTCAAAGCTGGATCTACCCATATACCAGGTACTTAAATGAATCTACACTTTCAATCATTGTGTACTGTACTGATATTCACTTATAAATGTATGTCTCCCAAATCTCATATGCTTAGCTTTTCATGTATTTATCAACATATTATTCTTTTGTGCCAAAATGGTTAATTTAATCAAGTTGTTTTACAGACATGTCCTATCTATATCACATATAATTAGTTTACCCAATTTCAGGTAATCTGCATACAGACCATAGAACACCTCAGATAAAAAAGACAGGAAAGATACAATCTAAACAAGTAAGGGCCTAGGACAAAGCCTATGGGGCACCCTGATTATAACCAAAAATTTCACTTGTGCAATTGCTGCATGATACTTGCCATGTCCTATTTGTCAGCCACACAGTTATCCATCTTATCAAGAGTACATCGATACCTAGTCGTTCTAATTTATTGAGCAGTGCTTTGGTGTTTTGTGTATGAGCCTGTCAAATACTGAGGGTTAATCTACATAAATTATATCACAGGACAATTTTTCATTCATAGCAGTTATTATATTGTTATAGAACAGCATGTTACGTGAGGTAATATATTTTCAACATATGCATGCTGATATATCATTTCAAGTCCCAACCCTTCCAGTTCTGACAATAACTTATCCAATATTACCATCAGCGTTATTTTTCCACAACATGAAAGTAGATGTAAGGGTCTGTATAACTCTGGTTTCTCCTGCTTCCCTTTCCCGTTAAAGACAAGTTTACTAAGTGAGGAATCTCCCCATATTTATATGACGTAGTAAATAATAGATATAATGGTACGTGTAAGTTTTTGCTGAAGTGTTCTCAGACCATTATTACTAATTCCATTTCCACCTTGTACTTTGTTTGGATCCAGTTTTATAGTTTTTTTTCAATATAATCTAATTTGATTTCAGTAAATGAGGATACCTGGATGTCATTAGGACAACATTTGTGGAGCCAAACTGTTTTGCATAACATTGTCTAAATATATCTATAATCTGTTGCATCTGAGAATAAATTTTAGAATCTACACACAGTTTATCAATTTGTATGTCTTTACTCTTATGTAGCTATTAAATGTTTTCCTATTATACTTAATATCTTTATATAAATTTTCTTAAAAATTTTCTTGATCTTGTTCATACTATGCTTAATTTGTTTGTCCACCTTGTCTATTTCAGTTTTCAAAGTTGTAGCTCAACCTCTTTTCCATTTCTTCTATTTTTTGTGTCTCACCATAATCAAGTATCTTGTTTTTATAGATATATATAATCCTGATTGTTGTGGGCCTAGATCCTGATGTTAAACACTGTTTTTTTTTTTTTTTTTTTTTTGGATTCCAACAGTTTTTCTTTCAAAGCTTTCTACAGTACTTCTGCAGTTTTTCCACTGAATGCGTTATTTTGATAATTTTTACATGATGATTGTTTTGATTCGATATAATCTACGGTCTTGTGTGCATTGGTTTAGAATTCAGTTTGGCAGAATTACCTAGCAACAAATTAACCTTTATAATTCCTTGATCACTGCATATCAATGTTTAAAACTTGACATGAAGTAACAGTATTTCTTTAGGAACACAAATAATGGGCGGGATTCAATAAACCCTACATGGCTCACCAAAACCGTGTCTGCGCTGTGCAATCCACACAGTAGCGCACCAATCTGTACTCATTAAGTGGCTGTGCATGATGTGTAAAGCTGCATAAACATGGTAAACATCGTGGTATGCTAATTATTGCATAAGCCACTGAATTGTATGCTAATCAAATAATTCAAGATGGCAGAGCTATTCAAGGAGCTATAAACCAGTTGTGTACACTTATGGTAGGTTTTCCCCTGGTATTGCAAAAATTATTGGACTACAGGCACCAAAACTACACCTGAGGGAAAAAATGTTAGGTGCTGCTGATGCTGCTGTTCTGCATGTGTATGTGCAACAGGCTCAAGTCTATGCTGCTGCTGCTGCTAGACCTCAGGCAAGAAGAGAAGGCTGTTTAGAACCCATTTAACTTTTCATGGTCTGCATGAGGTTGAATTAGTAGAGCACTACAGGGTGGATAGAAACACATTCCAGGAAATCTGCTACCTCTGTTGTCCAAAACAAAAACAAACCAAGAAGAATCAATACCACCAAGTTATGTGTTGCTCTTGGACCTTTTATTACAGGAAACTGCCAGAGACCAACAGTTGGCATGCTGGGGGTGTCACAGGCATCAACATCCTGGATGCTACAATCAGTTCTTGAATGCTATGCTACAACATGTCAGTGACTATATATCTTTTCCCCATGATGCCAAGGACAGAACTACAACTATGCAGGGTTTCTACCCCATAGCATACTTCCCTGAGCTCTTGGGTGGTAATGACTGCATGCACACTGAGATCAAAGCACCACCTGGGTAACAGCAATTGGTCTATATTAACAGAAAGGGGTACCACTCCCTTAACTGCCAGGGTGTGTGTAATGCTAAGGGAATCATCCTGAATGTGTGTGCTGGCACCCCGACAGTTACCAAGACTCCCATATCTTGCACAACTCATAGCTCCACTAGAGGTTTTCAGGGGGTGATATCCCGCAAGGCCACTTACTGGAGGATGAAAGGTTTGCACTTGAACCATGGCTAATGATGCCCATCAGAAATACACACACACCCATGGAGAAATGTTATAATGAGGCACACAATCAAAATGAAATATCATAGAACGTGTGCTTATGCTTCTGAAGTTACAGTTTCAGTGCCTAGATACATCAGGGTGTGTACTTCAGTACAATCCCAGTACTTGTACCAAAATTATCCCAGTCCATGCTATCCAACCCAATATTATTCTGAGAAAACAACTGCAACAAGAACACCAAGAGGAAGGAGCACACATTCCACCACCAGTGGCAAGGTTACCCCAGCCACACACAGGTGAGGACTCTGAGGAGGGACCACCAGCTGCTGTGAGTGTAGATGAATGTAGGCATGCAGAATATGCCCTCATATTGGCCAAGACGCAAGAGATAGTGCACATGCTGACTACCTAAGGGGTATGTCTTTCATCTTATGTACATACATACAGTATAATTGATGCCAGGCAATGCTGACAACCTTTACTTACCAATGCAATGGCTGTGTGCTGCTGCATTAGAGAGTCAGTCCCAAATTACAACAGTTGTAACTCTCAAAGTAAGTACTGAACCTGGAACAGGAAAATAAATGGGTAAGAACACATATGAATGGCAGATCCTTGCATACTGTTACTTGAAAATTGTACCTAAGTAGAATGTGTGAGTTGCCCTGCAATGACATCAATATGTGGCAGGACTGACTTATGTAGATACATTAATGCCATCTATCAGCTAACTTGCCTCATGCATCTTAAATACCCAGAATAGAAAAAACAGTCCAAAAGCTAATTATCCTTACATTCTTACAAGTGGAACAATAAACCTCACTGATGTATCAACAATTTCAAGGAACTACTCTCAGCACTAAAAAGGCTGCAAAAAATCACTAAAAATGTCAAAATAATATCACCAGTACATAGAGTAAGCACTCAGTTAGCTATGCACCCTGTGCATCAGACAAAATACATGCATATCCCTGAATCCAAAAGATAGAAACAAGGTGATGGCACAGTTATCATCATTTGCACAGGGTGTTGTTTGGGGGGTAGGAGGCCAAGGCTGACACAAAAGTAATGAGTGTGTGTGAGGAAGAAAGACAGGCAGACAGAAATGTAACTAATTATCAAATGGCCAGTATGACAGAATGACCTGCAAGCCTCATTAATGCCTCATATACCTGTTATGAGTGTCTGTATGGGCATACATTATGAATTGTGTGTGTGTCTACATGAGCATAGCCAGACTCTGTGCTACCTGTACATCCTGGCATGTTTGACAGATGGAAACCATGCATGGTACCATGCATAGTAGTAGTAGCAGTTCATCGTCATCACCCCAGACCACAAAAAGTGGCCCATGCCCAGGGTCGACTGTGCTGATGTTGCATGAATGTGAGCAATGTCTGCTAGTTGAGCTCTCCTCACTACTATGCTCATATCCATGACCCTGTGGTCTACCACATCTGGGTGTGGACACTTCAATCAGTGATGGAGCAGTGGAAGTAGTGCTACTATGGGAGCTGAATCAGGCAAGGCTGCATTTTCTAACAGGAGATGATGTAGCAAACCTATGTGGATGCTGTCTCCGTCCCAGCAGACATTCCATCATAGACACTGCCCATTCCATTGTGTCATTCATCCAATCCATTGAGTCAGCCATACAGTGGAGGCAGTCATGCACACCAGCTTGTGTCACATCTAGAACCTAAGCATATCCTCTGAAGCCCTATTGGAATGTGCCTGTGCCACCATGATTGCCCAAAACATATGTTGAGTGACACGTAATGACATACGAAATGTAGAAAACTCATAAATACAACAGACCTCTTCCGAGCACCTCTACCAACCCTCCTGCATGGCACCTCACTCACACTTTGGCTACAGCCAGAGTCAACTGGCACTGAAGCTGCACTAACCACACTACCATCAACCTGTCCACTGTCTGAGGGCTCAATGAAATGGGTATGCATAGGCATACTATCTGAAGGAAATACAGGGGATGTGTGAGTCACAACCTAATTGTTAGATTCAACCTCTGCACCCCCGACTGTGCCTTGCTTTGGCCAACATCATCATTAGAGCTTACTGATACTCCATAATCAGGTGGTAGAAGTCCTATGCTTCCTCTGTCAGAATTAGCTGTGATAATAAGCAGGAAAGAAATTACTACTCCACTAAATATTAAACAAACAAAGATGATCAAAAAGTAAAACTGGTGACACAATCACAGATAGTACATCAATACAGACAGTCATTAAACCCTCCTCACATGTTGAGATAATTATATATCTAAATAATGTTTATTAATAAGCAAATAAACATTTGCTTCCCATGTGCAGATGTCTCCACACTTTGCTGGGAGGATGAACCTGGAAGAAATGAAGCAAGGAAAGGATGGCAATTAAGCATCACAATGGGAATAACACAGGGGTTCAGTGAATATACAATTGTCTATATAACCTGTAAGAAATAGCTTTAAATGAAACTTGGCTGGGACACCCACCTACACCCATGTGTACCGAACAACTCTCTTATATAACTCTATTACTATTTAATAGGTACAGATACAAAAAAATGTATCATAGGAAGTAGTAGTCAAATTACATGTTTTATCCTACAAACAAATATAAATGTTGCAATATGCAAGCTTAAGTAAAAGCTGCTCCGGGGGGAAACATGTCTTTCAAGCCACATCAGCACTGACATCAAGAACATGGTGCTCAGTCTTCACTGAGTCATCTGAATCTCTGACAGTGGGCAGCAACTCCTCATTTGGTGTTAGTGGTGTCTTGGTAGCAGGACCATCTCCCATAGTCAGCTGTTCTTGGGCAACTGTAGCTGCCCTCCTCTGGGCTGATGAAATCATATTAGCGGCCCGATGATGCGCCTGATCATAGTTGTGGCTGTAACCACGAACTACAGTCACATTGTTGACTAACTGGTTCCAAATCTCTTTTCTGGAAGCCACATGCCCATGATGTCAAGCAGAAAAGCTTCATGTCATTTCAGACCCTGTATTATGACCTCATTTTCAGTGTGGCTGAAATGGAGGGTTTGTAGATTTGTTGGCTTGGGTGCCAAAATCTTTTGTGACATTAAACAGAGATGGATAAAACAGATAAATATCACATAAGTAATGTATTTGTTACAAAAAATAATCAGCCCATATACCCTTGTCAACATTAAGTGCTTAAAACACATTTTTCATTTAGTACAATTGAATGTTAGGTGGTGGAATATCACATAAGTAATGCATATATGTTTTTTCACAGAACTATCAGGATGTCTACACATTTTCAACACAAAAGCACTTGAAACACACTTGCTTCCCTTTTTTGGCAACAGAATGGTAGTTGCCCCCCAACCCCAAACAAACCAAGGTTTGCACAAACCAAGGAATATCACATACATGATGTATATATGCTTTTCATACAATTATTAGGATGTATACACTTTTTCAACAGAAAAGTTAACTTATGAAGCATCTATATCATATTATTGTATGATGTAAATAGTGAACGCTATTACATTGTGCCAATAATATCGAAACAACAAACTATTGAACAGACGGAACAGCAAATTTTTTCCCAGGGAAAAAATTCGCTGCTCTGTTAAAAAAAAAAAAAAAACTTAAACACAAATTTAACTGGGGGCCTTCACCCCCACACCCCCCTACTTAAATATACCAACTCCAAGATTGCACCATAGTGGAGGAAATGGCAAAGTCCCGAAGACAGCCCACCAAATTTTTTCCCTGGGAAAAAATGTGATGTTCGTGACTTTGCTATTTTGCCATTTCAACAGTATCGGATTGACTGAATAGCATTCTCTATTTAGTCCATTTGAAGGCATCATATAGACCCCTTATGAATGCCATTCACTTTTCGCTGTTCCCATCACTCCTGTGGAGGTTGCTCTGGGCTGTCTCAGAAGCATAACGTCAGTGTCAATGTCAACTATATTACATTTCTCTCCAATATCATAGGACATCAAAAAAGCAAATGCCTGCCAAAACTGCCTATGCCAATAGTGAAGTATAAAAAGTGCATACAGATAAAATTTCCATTTCTCCTGGATATATAAATACATTTGTAGCATTTTACAAAATATAGCAGAATTAAGCCTTCTCTGCAGAGAAATCACCTTCAAAGGAATACCAGTCTTCTGTTTTGTTCAAATACGCAAGTCTGCTCACCTTCAGATTTCCTAGTTACATGGTTGCCTTTTTATAGTGTAGATTCAGTCCTCTGAGCAGTGTGAAGATGCAAATGAAATATGAACTCATTAGAATTGCTGCATATCAGACTTTTGACTTTGTGTATCATATGTAAACCTAGTTTAGGGTCTACACCATTATTAGGTGATGATGGCTTGCAAATGTGAATGATTAGTGTGAGAGAAGTAATAACAGTAATTCAGACACCATTCACTGCTATGGGTGCATCAGTGAGGATACAAATACAAAGTGTAGAAATAACTTCACTAAGCTTTTAAATAAAGCAAAACACTACACGTTTACAATTTTTGGTCCATAATAACAAATCTCTCCTGCCTTTTCTGAAATCTGTTGTTCACTGTTATGTATATGTGTCACACCTTGAAAGAGAAATAATTGAGAAATGCACTATATACTATATGTCTGATAAGGGAAGAATGGCCAGAATACAAAGATCAGACAGAAGTGCACTTCTGCAAGCATATTCATAAATAGTTGTGTGATCTCTCATTACACTAAATATGTTAGCCACACATGTACAAACAACTGAGAATGTCCAAATGTGTGACCTGATAATACTGTAGAGGAAATGTGAATTGCTTACATGCACATGATTTGATTGGTGTTACAAAGCTGTGTCTGTAGCAAAGAGAGATAACACACTCCAACTGTGTTTTGTAATGTCATTAGTCTGATAGTTCAAATCCAGAGCTGTGTAATTATTTAGCATTTGTTTAACTTTAATTAATTATTTTTTTTAACGTTTGCTCAACCTGTGGCTTAGTGCAAACACTGTGAAATGCATAAAAAGTTAAAATTTACTGGCAGTTGCCTTAAGAAGCACAGATATGCTTATCAGCATTGTAAGCTGGTCAGCAAATTGAATTGTAGATGTGACAATATGAGTTATTGCCATCTGAGCCAGGGAGAATAGGGCAGTGAATGTGTAACATATGACAGCATGGTTGGCTGGAGATTGTGATAGGTTTTGCATTGTTAGGCTGTTGCATTGATTTGTACAGATGCTTGTGTTAAAATTTATCAGCAGTGTTATTATAACTGAATAAAATGTATACATTTAAACAAAGATTTCTGGAAGGGAAGAGTAGAAGTTTTTGAAATTGTATAATTTTCAAATACTGCAACAGATCTTAGTAAAGCTCTGAAGTTACTGTACCAGAGTCAGGTGATTAAATATGATATCATTCCATAACCAGCATTGAGAGGATGAAACTCTCACAGCACTTTGTTTTGTTTTCTTTGTAACCTGATATAAAGCTCTATGACAGTTATCACACTCAGTTGAATTAGTTAGTTGAGTTAGTTCAGTTCAGTTTTAGTTTGAAGCTCATCACGTTGCCTTGTGGAAGTAAGCATCTCAGCATCTCATCTTGCCTTGCTGAATTAATTAAGTTATCTAGGGAACAGTTATTCTTTAGACAGAAAAGAGATAACAGTGAGATTAGTTAAGTATCATTTTTTTCCCCTGGATCTACGTGAATCTGTCCAACTGTGTTATTTTTATTTCTCCTGTGATTGAAACTCTGATGTTTATTTTGCTTAAATATTTAGTATTCTCATATGTTCTATTTTATTATTCATTTTTAAATATTTTTATACCTTTGATTGTGGCTGGTCTTTTAGAGATTACTTTTAACATCTTGAGAGTACGTGTGCTTATTTTAGTGATGCCTTGGCCACTCTGAAAAGCACTGCTGCTTTTGATGCACTCTACCATTTATATTAGTTTTGATTTTAATCAGTATAATTGGATACCCTTTTAATAGCCTTAGAGTGGTTGACTGGTGGCAGCATGGTTACCTTATAGTCTGTGCAGAAGGGTACAGCAAGTGAATCTGTAGCAGCCTTTCCCAGGAGTATGAGTGTGTGTGTGTGCGTGTGTGTGTGTGTGTGTGTGTGTGTGTGTGTGTGTGTGTGTGTGTGTGTGTGTGTGTGTGTGTGTGTGTGTGTGTGTGTGAAAATCAAAAACCCAGGTGTGGGTGTGTCAGCTACCTGGAACTGGGACACAGTGTTCAGACTGAGTCTTGTTTGGGATCTGGAGGGACAGAGAGTCCAGTCCCAGTCTGGAGCATATTCCCAGTGTGTTCTTGGGAGAAATTGTGCTTGATGCAGAGAGCTGCATCATATATACTGTATAAATTAATTCCTGTTTTTAGTATCAGTGGTGAGGATTGAGGCTCCTTGTTTACTGGTCTGAAGTAGAGAGGCCATCACAGTAATGTTAGCAGAAACTGGACCTTTGACCCAATGGTGTGTGTAGCACAAGGTGTAAATAAAATTGAGGTGCACAATCGATATGGTAGGTAAAGCATGGTTTGAGTTCAACAGTAGTTTTTTTTTATTTTATTTATTTTTTTTTACTGAGGAAGGATCATAATGAGTATTAACAGAAGTAGTGTATATTCACTATTGTCTGTTACATTTGCCCATTGCTCACCTGTGCGTAAACATGGTTCACTGCTTAAAGAAAACAACTGAAACATTTTATTTGGTTCTCCTTCCTTTGCACAAACAGGATAACAGGCAATGTGTGGCTGTCAGAACTTTGGACTGTATTGAGTGTAAAAAATACACCTGTTGCTTACCTTTCCCTGTGGCACCTGGTATAAATTCATGTCCAAAACTGAGGTCAGCCAGGGTTCAAATCAAGCATACTCCACTTTTTTTATTAAGACTGTTCCGCTGCAATTTTTCACAACATTTAGAATATAAAGATTATCCTACATACCAATACCTATGTATAGCAGGTTGACTGAGTATATGGATGGTATCATAGCTATCATATGTGTAACTGTTGTAGCATGACAATGATGATTATGTAATTATAAATGCATTTTGAGACCTGTCATGGCTTCATAGTTTACTAACAATCATCTATACACCTCTCCTAAAAAATATAACTGTAAAACAGAATGTATTGTGTGGTCTAAATCAGAACTCAAAAATTTACTCTGAGGGTAATACAGGTGTACCATTTCCAGTATATTGCCACACATTTTCCCTGCATCAGACCTGAGAATGCATAAGCCAGGACTTTGTCATGTCACACACACACATGGTTAATTGAAGTATAGCAACACTCACTCTTAAAAGTGTATATTTGTAACAGCCATGGTCGGTGAATACTTTTTATGTGGGAGTGAGGAAAAATCACCTATATGGATATATATGTATTCTCTTTTTACATAGGTTTGAATCCCACATTGTACAAATTACATTTAACAGTGTGTAAGTCCCCACAACATATGTGTTACGTCATCCTAATGACACCCCTGCAAAGTCATGCCTTAAAAGCCAACTCATTTAACATATCAGTGTTGACCATTGGACAAAGTTTTGTCAGATATTGCAGCACACATGCCTTAAATTAATGCCAAATGTTACATTATTCTTCTTGTTTCATAAACTAATTTCCTCTTTCTTTGGCAATGTTCCTATTCACTTAACATCATGCAGACCTGGTTGTCATAATTATGCGGGTTTGCGCACTGGCCTCAAAATGCAATATCATGATATTACAGGAAAACATGTTTACTTTTTTGGAGGACCTGTGCAGACATGGCAGGAGATGTGAAGGATGGTGTCAAATTCAGAACACATAGGTGGGTTGTGGAGGAGTCAAAAATATTTGTTGCACTCCTCGTAAAGCGCTACAGCCACAGGCTGCTGCAATGGGACTATACCAGGTCACAGTATAAAGCTAAGGCTTGGAACAGCCTAGCCAAGGCTGAATCCAATACTACTGGCATACCATGCACTGGAGACCAGTGCAGACACCATTATAAAGACCTGAAAAGGCAGAAGCAGGCACAACTCAACCAGTGGCTGGATGAGTTTATAACTGGTGACATCCCGCAGTTGTTTAAGTACACAGATAAAGCAACTTTAAATGTTATGGAAAGCTGTAGATAGCCAACAGTGATATGTATAATGCGCTCATGTCTTTTTTCTTTCCTTCCTTATTTTACAGCTGCTCAGGAAGTTTAGATTAGAAAGACTCAGAGAGGCAAGGGGTTTGTATGTAACACAAAATAACATGAGTGTATTAAAATTATTGCTCTCCTATACATTACTTGTAACTTAAGCATGCAGATGTTAACTGTAAAAGAAAGCACGCATGCTTTCCTCTGTAGCTCTCAGTAATTTTATTAGCAATTGTAATAGTGTATTCAGATTTGGTGGTTTCATTTCCCACAAGTAACAAATATATTCAAATTACAAATATATATATATATATATATATATATATATATATATATATATATTTTTTTTTTTTTTAAATGTGACCTCTCCACTTCACACATGTGTCTTCTCTAAACACTTGATTTAGTCTAATTGGCTATACTACAAAATTGCATTGTTGCCACCCATCTGTGTTGTAGTGACACTCCAAATTCATTCAATTTTCTACATATGCTCGCATTACAGTATTAAATAAGTGGATAGCTATGGTTCTTTCCTAATTCCCTCCTGCATATTCCTTTATTTCCTCCCCTTTGTTATTCCCTATGCTTGCCCTCATTTGACCACTTTCCTATCTACCCATTTGCACAGCTTCAGTCTGGTCAAAAGATAGAATCACATGCCATATACCTGGCCAGAAATGGTGCTTAATAAAGCCTTCACTCTTTGTCCTCTGCATTTGTGTGGAGTTCGACATTGCACACCAATGCTGAATGGCAGTGAATGGCTTTTCATATTTTATGGCAAAACCTGGTGAGTTTTTGCCATCAGCCACATTAGTCCATTGTCTCTATGCAATGCTGCTTAAACTCACTGAGTTAAAGGAACACAGAGTTAAAGCAGAATAAAAGCAGTACTTTGAAACATAAACTCTGATAGTTATTTAGACTGCTGACTATAAGAAAATGCAACTTCCTTTGTGGACTGTTAACAGAAATCACTTGGCTGAACATTTTTTGACCATAGCTTTAAGGGGTAAACTCCAGATTCATCTGTCATTATTTCTTATTGTGATAATATATGTGTATGATGTATTTAATCATCCACATATTAAAGTTTGACACAGTTATGATCTTTCCTGGGTATATATTGATTACTGCCCAAAAAAATCAGTATCTGAAGTGGCATCTATCTCCACTGCTATCAGATATTTAGCTACCCTTGTTCTGCTTCTCATAACTCATCGGTCCCTCTCCTAATCCTTCTTTACCCTTATGTCAGTCACTCCATGCTACACAGCATGTGTGGTTAATAATGACAACAGACAAAACATTGACCACTAATTTGCCATTAAACAAAAAAAAATATCAGGTGCATGTTCATTTCTCCTTGTCTTCATCCCATCATTTAAACCCCTCCTTACATGTGCGCACCTATTAGGTTGATGGTTGGTTGGTGCAGACTGACTTGACTATATGATGGATAATACCAACATGTAACCATACTTCAACAGTTCATCAGTGCTTCTGTACAGTGCAATGCTTTAAAATCAACTGTAGAATTCTGTTTGTGTAATGTTCAGATGATGATGAATGAAATCTTCATCTAATATGATGTGGAAATTGTCCTTATTGTGACAAAAATACTGCACACTCTTTTCAGGATATCTGGCCATACACAAACAGTTTACATATCTGCTGAGTCATAATAATCATTTCAAAATACTACCAGCCCTTGTCATTTCTAGAAATCTATACAGACAATTAAATTATGATTTGCAGTAAGGCCTGTAAAACAGCTAATAGTTGTTGTAAACTGTATTGAAGTGTGCATTACTGATAACAATTGTGGAAGACACATACTTTACTGTAGTCATTGATGTAACATTTGTAGTCCTGATTGCATTTACTTAGCTAATGCCATAATGACATCATTTGTAAAAAAAGAGAACAATCTGAAATTGAACTATGTTATTATCTGTGCTTTGAGAAGGATCTTATTTCTTTTACACCCGATGCCACAGGGGAAAGCTAGGCAGTTGGTTTATTTTCTACGCTCATTACTATCCAGAGTGATGACAGTCATGCTTTGATGCTTAGACTGTTTGCATGGACTGAGGTGAACCAAATGATGTATTACTATTTTGTCATTTAAGCAAAGAACTGCTTTTGCTTGTTGCTTAACTCCAAGCAAACAGGGAAGGCAATATCACTAGCATTTATGCAATAACATTTATAACACATTTCCAGTATAAACTACTGTATGAACAGCATAGCATCTGTCAGCTATTTCTGCCATAACATATCTACCTAACTACTTCACAAGTTCGAGCTGAATTCAGTAACTGGAAATCAAGCATGCTATACTGCTTTGCTATCATCACCATAAATTAGTTTCTCACAGATGCGTTATGTAAAGAGATGTTTAGCATGTTGTTCTTTGGTTATTGACCAGTTATCTTTCATCACATAGAAAGGCATTCATAAACATGATAGAAGGGCATGGACATGTGTTTCACTGAAGACATACTTACTTAGAGCCATGTGTGTCCTGCAGCAATGCCCTTGCAAATTATAGATAAGTAACTGATCTGTTGTCAAGGACACTATAGAAATAAGGAGTACAACCGCACTGTTACATTTGTTATGGGTTTATACCGACACTGGACATTGGTCATTCATGATCATATGACACTGATATGGTCAGGATCTCTTTAAATGTATTTTTGCACATTGCAATCACAAAATCAAATCTGAAGTCTAGCCATTGCAGACAAATCTCTTAACAGTGTATGTTACCTATGACATTATGCTGATGTTGTCCTCTATGAAGACCACTATGATAATGATAATATCAAACTTCTGTAATGGTTAGAAGGTTAGGTACTGAGTGTTCCAGCTGAAATAAATAGATAGGGATTTGAATGGCACAGCAATCAAAATGTGTATGCGCCTGTGTGTCTGTGTGTGAGCATAGTCAGAAGAGCAAGAGTCTATGTCCTAATGTCCTCACTAAAGTATCATTCAAAAGAAACATTTTATAGTGGTATGTGACTACAAAGCAGTTTCATTCAGCCCTCACAACAAGCTATTCTCAACATACATGTATGGTGCCATCCTCTATAAAGTGCACTCTGACTTTGAAGTCAGTCTCATACTGTGCCACTAGTGTTAACCACTGTGTTCTTTAGCTTGAGTACCAGGATACATAGGGTTTCTACTCTCTCAACTTGTGTGTGTGTGTGTGTGTGTGTGTGTGTGTGTGTGTGTGTGTGTGTGTGTGTGTGTGTGTGTGTGTGTGTGTGTGTGTGTGTGTGTGTGTGTGTGTGTGTTTGTGTGTGTATGCGCGTGCTGGTGTGCGTTTAGTCAACAATCAGTCAGGATACAATTTTAGAACAGCATGTGAGTACACAGCTATGGCAGACACTCCTACAAACATCATCTTCTTCTCATCATACACTGATGCTGTCATTTTCTATAAAGAATGCTCTGACACAGTGAAGCCCAGACTTGTCTTGTGGTGCTAGCATTAAGTACTGTATTTTCTAGCCTGTGTAACTAGATAGGTGGGGGTTCTAATCTCACAGCAGTCAATGTGTGTGTGTGTGTGTGTGTGTGTGTGTGTGTGTGTGTGTGTGTGTGTGTGTGTGTGTGTGTGTGTGTGTGTGTGTGTGTGTGTGTGTGTGTGTGTTCAATCAACCATCAGTCAGGAGATAATCTTTGAGCAGCATGTTAGACACTGCTATGAGAGACACTCTTATCAACATCTTTTCATCATACACAATGCTGTCATCCTTTATAAAGTGTACTCTGACACTGTTAAATTCAGACTTGTGCTGTAGTGCTAGTATTAAGTACTGTGTTCTCCAGCTTGTGTAACTAGCTAGCTAGGGGTTCTAATCTCACAGCACTCAGTGTGAGTGTTTGTGTGTGTATGTTCACTCAACTATCAGTCTGAGGACAATTTAGAACAGCATCGACTTACAATGATGATGCGATCCACTATAAAGTACACTCTGATAGTATTATACTCAGGTGTCTGTTTTAGCACAAGTATTAACTATTGTGTTCTCTAGCTTGTGTTAACTAGATTGGAAGACATTCTAATCTCACAGCCAACAACATGTGTGCATGTTCATTCAAATATTAGTGTGGAGACAATTTTACACAGAGATGTGACCCCCTCCTCCTCCATCTATGTCTGACACTCCTTCCAATAACGTCTTCTCAGCATACAATGATGCTGTCCTCCTCTATAAAGTGCACTGTGACACTGTTAAAGTTAGACAGCTGTGATGGTGCTAATGTTATGTTGTACAGAGTCCAGCTTGTATGCTTACACAGGTTTAATGTTCAAATCTGACCTCAGTCAACTGCTGTGCATGTGGCTGCTTTTATATTGCAGTCATTATATGACCTTTTGAATCTTTCTTTATTTGAAACCCACTAAGGAGAACCTTTAACATGGCTCCATGAATCCAACATCCCCTTTTTTCCCTCTGTCTACATAAAATCTTTTCTGCAGAACACTAGAGGATGTCATCATCTCAAAAATACATACACACATTGAAGAGCAGAGCCTTTCCATGACCCTCTGGAAGCCATCTCCAGACCACTGGATGTTTGTTTGCTAAATCTGTCATGGGATGGTGCACATGTCACATATGGACAGAGGCAGTATGTAATACAATTAAACACACGCACACACATATGTACATTCCCCTACTATCTTCCATTATATAGATATAGGGATTTTGATTTAAATGGTATAATGATGGCTAGGATTTTATGTGATGTTAGCCATTAGTCTAGTAATGTCATATGACACTATGAACATTGCCAATGTCAATGTTCCTGTCATCCACATGTGTGATGTTGAGGTGTGGATGCACATTAGACCTAAAGCAGTGTATTCTAAATTGTGATTTGAGGTAATGCATTGATGGCCACTACTGCCATTTGATTACATGCTTCTTCCATAACATCTGTGGTCATATGCCTCCTAAGGACTGTTGACATGGGATGATGATTTGTATATTGTTGTCTTAGTATGGCATGTGTTCTTGTAGTGGAGTACATCAACAACCTACACATTTCTTGTTCAACCATCACAGTGTCAACTGCATTTTGGCATGGGTGTGCATGTGCAGACCTACCATCATGAAACGTTATGTGACATACAGCAATATTATATCATACTGATTACATGGGCACATACGCCTTGTCTCTTCCACATGTCAATCCCGCTCCGTTCGCCCTTTGGGCTCACTCTGCTCCCCTACCCTGCCCCCAATTCCCACCCACCCCCAGTACTCCTACATTTATACCACTAGTTGGCACACCCCCATCCTATCCACTCCAATCAGACAAATCTTATCATAAACTTACCCAACCCCTTTTTACTTTACATCACACCCTCTAATTAACTAACCTACTTCCTCTTCTATTACTTAAAGTCATACTACTACTCCTCACCTGCACCTAAAATCTACCTCTTATCTTCTCACTCACCTCCCCAATCATTAAAATGTGGAAAACATTCATCCCTTCACAACTTAAACTACTTATCACTTTTACCTCCTCTTGTAACTACTTACCTCTTAACCTCCTATGAATACCCACTTTACTCTACTCTTCCTTTTCCCTCTAAACACACCTCTACACCTATAACACCTTTCTCTCCTACCTTCTTAAATCCCACTACTCAACCCAACTACCTACTACCCAAATACCACAGACTAGCACACTTTAAGACAAGCAAACAAAAATCTAGGAAACTAATCAACTGCTTTTACAAACTTCTCCAGCCTAACAATTTTAAACTCCTCCACTCACTGTTGGATGGAGATGTTCATCCTAACCCTGGCCCACACCATACCAATACCAATGGCTACAAAAAACAAGATAAAGCTACTTCTCTATCATCTACCATACCTGCCAACTCTCTCTCTATTGCTCATCTCAATATGCAAAGTATTTGTAATAAAATTACTCAAGTCCATTCCCTTCTAGAAGTCCACCAATTTGATATCTTATGTTTAACTGAAACATGGCTAAGACCTACCATTAAAGACAATGAAATCACCCCACCCGGGTATAATATCATTAGACTTGACTGCACAGCCAAAAAGGGAGGAGGGGTAGCAATTCTCGACAAAGCACAATTACAAGTTAGTACTATAAATCTGAATTTTCCCCTAGATAAAAATGCCGAAGTAATCCGCTCCAAACTTCAAGTCAACACTAGTAAAGCCATAAATATAATTTGTGTATATCTTCCTCCAGGAAATAACATTAATACTCTAGAATGTATCCTCAGTTCACTCTCCACCAACCTCACTCAAGAAACATTAGTCTTAGGTGACATCAACATTGATTGGAATTCCTGTAATAGTACAAACCCCAACTCCCATATAAACCTATATGGCTTTATACAACTCATTAATAGTCCTACCAGAACTAATAAAACCAACAACAAAGATACCACCTTAGACTGGATTCTTACTAATACTCCCCAACAAACCTACCAATCAGGTACCCTTCCAGATGATCTAAGCAACCACTCACTAACTTATGTCATTAGACATAAAACCAACCTAAATTTACCTACCACTTACAGAACACTACATTCAAAAAAGGAATTTAACTCTGAGCATTTTCAGGCTGAATTAATACAATGTAATTGGTCCCCACTAAAATATCTCCCACTTAATGAAGCAGTAGAATACTTCAATTCCACATTCTTATCTATCCTGAATCACTGTGCTCCAAGTCGTACTATTAGAACCAAAGCTAAAGCAGCACCCTGGCTGACCAACAATACTAGGCATAAAATCATTCTCAGAAACAAATCCTGGACTAAATGGCGTACCACTAAGAATCTAAGTGACTACCAAAACTTCAGAAAGCTTAGAAACAATACAAAAAAAGCCATCCTGACAGACAAAAAAAACTATTACCTTCAATTACAACAAACCTCCAAAAAGGAACCTAAAAAATTCTGGGCCAGTATTAATAATCTTTTATCCCCAGGCCAGTCTATCACACCAAACCCTCAGGACTCTAACCCAGAGGATCCCACACAAATAGCCAACGACTTTAATTCTTTCTTCACTAATACTATCCAAACTCTTGCTAGTCACCTATCTCCCGACACCTCTAAGCTACTCTTACCTACTTTAAATCCACCTCCCTCCCTTCACTTACAACCTGTTTCTACCTCCTTTATCTCATCACTGCTCCAAAAACTAAAACCTACCACCCCCTCTGCAGACAAACTTCCTGCAGAATTCCTGCAAATAGGAGCCAAAGCCATTGCCTATCCCACTTCTATTCTGATAAATAGATCTATAAATGAAGGAATTTTCCCTTCTATCTGGAAGATATCTCACATCATCCCATTACACAAAGGGGGGAACTCTAAGGACTTCTCAAACTATCGCCCCATAGCACTTCTATCACCTATAGCTAAAATCTTGGAAAAATGTATCCACCAACAACTACTTAACCACTTTCTCCATAACAACCTACTTGCCAACTGTCAGCATGGATTCAGACCTTCCCACAGCACCACCACTGCTTTACTCTCCTTTACTAACTCCATCAACTATAACCGCAACAATAATAATCTAGCATCTTCAGTCTTCATTGACTTATCTAAAGCTTTCGACATGGTTAACCACAAACTTCTTTTGCACATACTAAAATCTCTCTCACTTGATCCTCCTTCCTTAACTTGGTTTACATCTTACCTAGAAGACCGTCAGCAGGCAGTACTCTGGAAAAATTCACTATCTAATCTCCTTCCTATCTCTTTAAATGTACCTCAAGGCTCTATCCTAGGCCCCCTTCTATTTTCTATCTTTATTAATGACCTACAATCTGCTATCCTAAACACTATCTGCATACAATATGCAGATGATTCTACTATAATCTGTACTGCTACCTCTCAAACTGAACTTCAGGCTCTTACCCAAAAAGCTTTTACCTCTTTTGAACAATGGTTCTCAGACCATTGCCTACTCCTCAACCCTAAGAAAACAAAACTGTTATTATTCTCACCTACCCGTAAATCTACCCAACTAAACTTCACTCTCACATCTACTGATAGTACTGTCATTTTTCCAGATTCAACTACAAAATTATTAGGAATAACTATTGACAATAATCTCAGCTTTGACTCTCACATCAACAACACAATAAAATTAGTTAATAAAAAAATCGGATCCCTTTACAGAATCAAACCCTTCCTTATACCTGTAGCTAGGACCACCTTAGCCAGATCTCACCTAATCTCTACTCTTCTCTATGTTTCTCCCATATACACCAATCTCTCCAAAAACAACCTCAAGAAACTAGCAACATCTTGCTATAATATTGCTCAATTTGCTACAGGATCCCTTTTTAGAACTCATCACTGCCTGAACCTAAGACAACTAGGTTGGCTTGAACTTCCTAACCAGCTCATACTTCAACAGCTCTTAATAACTCACAAGATCCTATACCAACCAAATAAAATACCAATACTCTCTAACCTTGTTTCACCATACAATAACCTGAAACATCTACGTTCATCAAACAAACTACTGATTAATATTACCAAACCCAATAACTCTGCAGGCGACTGCCTCTTTTCCAACTCTGTTGGAAAAATGTGGAACAAACTTCCCCCTGATATCTCATCTTTGTCCTCTCTCCCACTTTTTAAAAGACAACTAAAAATGCATCTCAATAAACACTGGCTTTGCTCCTGCACCAACCCAGTTTAAATTCTTCCTCTCTCTTTTTTCTTCTTCTGTAATTCTATTGTTCTCTTCTCCCTGCACCCTTAATAGCTTTCCCTTTACATAACATCTATGTAGATATATGCTTACACATATATACTGTATGACTATCGTAATCCTCAAAAATCAAAAAAAAAAAAAACTTTTTTATTACATTTTTTAAGACATTTTATTACTCCATTTTTTGTTTTTGCTCCTTTCATATTTGTGAAATATGTGTATTACCTACCTCTGTTTATAAATTTTAATCTTGTATTGTTGATCTCTGTTTAAACTTGTACTAACCATTGGAACTTTTCTCCCCAGGCCTCTACTGAAAATGAATAAACCAAAACGGACCAGCATATAGGATGTGAATTCTTGATAATAATTTATTGCTTCAATAAATCCATATCAGCAATGGTCAAAACCATGCTGAATAAGCAAACCGGTTTCGGCTAATGTTAGCCTTTTTCAATGCCAAATAACCATGAAAACAAAACATCACCATTTAGAGACTTACTTATAGTCCTTCTCTTAAAGAGACATTGCCCATTTTGAATGAATACAGTGTACCAACTAATTTCAAATGTACACATAATACACCCCACATGTTCAAAAATCCATAACATATTTTTATATTCAAAAAATATATAATTAAAGTATAAATATATATCGTACAAAAAATTTTAAGCAAATATAAACCTATGTTCAAACATAATAGTTGGCATAATAATTATAACCCATATACCAAGAATAATCCAAAGCAAAAAACCTGCCATTATAAATGTATTCATTCAAAATGGGCAATGTCTCTTTAAGAGAAGGACTATAAGTAAGTCTCTAAATGGTGATGTTTTGTTTTCATGGTTATTTGGCATTGAAAAAGGCTAACATTAGCCGAAACCGGTTTGCTTATTCAGCATGGTTTTGACCATTGCTGATATGGATTTATTGAAGCAATAAATTATTATCAAGAATTCACATCCTATATGCTGGTCCGTTTTGGTTTATTCAGTTTTCGTTGCTGGTGGGACCGGGCATGCTGATTTCACGTGCGTGATATTTTGGGCTTGGTTGCAGTCTCTACTGAAAATGGACATATATCCAGCTAGACTAGCCCGGTCAACAAATGTAAAATAAATAAAATAAATAATTAAATGTTGTAATGCTGTTATATACACAAACATATAACAAGTTCAGAATCATTTGCAACCTTATGGAATTCATTGTCTGTACAGTTCTGTTGTTATTCACAAGGAAAATTCAGGTGTTCTCAAGAAGCATTTGTGTGACTGTCAGCATTTGTGTCATTAACTGTTGTGCATGACCCACATACACCTCATTTGTAATGTGTACATATATGGTATGAGGGGAAGCCGCGGTGGTAAAGTGGTAGCATTGTTGCCTCACAGCAAGAGGTTCTCCTGTTTGATTCATGGTTGGAGTGCCTTCTGTGTGCAGTCTGCATGTCCTCCCTATGGTCAAGTGGCCTCCAAAAGACATGCATGAATGGGCATGCCTTTGCTGAAGGTTGGGCGTCGGGCTGTCAACTAGGCACCATAAAAAAAACTACTGCCAATCATTAGCGGACCGGAGTTCCGCTGTGGCAACCCCTAACTGGGAAAAGCTGAAAAGACAAACAAAACAAATATGGTATGAGGGCACTCACACACACCTTTCCAATGATAAACATATAGACATATGTAGTGAAATTGATGTCATGTGAAATAGGTAGAGTTGTATGACTGTGTTAACATTTCCACTGTGTGGCATGTGATGCATACCCAAGGCTGTATTTAGATGTGTTGTCACAAATCATACTTTAACTGAATACGAAATCTTATTGGTAATACAAAGCTATTCACAGAGATGGTTGAGGATGGCACCAAACATACTCAACCAGAGACAATAGATAATCTGCTAGCTGACAGATTTTGATCAAATTTCACCACCCTCTCCTCAGTGGTTGTCAGCCAAAGTATACAAGCAAACAGTACTCAGCTTATTTTCTCAAGAGAGCAGCTCATCTGTGTGCTCTCTAAGGGTAAAACCATGGCATCAGTGGGTCATGACAACATCCCTATTTGCCTTTTCAATAACTGAAATCTTGACCTAGCAGACACAGTTGGATCCCTACTTAACCACAGCCTCCACACATGCTATGTTATGGCAGAATGGTGGGCAGCAACAGTCATCTGCCTGAAAAAAAGAGTGGATAATCACCCAGCACAGGGAAATATATAGACATAAGCCTGACTAGCCTCATCTGTGAGAAAATGGAATCATCATGTACCTTATCAACAAGAACATAGATAATCACCTGACTGTGTACCAAACCCATTTTTAATTTGCTAAGGCTAGATCATGTCTATTAAATCTGGTTGGCTTCTTTGAGAAGATCACCAACACCATGGATGAGGGAAAGACTGTGCATCTTACCAAACTTGACCTGGCCAAGGCATTTTACATAGTTACACACTTAGGTATTATAGAGAAAATGTCTCAAATGGGCATAAAACACTACATCACCAGCTAGGTAATCAAATAGCTCACTATGGCCGATACCTAAATCAGTCAGTGATGCTTTAGACAAGTGTATTACATTTAGCACAATGAACTTGCACACATCTTGTCAACCATACAGAACTATTCTTTGGTATGTATACCCATTAGGAGTTGACAGTGCAGACTTCCATTCAAGGTGTTCTAGAAGATGTTTATCTGATATGCCTTTCTGTGTTGCACCTATAAATACATGCCTCATTGCAACATTGATGGCATGGGTTTGATTCTTGCAGGTGTTGCTTGTGGCTTATGTGTCATGCAAGCCTTTCAACTGGCCAGGATTGCCTCTTATTCAACACAAAGTTTAACACTGTCCCTCTTAACCGCTCCAAAAAATAGGTCATTTTTAGGGAAGACGTGGTGAAGTCCCCTTATAGAATACTGGCAATCATTGCAGTTGTACACGTCTT
Source organism: Protopterus annectens (assembly GCF_019279795.1). Lineage (NCBI taxonomy): Eukaryota > Metazoa > Chordata > Ceratodontiformes > Protopteridae > Protopterus > Protopterus annectens. Next base: position 899,259,018 of record NC_056725.1, on the reverse strand, counting down.
TTCCTTCAGAACATGTATAATAACTTAAACTCACATATTCTGTTAATGTCACAGATTAAAGGCATTAATATTTTAAAATCGTCCCTAATTGTGCTTGCTTCTGTCTACTGTTGTCCATGAGTGTGTTGCTATGTGTCCATAATTGGTTGTGAGCTATGCTGACATTTTAGTTATACTCAAGCAGGTGTTTACAATATGGATATACCTCCTATTGGTATACCATCCTTGCTAAATGTCCTCACCAGTGAGCATGTCATTAATGTTCATATCACAACCATCCATCTCCATTAACATGTAACCCTGTGTGACCATCACATAGATATACTATCCTGTGTGATAATATAAATATACTCATACAGGAGGTGTTATATGGATATGTGCTTCATGTTTCTCTACTGAATTGTCTTGGAATTGTACATACTTTGACATATCCTATCTTGGGAACATTGCCATATTTATCATGCCTTCTTCGTCTTTTTTCATTCCTATCATTCATGTCTATGCCCTGTTTTATCAGCATACTTTCCCTGCCTAGTATTATGTTTCAGTTATATTTGCCCTTGCTGGTGACCCACCCCATCTACTGTTTCATTCTGCAATAATTGTTGATATTGTACATTGCACGTGTACACTTTTCTGTAATGTGTTAATATTGCTGTTATTGCAGTATTTTCACCCACGGTAGTCAGTGTGCTGTCCGTGCAATCTCGCCAAGAAGGTTAGCCTGTTGCCAAACCTGTGTGCATCTACTTTCTGCATTTGTGGTGCTCTGCATGGTTTGCTGACTGACAACACTGTTACTGGTCATGAAACATCACTTGTATTTGTATAAGCATGAGGAGCAACATTAATATGTGATTAGCGCTGCTGCTCATCGCACTAACATATAAACTCCGTGTTGAATCCACACAAAGCCTAAACGGAATTTATTAAATCTCCAGAAATGTCTAGTACATTCCATTCCTTGGTAGTTTTTTTTTTTTACAGTCTGAAGCAAATGTTCCTGAATCTACGTTTGTAAATTATTTCCTTATTAATGATATTGAATCAATATTATTCCATTTTGTTTCCTGTAAATTTAAGACCCCAGAAACTACTATTCTTCTCTCCTGTGTTTCATGCAAGAACTATATGAATTCCTCTAGGTCATCAGCACTTGATTTTGGTAGTCTATGCACTCCAACAATTGTTAATCGTTCCAGCGTTGTCTAATTGATAGCACTGTAAAAATCTGTATACATTGTAACTTCATCATTTTTACCCATCCTATTTAATAATGTTTAATGTCTAACTTCTTTTTGGAAATACTGTTTAATCTGTATATTGAAATATCTGCTGATTGTAATTACTGTTTCAGTCTGTGTAGTCTGTTACAAATTTTTGTTTTTTTGGGGGGGGCTTTCCCCCCAGGCCTCCTCTGAAAATGGGTCGCTGGCCCAGTAGGACTACCCTGGTAAACAAATGTAAAATAAATAAAATAAATTAATACAATTGCTGTTATCACTGAACATGTAGTAATCACAGGTCTTATAACTATCTTTAATCCCTATCATAACATCCCCACCTGATTTTTTTGTTTGAATGTCTGTTACAGTAAAAATATTTATATCCTGACAAAACTGGTTTCCAACATTGTTCTTTAATCATACTTCACAAACAATAACAACATCAATCTTGTGGGAATGTGGCACATTTTCCAATAAAAAAAAAAAAAAAAACTTTATATCAACGCTTCTGGTATTAACAACCATCAGAGATGCATCAGATGTTACTAACTGTGAACTGTTACATTTTCAATGAGGCAAACATCCTGCCTAATGTTTGTCAAATATTACAAAATCTCTGCTGCAAAATTCTTTTCCCTGATCTTAACAAGTGTGTGCTACCCTGTCTGAGCACGTGTGCCCAAAATTAGACTTTCCATTCCCATTTTGTAAAATGGGACACTTCTTTTCATATAGGTATTTACCCCAAAAATCTTTTGTCAGGGTGATCTGACTACCCGTTCTATATATGATTTGTAAAAAATATATCCTATCACCTGCACAATCTATGCTATCTATGAAGGCTGTAGGTTCTCTATTAACAGTTAGAGAGTCTTGGTAGATGAAATCATTTGCACTGACATGAATAAAAACAGATCTGAACTTCCTTACATTAAGGCATTCTAAGAGCTGCCTCACTTCCTCTATTTTTGTTCCTGGCAAGCATAACACTATTTGATGGTCATTTTCTTATCTGCAGATGTAAGCATCATTTCCTATAAGTTCCAGTAACAAGATTATCTTTTGTGAGATCTGAATAACCTTCAACTTCTAATTCAGTAATTCAGGAATGTCTGCTTTATCGCTTGTTGCAAAGGAACAGACTTCATCACTACTAGTCTTACTAATCCCACTGCTTTCATTGCATATTATATTTGCAAGCCGACAATTCTCATCCAGCTGGCTTTGTACATCTCGAGCCATGTTGTCAACGTCTGTCTTTCTCTTTTTTCTTAAAGTAATGCTCTTCAGTCATTCCACATTCAGTTTTGATTTCTTCCTCTTCACCTGTCTCTTGCCTCTCTTTGCTACCTTCTCTTTTGAAAAAAGTATGCCTTTTTCTATACAGCGTATGTTTTCTGACAGAAAAATGTTATCATTCCTTATACTGTGTGTGTTCCATAAAAAAGGCATCCTTTTTAGAATGTATTCTCTTTACTTTACAGACATTTATCAGTTTATTTTTCTTTTTTTTTCTTTGTTGTGAACTTCTTCCTTTCTTTCTTTTTTTATTTCTTTTTATATGCTCTGAATCCTCAGATTGCTGAATACTTGTATCCCGAATTCCAGTGTTGTCAGTGGCATTATCTTGTTTCAAAGGGGTTGCGTAATCTTTGCAGACAATAGTCACATCCTCTCCTAAATAAGTTTTGTTTGCTCTTTGCCTAATATTATTTACCTCATCAGTCCAGTCATTAATATATGTAACTATGGTTCTTCAAGCTGTGCCAGTTGTACAAATGCAGTCGTCAACAATAAGTTTAGATTTACTACTAATAATGGTAAGCAAATTATCCTTTTGACATTAGGAACACAGATCATCAGGGTTATCAGGTATTACTTTAAAATATAAATAGCATTTATTACACTGTACAAATTATTTATGCTTTAAGAAATCATTAATGGTATACGCATTTAAGGAATCCATATTCGACTACAAATGAAAAAAAAAAATTCTAAAAGAAAATAATCAAAATCAATTACCACAGAATTCAATGATATTATAAATCAACATCTTTGAGAAAAATCACACAAAAAATATGCAAACTAAATATTAAATTAAGTACAGTAAAGTTGTTGCTCTGACTGCACAAGTTGTGAAAGTCACACAAAAGCTGGAATTCATTTACATCTCTCATGAATGCAGGCAATGGCTTCTTCTCACTGTCTCTTGCAGTTGCACCTCTTTTTAACAGTAAAGATCAATAAATCACAAACCAAGAAAGGATTTTTAGATAAGCTCTGGATTGTCCTCTGTATTCTGTGTGATTTTATAGCTACCTAGTTCCATTGGGATGGCTAGAGTTTGCCTGTCTAAAACCTATCCCTTTCTAACAGCAAACAGTGAAAATTAAAGTTAAACAACATATCAAATTAAATTATATTATAAATCAATGCAAATCTTCTTGTCTACATGCTAGCCTTTCCTTCCTACAAACAGTTGAAAATAGTTGTAAAACCTAAAATATAAATTGAAATAAAAATTTCCCTTATCAATCTACTGCACAATCACAAACCAATAAATGATTGCTTAGATAGGCTCTGGCATCAATTAATATCTCTTTACCTGCACTAGACAAAGGTTAAATATCAGCACAATTGTATTTGCCATTGTGTAAGCTTTAAGATGAATTATTTTAATACTTTGCATATAGCATTGTTTTGAAATTATTAATACAAATGTTGACAAGCAATATTTGATGTGTAAAGGTGTCAGTAGGATGTAACTGCAGAAACACCTATGGGCGTCACTTAGCTGTGATTAGTTATTTTTTTTTTTATATTATTATATAACATATAGCACAAAAACAAAGGGGGTATGGCTTGAAATGTAAAATGTAGATGGAACAATAAGTGAATTCAGAGAATTTAAAAAGGAAGAAAGCAATATATTTAGCAGAGATGGTTGTCTCAAGAAAGCACTACATATACAAAAGGAACTAGTCATATATGGAATAATTAGAGTTTGTTTACAGAGACCCATGAAAGGATAGATGTAGAAAGAGGACTTGGAATGAGATGCATGGGCTAAATTATAGTGAGAGAAGAAATGTAACTAGACAAGATTTTATATATATATATATATATGTATATCAATTCTGCTTAGTATAAAAAAGTATACTGCATGAAACATAAGTACACAAATCAGTAACATAGAACAATAACCAACAAAAAAATTCACCCATTTATAATATAACCCTTAGTAACTATGTACAATATTAACAAACTCAGCCTGATACATTTTGACAGAAGGCCAGAAAGAAGAAAAGGAAGCTTTCATAAAGGCTCATCAAAACAAATATCAAAGTAAAAGAAGTCATATATTATAACTCAGACAAATAAGGAAACTCGTGAAATCCTCTGAGGGCATCTTTGGGAAAAATTTAGCTAGCACAGCCAAGGATAACCATAATGCCTTTTACAGCTATGTACATAGCCTATAAGGTGGGACCCAAGCATGTGCAGAACTAATGACCAACGGTATCACACACACTGACCCCACAGAGATAGCATACCTGCCAGTGGATAGGTTTGGTGAAAATTTCACCCCCAATCCCTTCCAAATCTATTACAAACCTTGCCACAACCCCTCTCCCCTTACATATCTGAAGAACAGGTCATCAAAGCCTTGTCCAAATCAAAAAACACAGCCACTATGGGACCAGATGGCATCCCAGGTTGTATTCTAAACAAGCTAAAACATGAACTAGCATCACCATTATGTACCCTTTTCAAACATATCTAACCACAGGCTTTGTTCCTGTGGAATGGAGAACAGCAACAGTTATTGCCCTCCACAAAGGTGGCCTAGCAATTACAGACCCGTAAGGCTGACCAACCTCATCTTTAAGGCTATGGAACATATCATTATGGACCTCATAAATAAAGGCATAGGAAACTTCCTGACATTGGATCCTATCCAATTTGGATTTGTTAAGGGAAGTTCATGCCTGTTAAATCTTATGGATTTTTTTGAAAATATGGCCAGGAACATTGCTGAGGGAAAACCTCGACTTGGCAAAGGCTTTTGACACAATCTCACTCACAGGCATTACCGATAAACTTAGCAAACGGAATGTAAACCCCTTCTTTGTAAGATGGGTTGCTAACTGGATGATGTACTGGACACACACTATCAAAGTGCATGACTCCACATCATCCAGCAGACATGTTACTAGCGGGCTGCCACTGGAGACAGTGCTGGGCCCCCTACTATTTGGTATATACTTCTCAGAAACTCAGGTCAAAACTAAGAGGTTGTGGCTGGCCAGGTTTGCAGAAGACTGCAAACTGGGTGAAATTATTGAATCCCCAAATTATGTCAGTAGTATACTCCAGGAGGGTCTTAAGCAGACCAACAAATGGTGTCTTAATCACAGTCTCAAACTGAATGCAAATAAATGCATCATTATTCCGTTTGACACAAACAATGTCCTTTCACACTATCAAATCAACAACAATACCATAAGTACCCCCGAAGTTGTAAGGGACTTGAGTTCACAGGTTGACTGTGACAATAACTTCAACTGTAACAGTAACAAAGACTTTCTATGTAGCAGTCTTGATTAGTAAAGGCACCACTTTGAAAGCAAAAGAGGTTATAACCCCTCTATACTCAGCATTAATCTGGCCCATAATTAAGTATAATGCTCTATTCAGCATGTACTGTAAAAAGCACCTGCAGCAATTGGAGAGGCCTCAGAGGTTTCTAACAGAGAAGATCAAGGGAGTCCAGTATGTGCCATACACAGATCAACTAAAGTCCCTGTCACTTTACTTTATATGATATAGACTTCTTAGGGGAGACTTATGTATGGAGTATACAGTAATCTCAGACCCAAACCTAATAAACTTGCTGCATATCCGTAAATCAAATGGGACTAGGGCCACCCATTCCAGGGACCTAAATATAGCCTGCAACCTAAATAATACATGCTGGAAGGACAGATGTATCTCTCAGTGACTGCCATATCTTTGGAAACAGAGCAATTCTATGAAACTGTTCAAGAAGAATGTGGATGAGTGGATGGGGCATCATAAATTCTTACTGGGAATACCACCCACAACCCTCCTGGATATGGACAGTCATTACTAAAAGCAATCTTTGGTGTTAGCTAACATTTCTAGGGTATTATATTGGGATGAAACTGCTAGGCTTGAAATAATTCTGGGTTAATAGCCTAGTAATCTCCTATGATCCTATGAATTCCATTAGGGTCTGTCATACAAGTGGAATAGTGCCCCGAAAATGTCAACTCTTAAGTGCATAAACAACACGACTCAACTGAATATGAAAAAGGCTCTTATTTTTTTTCCCTGCACAAAGTGTGTCTGCACTTCCACATCCTGTTACACAACATCGATCGACACAAACATCGAACGCAGAACTGGAGAATGTTGAATTCAATACAATTCAAGCATTCTCCACACTTCCGCAACTGCCACTACTGTGCAACACACAGTAAACAACGTTTTTGCAGAGGGGCAAGCCCCCTGCACCTCCCATGTGGGTGGCTGTGCCCTCCACACCCCTGCTATTTATATATACAAACTCTGAAATCGCACTACAGTGAGGGAAAGGGTGAATTTCCCGATCCCCACTATAGTGTGATCTGCATTAAAATATTGAAATTCACAAGAGCGAATGCTATAGTGCATTTGCTGTTGCTCATTTCAAAATTTATTTTTTTGTTCCTTTTGATACTATCAAATTGGGCATTCAGACTAACGTAACTCTATCAAAGTCTGATCGCCCATTTGATAGTAAACCTATATATATATATTTATATATATATATATATATATATATATATATATATATATATATATAGCTAGATATAGATATATATGTATGCCTTTAGAAGGAATGTGGGTATATACAGTACTGGAAGGACCTCACAATTTGGCATTGCTGAAACATCTTTGTCAGCTGTAAGCAATGAGTAATACTATATTTATTCAGATTTTGCAAAGTAGTAAAAATGTAACTTTTTAACAATACCAGTGACAGGTCGATAGCAATCTGAACTTTGACCACCATGTATCCACAGTGATGAGGAAGTCCTTTTTTGTGGCACATCTCATGCATAAAGGCGTGGCATCCAGATCAACGGATGTTATAATTCCTTTGTATTCATCCCTCATCAGACAAATAATTGAGTACAATACACCATTTCTGCATGTACCTCACCAAACATCTGCGACAGCTGGAGAAACCCCAAAGGCTTCTCACCACAAAATACATGGTACACAAAAGAATTCCTACATGGAAACATTGAAAGCCCTATCACTGTTTTCTGTGTTCTACCGGCTACTAAGGGGTGATCTGTGTCTGGCATACTGAATAGTCTCTGATCCGGCTATGATGGGATTTTTACACATTCATAACCACATGAGGGTCACTCACAGCAGGGATCTTAACCTAGCCTCTAAGATGAATAAATCATGCTGGAGAGATAGATTAATCTTTCAGAGACTACCCCTTCTCTGGAACAAGCTTCCCATTCATGTGAAGCAGAGCCCCTCAGTGACCTTCTTCAAGTGCAACCTAGATCAATGGATGGGTAAATGTAAATTCACTCCTGGGGTGGTGCCCATGTCATTCATGGACAGAGGCAGTCAATATTAATTACCATACCATAGGCTCATATCTCTGTCAACTTGATTTACCTAGCTATTGACAACTGGGGACTCAGGATAAATATGGCTAGGCTTGTAAAGGCTCTTGGGCCTTTAGCCTATAACCTCCCATGAATGTTTGAACCTATGAACATGCACCAATTCTATTGGATTTGCTTGCATATTAATGATACCCATGGTCTGCACTCTCTTCCCTTCATCTTCTATGTTTCTTTTCAATGAAATGATAATTCTCTTGAATATGTCTGTCTGTCACTGTGTCTGTCCTTTTGTGCATCTTGACAAACTGGTTGCTTCTAGCACAGATTATGTATTTATTTCATTTGTTAACCGGGTAGTGTCTGACTGGGCCAGATGCCCGTTTTTCATCAGAGACATAGATTTTTAAATTTGCATATAATGAATAGTATAAAGAAATAATAGTACATAAAATGAACATACAAATAGAACTTCAAATTACAAGGTTCTTAACATGGTATCTATAAAAGTAACAATGGTGGTCATAGTAAACATTTTTTTTTTGTTAGGATGATAAGTTACGTTCTGAGAGTAAAAATGCGTAAAAAGCCAGGAGTTATAGAGAAATGGGAAAAAAGTAGTTAATTGGTGTGTTGATATCTTTAGCCTGGGTAGGAACAGGAGCAAAGCCTATGTTTTGAGAAATATTCCTTTAGGGTATGTTTAAATGTATGTGTATCATTGATAGAAAGAACATACTGTGGAACAGAGTTCCATTGTTTGGCAATGATATGGGAGTACAAGGAGATTCCATGAGAGTTTTGTGCTTTGATAACCTTTAAGAGTATTTTTATCAGCAGACCTAAGGGAAGTTAGACTTAAGGGAGGTTACTGTAGGGTTGAAGAAGATTAGATAGTGCTGGGCAGTTTTCAGGTTTGTATAAGACTGTGTGTGCAGCTAGTAGCTGATTCAGGGTGAGAAGATGAATTATACAAAATTGATTAAATCAAGACCAAGATTCTCCTCATATAGTTGGGGGTCTTCTTCAGATGACTGACTTTTTAAACCATCAAAATTCATATGTTCAAAACCATATGATTGATATTTTAAAAAGTCAAACTCTGTGTGTTGATATCACAGTACAGTAGGGATTGGGAAGTTTGTCCTTCCCCCATTAGTGATATCTCAGAGTTGCTTTATATAATTAGTAGCAGGTGTGGGGAGTTGTTTGCCAGGTTGAGATGTTGCTGTTTGTCTTTTTAAAACATTAATTATATGATCTTAGTCATATGGCTTTTGATGTTTTAAGAACTCAATCATTTGAAATAGATTCCCAAAGCCACATGTTATACACAAGATTTGAGATTTAGTTGTCTCATATTTTCTTTGTATCTCATGGTCTTTCTTGTTTCCGTAATTGTTTTAAGACATTTTCACTTCATTTTTCAATTTTGCATTTTCACATTCCACACATTTTATCATGCACACATCTGTTTTGTAAATGTATCTGTTTTATATTGCTTGCTATTATTTTCACTTGCTCTGCTTATATCATCAGTAATGTAAGGTAAAGTAAGGTCTATGCGTCTCTGAATTGTGTGCCCTTTCTTTCTTCAGTTCTTATACCACAGGCAGTTCTGTCTCTTATGAGTGAATCATGTAACTTATCAGATTCACAGCCTTTGGACTGATTAATTGGCTCAATATCAATATGCTTCTACAGTCGAGACCTTCCCTTTAAAAAAATAACAGCCTAAATAAGTTCTTCCAGTGCTCACATTGCTGCTTGAACATCCCCCTAATTACTACTATTTTTTTTTCTCCTCTTCTAGAAAACTAAGAAATAGTTTTGAAGCTTTTATATGAGGAACACATTACATTTCTGAATCCATAGTTTCCAGTATGCTGCTTTCTTTTCTTGGATCAAAACTATTTCTGATGGTTGCACTCTTCTAACTGAAGATTATAGTTCTGTACTTACGGAAACTTTGACTCATGAAAACAAATATATCTTTTCTCTTCCACATTTGCATTTTTCATTTCTGCAACTATATTTCCCAACAGCAAGCCTTAAGTAACCTGCAAATTTTGGCCAGGATGTTCAACAACAGTGCAGACACAGTGGATGAGCTTTTCGTTTCCAGAGATATTTAGTCAGATAACTTTCTAGAAGAAATGTGTGGTGCATGACTTACAGACTCCTGAAGCTAAGCATTTAGAAATTTAAAGCTATACACTCAATATTCTGCAAAAGTTAACATTGTAAACAAAGCAGGTCCATGACTTGGCATCATCAATATGTGCCATTGTAATGCCTGTTTGCTATTCTGTTTGAAGTTATTAAAATGCCCCACTCTACTCATAATTTTATGTGAACACAGTTTGGTTTATGCAGGCTGCACCTAGCTTTGCATCATCACTTTGTATTAGAGTTGAAAGAGGAATCATTGGGTGACATTTGTCTCTGTGGTGATTTTCTCTTCAGGGCATTCCTTTTTGTGAAAGTACAGCATGTGCTAGATGACATTTTTTGGGGTGTATGCTCTGCTGTTGCTTGTCTGGACTGAACCTCTGCTCTGTTACCTTCTGGCTTCTTCAGTACAACAGTATCAGGAGTTTAGAAAACATGCTACATGATAGTACAATGTCCCAAGCTTTGCTACGACGTAATACATTGAGGCACGTGTGGGATCTTTATGCTGGAAATGCCACTCACGGTGGCCATATACTTGTTGCACAGTTTTCTTGTTCTGGGTATGGGCAATGTTATTTGCTTCCTCCTCTGGTGTTTGATGATGACTTATGGATGCTGTCAGCAGCAGCTGCATGATGCATCTGGCAACTCTGGTAGAATGATAGAAAAAAGGCCCTGTTGGCTGCTATTTATTGAAGTTCTACTTTTCCTGCTAGAGTCCTGGGAATTTGCAGACCGCAGTCTGGTAGATGAATCTCATCTGTTAGGCAGCTCACATGGGCTGCCACTTTTACTCTAACTTGACTATATGTTTGGTGATGGTGTGGCATCAAGGAGGAGTGAGACTAGCTGCTGCTTGATCACCTAACTGAGTTCAGGTTAGGTAAGTGTGGCAGCCATAGGCATACCTCTCAACTCTCTAGATTGCTGCAGAATGTCCAGATTTTTGACTCATGTTTTTGGTCTGTTCCTCATAAAATGTGTGGTTTTCTAGAAATTTATTGAGGTTTGAAGTCACTAAATAATATTAAATAATGAGATATTTGACTTTCAAAATTCATATCCTTCTGAAAATACATAATAATTCAAAACCTGTTATTCTAGCAACTTTCTATGTTTATAAGAGCAATATTCAAACACTGTCCCTATTTTTTGGCCTTTGTCTCACATTATTTCTGGCTTCGTCCAGATTTCATTCAATGAGAGGTTGAGAGGTATGGCCATTCGGTGGGAGTGGGAGAGAGAGTGGAAGTTTAGCAATAACTGGGGATTTAGGGTGAAGTTTAGGCAGCGGAGTTTGAGTTTAAAAAGTAGGGAGCAACAAAGAATTTTAGGGTTACAGAACAATCAGAGAACTGAGATTTAGGGAACAGTAAGGCAATTTAGGGTTAAAGAGTAATTGAGGGCTTTAGGCTTAGGGAGTAGTCAGGGAAAATTAAGGTTAGAAAGCAGTAAGAGAATGTAGGCATAGGGAATGACTAGGGGCTTTACATTTAGGGAGCAATCAAGGAGTTTAGGTTTTGAGAGCAAGAGGGAGTTTTAGATTTAGGGTTAGGGATTGGGTAGGAGTTTTAGGGATGGCGGTACTGTACTGAGAGAGCTATATTGTTTTCTACAATTGAACTAGTTGGAGAACCCTCACCTACTGAAATTAGGTATAAACCCTTATGTCACTTGCGCATCAACTCACAGATAGGACCCAAGAAGTTAGGATAAATGAGTCTACCTAAAAAAAAGGCCAGTCACCAGTGGATTCCCTCAAGGATTTGTACTGGGTTCATTTCTTTTTGGCATTTATTTTTCTGAAGTAAAGGCCAATGTTAAGGTCTTCTGGCCGACAAAGTTTGCTGATGACTGCAAACTAAATGCAGTCACAGAATACACCCAAGGCACTAATACCCTTCAAGAAGTGCTGAAACAGACAAATAACTGGCAACACAGCCACAGCATTTAACTAAATGGTGAGAAGTGCATAATAGTATCCTGTTGGAAGGCTACTACTCCTGGAAACTACATCACTGATAGCCCTCCCCTATGAGAAGACCTGGTAGCAAGAGGTTTTGTGCCACATATAGCCTGAAACCTGGCCTTCACCCATCATGTGCCTGCAGTAATAAAGAACTCTTTCTATGTTGCACAACTTATTAGCAAGGGTAGGGCATCTAGATCCAGGGAAGTCATCATTCCACAGTACGTATCCCTCATTAGACCAATTATTAAATACAATGCCCTTATCTGTATGTACTTGACAAGGCATATGCAACAACTGGGATGCCCACAGATGTTCCTCATAAAAAGATTTCAGGGCATAAACAACATGCCAGTGTGGATCATCTCAAATCCATATCCCTGTAATATGTCTTTGAAACACTGTTGAGTGATGATCTATGCCTGCCCTACAAAGCATCCACAGACCCCACTCTGATGGACTTTCTTGCATAGCTCCAAGGCAAACAGAATCAACACTACCCAATTTAGGCACTTAAAACTTGCCTGCAACATAAATAGGATATGTTAGAAGGACAGGTATTTGTCTTAGAGACTACCCCTTCTCTGCAACTGGCATCCCAGCCATGAAAAGCAGAGCTCTTCCCTAACCCAATTCAAGTGTAACTTGGGACAGTGTCTGGGGAGTTGGAATTCACTCTTCATCTGGCACCTATGTCCCTAATGGACAGAGGTGACCTGTAAATATTTGGCCACCCAAGCTCCAAATATTCCCATTAAAATAACCTTAGGGTACCAAAACTTGCCAAATATATTTGGGTTGCATGGCTAGGCTTAAAAAGGCCCCTGTGGCCTAGTATCCAACTATGAAATAATGAACCTATGATCATAATGCCAATTGTCTGAAAGACAGAACTCATTATAGTCCTTAAAAAATCAAAGTATGAAACCCCCCCTTCATTTTTGTCCTATCACCATTCTACCTGCACTTAGCAAACTGTTAGAAAAGATTGTGTATAACCAACTCTTCAGCTGCATGCAAAACAGTCATATTCTTATTTTAAAACAACATGGGTTTGGGACAAATTACTACTTTGTAGTGCCTTACAAATGACATCCTTCTCAATAAGGACAATGGCAAACTGACAGAGGCAGTCGTCATCAAACTGATGAAGAACTTCCCTATACTAACCGCAAACAACTCCTTCATTCAGTTATAGACATGGGCAATCACTCAGTCTTTCAAAACATACTGGAACATATTAAGATGCAACCAAACATCCTAATACTGGGTGATTTCAACTACCCTACCACTAACTGGGAAAACTACTCGGGTGCCAACACCTTTTCCCAACGGTTCTTGGAATTAATAAATTCCAACACCCTGGATCAACTAATCCATTGTCCCACCAGGGGTTCCAATATCCTAGACCTGGTCATTACCAACATGGGAGGTAGATGCTCCACACCAGTGGTCACCCCCTCATTGGTCAGGTCTGACCATAAGTAAATCACCTTTGACATCCACATCCCACCCCCCCCCCAGTAAGGAAACCTCCATAAAAGACTTCTCCAAAGCCACCTTCATGCTACTCAATTCAGAAGGGACAAACATCATGACACCCATGCAGAAGGGATCTGAAAGTTTGACTGCTGAATCCTACACAAAGGCACTGTACGAGCACATCCACTCGTGCATGAATTTTGCCATCCCAAATAGAACCAAGATGCTCTCCTCCACAAAAAAGGAAGCTATTCTGGTGGTCCCCTGTTATAAAAAAAACTAGACAACAGAAGGAAGAAACTGTTGCAGAAAAGAGGAAAATACCAGGATGCAAAAAAAAACTCCTTTACCAGCCTCAGTAAGAAGCTGAGATCCCTCATAAAATCCTCAAAAGTTAGTTACAAAAATAAAATTGCCAAAGATTCCAAATACAACCACAAGGCATTCTATAGTTATGTCAAGAGTCTAAATGGCAATTCTCAGATCTGCTCTGAGCTACAACAGAATGGCATTAAATATACTGATCCCAAGGATATTGCCAATATCCTGGCAGATAGATTTAGTGCCAACTTCACCCCCCTCTCAACCCCTAAAAGGACCCATCTCAATACCAAAAGATTGCCAAACTCCAGTAATCATGGGCACACAGGTAGAAACCGCACTCTCCAAAGCTAAGAATACAGCATCCATGGGACCAGATGACATCCTGGGGTGTGTACTACATGAACTACAAAATGAACTGGCACCTCACCTAAGTGTCATGTTTAATCATATCCTCACCTCAGGCTTCGTGTCCACTGAGTGGCGCACAGCTACAGTTATCCCACTCCACAAGGGGGGATCCACCTTGGATCCTGGGATCTACCGTCCCATCAGTCTGATGAGCCTGATCTGCAAGGGCATGGAACGCATTATCACGGAACTTATAAACAAAGATATTGGCAACCTTCAAACACTGGACCCCACCCAGTTTGGGATTGTGAAGGGCCGATCTTGTCTCCTGAACCTGACTGACTTCTTCGAATCAGTCTCCAGAACTGTGGATGAGGGTAAGGCAGTCCACACAGCCTATCTGGACCTCACCAAGGCCTTCAGCACCATCCCCCCTCTGGAATCATAGATAAACATACTAAGCTGGGCATAAATCACTATGTCACGCAATGGGTTGCCAACTGGCTTACTGACAGAACCCAGACTGTAAAAGTATCCGACTCCAAATCCAGCTCCGGACAAGTGACAAGTGGACTACCTCAGGGTTCAGTCCTGGGACTGCTCTTGTTTGGCATCTACTTCCCTGAAGTACAGGCCAACAGTAAGGGACTCTGGCTAACAAAGTTCGCAGATGACTGCAAACTGGGAGCCATTATTGAATCCCCAAATGATGTGGATATTCTACAAAAGGGCTTTACAGAAACAAGATGCTTGGTGCCAAAGCCATGGGTTCAAGCTTAATGCCAAGAAATGTATATCCCATTTAGAAAAAAACATGTACCCATGAATTAGCACATAGGTGGCAGTACACTAAACATCGAAAGTGTGATGAGAAACTTACGGGCACAGGTGGACAGTGGTCTCACCTTCGATAACCACATCGCCACAACAGTTAGGAAATCCCTCTATGTGCCACACCTCATCACTAAGGGCTTTTCATCCAGAAAATTGGAGGTCATTGTCCCAATGTACTCATCCCTCATTAGACCCATTATAGAGTATAACGCCCCGTTTGGTATGTACCTCACAAGACATCTGCAACAGCTGGAAAGGCAACAGATATACCTCACTAAAAGAATCACAGGCCTAAAACAGATGCCATATGCTGACCGTCTAAAATAACTCCAGCTATACTCTGTGGCATATCGTCTACTCAGATGCAATCTCTGCTTAACATACAAGGCAATGTCAAACCCTGAGCTGTTGGACATGCTCCACTTAAAGAAATCCCAATCCCTCAGAGCCACACACTCCAGGGATCTAAACCTTGTCATCACAATGAACAAAACATGCTGGAGGGATAGATTCCTGACCCAGAGACTCCTCATACTCTGGAATAGACTGCCCATACATGTCAAGCAGACCGCCTCCTTGGCCCTCTTCAAAAGAAACCTTGACGATTGGATGGGAGATAGGAAATTCACCCTGGGGATCATGTCAGTCTCCCTGCTAGACGGGGTCCAGGGAATTAAATATTGTGGGAAGAAATATCCAGGGAATTGTTATGGTTAGGCTTGTATAGGCCCTAGGGCCGATAGCCTAGTACCAACCTATGGGCCTATGAACCTATTAACAACATAGCCATTAGCTGGTTCCAAGACTTCTTGACTAACAGGTTCTTCACCATAAAAAATAGGATCTTCCTTCCCTCAACCTGCCCCTTTACAAGGGAGAGCCTTAAGGATCTATTCTTGCCCCTCTATTCTTCTCAATATTTATTACCGAACCACAGTATGACCTCCTTTACCTCCCACTCAGTCTCTATCCAAATGATATGGTAATCCTTAGGTCCAATCCCAATCACTCAATAATTCAAACATGAATTGAAGAAGATCTGCACTCACTCACTATATTCCTGGCTTATAAGTTACAAACTTCCATTTAACATCACAAAAAACAAACAATGTTGTTTGGCACCTCTCAGAAAGTGAAGAAGTGTTCTAAGTACCTTAATATTATTGCACTTAATGGAGCACTAATTGAAACAACCCTATCTTTCAAGTACCTTAGTTTCGGGATTGACCAATCACTAAACTTCCATATATGTATTGAACAAACAAGGACAAAAAATAACTCTCTTCTGTTTGTGGGGGGGGGGGGGGGTCATCCTCTCTATCCTGCTCAGCCAGAACTGCAATGGGCAAAGGAGTGCTACCAGTCTAGCTTGAATATAGGCTTCTCATTATGGACACTGACTCTAAGAGAAATTCTTCCATACTATAAATTATTAAAAATAAATAAATTAATTAAACTATAAATTATTAAAAAACAAAATTTATCACCAATACCACCCCCAATCTCACTAGCAACATTGTCTGACTTTCAAAACAGCTGAAAGGTTGCCAGTGCAGTACAGAATACACCTTTTTCTAGGCTTTTGTTTTACTCTGGCAAACAATCTATAACAACTATATTCACTACAACATGTGTCACCATTCCTAATCTATCACTGTCTTTTAACCCCTCAGACCAGACAACATTGCACCAACCTTTTCTTCTCCTTCCTTGCGCTAAACCTCCTGCTTAAAGGAACTGCAGTCCTCCATCCACACATTCAGAGCACAACTAAAAATAACTTCTTTGAAGCAACTCTGAATATACTTTTGGTCTTTGTAGGCCACATCACCTAAACACCTTCCAACATCCATCTCTTCATAACATCTCTTCTGCTAGTACTGTTATCTTCCAATGCCATGTGTTTATTATCTGGCATTGCCATTCTGGTTGAATTGCTTACTACCATTTCTATACTTTAATCTTCTCTGCATAATATTTTAACAGCAATACAGAGGTTTCACCTGGCAGTTCCACTCTAATAGATATATTATCTATGATTGTATATAATGCAGAATGTCCAACCATTTTGGGCGTCAGGCTCAATGTGTAAACTTTTGATGAATGCCAACAACAAGGGTTTTTCAGTCTGGCCAATCTCTTTAACTTACTGTATGCCACATATAAAACAATATAAAAAGCATCAACAGCAACGCTCACTGAAAGTAGAGCTATTTAATATTATTTAATGCATGTCTCTAGCTGCATTAATAGTCTGGCACAAAATCAATATACAAAGCTTGTACCTCATTAAATCTGTTTAACAAGTAGCATAAAATTGGGATTATATGAACTGAAAGGCAGAAATTAAACAAGGTTTATTATTTTTTCAAATATCCCAGTGGCTCTTCCGTATCACATAGCTGTTAACGGTGTATTGTATCAGCAGAGCTAATCATCTCCAGACTCTTTCACACTTGCATGGAAAATAAGCTAAGACACCATGAAGTGTAGTAATCTTATTCAAAAATGAAAACATCAGTTAGCCGTTTAGATAGCCAAATGGGGAAGTAATGTTTATCAGAAGTGTCAGTCTAAGAACTGGAAATTATATAATGGTCTGTACAGCATTATTATATTCTGCAAACAAAGACTTGTGTTTCACATTCATTTGCCAAAAATCATAAACACAAATATTAGTTTCTTTATAATTTGTAATTTTGGAATTACAATGGGAAATGATGCTGCCGTACTAGCTATGAAAATGTTGAAGATCTTCTGGCATTGCATGTACTTTTTCAAAATATGATTCCCAGATAAAGCTGTTGACTTGGATGCCCATTAATGTTATAAATTTTTGTTAGACACAATGACATTTACTTTTTACAGTGACAGTACTTAAGGTCATAGATGGTCACATATCTCTACAATTTGTTTAAAAAGACCATAAATGTACCTTAACCCATCCTATTGTCTTCAGCAAAGACTCATAACACAACGGTGATGCCTTTTGCCCACACTAGATTATTGCTGAGGTTAGTTGCAGGTAACATGAAACCATTCTTTGATTTGTTCATTGATGCTACATTTGATCCTCTGACTTTTGCACTCATTTGGGTAAATATTTTCATTTCAGTTTTAATACACGTTTTAGTTAATTTATGTTGCCAACATTTTAGAGCTAATTATATCACTAAATGCTAAGATGTTATATTTTGCAGAACTCCATTAGTATGGCTTTATTACTGCAAAAATAAGAGAGTATGAGGTACTTGAATGACTCTTCTAAACTTGTCATATTTTAAGAATTTCTGAATATCCTGCTTTTGCAAATGTAGATGTGTGGTATCCTTGGTAAGCATAAATGCACAATATTTTAATTATGTTGCGATTCCTGGACATGTATTGTGGCAATGAAGAGAAGCCAGTTAGCTTCTATGAATGGTTTACTGCTGCACGTAGTACATCATGTTGTATTGTGAGTGGAAGTAATCTGAAAGTGACATACAAAGGACTAGTCCAGATAAAGTCACCTTAGCTAGCAGTCCTAGGAGGCTCTCTCTGTCGCTAATACCATCCCTG
The DNA here is from genome assembly GCF_019279795.1 of Protopterus annectens. Taxonomy (NCBI): domain Eukaryota; kingdom Metazoa; phylum Chordata; order Ceratodontiformes; family Protopteridae; genus Protopterus; species Protopterus annectens. Next base: position 899,240,443 of record NC_056725.1, on the reverse strand, counting down.
TAGGAGGAATGAAGATGGCTTCCTGAAGTTTCAAGTAGTTTATTCAGTTAAGTACCTACGTAATACATCGGAGTGCTATGTTAAGTAGCTACCTATATTGCAAGGTGTGATGTATATCTCATTAAGTTGTTCTTACTGATTGTGCCGAGCTCTGCTGTCATGTCTAAGAATAATTTATAAAAGTAGTTTCACTCATTAAGTATGATTGGAGAGCTAGCAACATTACCATATTGTGGCAGTAGGGGACAAGCCTTGCAATTGGCCTGATTTGAGTGGTATGTTTGATTTAAATATCAAATTGACATCCTGTGCCTACACCTGATTTGCATGCAAACAGTCTTTAATCCTTGAACTTATGATTGACACTAGGATGCAGCTTGCCCACCCCAGCCACATGTAATACAGAAAATGGAGTGTCTAAGTTCAAAGCCTCTATGAGTATTTTAAGTAGTACATGAGTAACAGAAAAAAACATGGATATTTCCTACATTGTTAGCAACTAACCAGCCTACACCTATAGATTTATGTGCATGCTCTTGTGTGCATGCACACACGCATGGACGCACACATGCATGCACGCACACACACGCGCACACACACACACAACACACACAGGAAGCACATACACACACAATGATGTGAATAAAACATTATACCATATTCACCTAAAAAAATAATTTCAGAGAAACATTAAAATTTCTCATTCAGTCCTTGGAGAACAGAGGCTCCACTGGCTGTCTACAACAATGTCTATATATATATATATATATATATATATATATATATATATATATATATATATATATATATATAGCTATCTCGAAAGATTGATATACAGATGGATAGGTTTCATACACTGACAAAGTGCTAAGGGAATAAACTGCAATGTTTGCTGGTAATTAAAAGTTTTTCTCATTGCACAGGTACTGATATTTTTCTTTTTCTTTTGTATCATAAGTGTGGTGCTTTGTTTACATTCAAGGACTCTGTGTGTGTTTGTGTGTGTATATATCTATATCTATCTATATCTGTATAGCTATGTGTATCTACATATATGTAGCTATGGGTCTACTTCGATCCATCGAAATTACACATAATCGAATCTCATTTAACCATTCCCACTTGTTTGAAACTGCACTAATCCGAAACCAAGGACTACCACAATCCTTTCCCTTGGAAAGGAACCACTTGGCCTCCATGAATAAAAATGTAAATGAATCAAAACTAAACCCACCAAAATGGGGGGCTTTGCCCCTCCCACACCCCCCACTTAAATATTCCAACTCTGAGATCACACTGCATTGAAGAAAGGGCAAAGTTCACCACGGTGGCCAAGTGGTTCCTTTCAAAAGGAAAGGATTTCAGTAGTCAGTGCTTTCAGATTAGTGCAGTTTCGAACAAGTGGGAACAGGTAAGTGAGATTCGATTATGTGTAAATTTGATGGGTCAAATTAGACCCGTATCTATATACCTATCTACCTATATCTATATTTATCTATTTATACACACACAGACACACACACACACACACACACACACACATATATATCCATATATATATATATATATATATATATATATATATATATATATACATATATATATATATATATATATATATATATATATATATATATATATATATATATATATATATATATATATATAATCTTAGAACATAACATGGTGACCCAGAAAGAAAATGTTCATAGTTTTCTAATAGTGTGTGTGTGTGTGTGTGTGTGTGTGTGTGTGTGTGTGTGTGTGTGTGTGTGTTTGCCTGTGTGTGTGTGTGTGTGTGTGTGTGTGTGTGTGTGTGTGTGTGTGTGTGTGTGTGTGTGTGTGTGTGTGTGTGTGTGTGTGTGTGCATTTGCTTGTGTGGGTGAATGGGTGAGTATGTCCATAAGTGTGATCAGGTATTGGGAGAGACTGTGTGTCTGTGTGAATGTGTTTGTGTATGTGTGCGTGTGTCTGTGTGAATGTGCGTTTGTTTCTATGTACGTTTGGATATGTGTTGAGGGGAGGGGATGTCACACTTCCATATTACCCAAAACTACCAAGCAAATCCTGCAATTTTGACGGTTGACAAAACAAGACAATAAGGATATTCTCTTTATATCATGCAATAACTGTACTATAGAAGAAAACAGCACAGCATTTCAAAGCACTGAAGATGTGATGCAGAGAAAGCACTACACTCTGGATAGTTCTGCACCCTCAGCACTTATGTACATCTAATTAACAGGCAGTTACCTCCCTATGCCACCACAGACAGCCCTTACATATTTATTAACTCTTTGGAAAAAAAAAAGTTAAGAGGTGAGCCTTAAATCTGCATTATAATTGATAAGATGCTATAATATGGAAATTTTACATAATATGAATCATGAAACTCTAATGTCTGGTATTATTCAATTATTGCAGTAGTCATTGAGTTCAGAGGGACAGTTTAAGTATATGATGTAACAGCAGCAACATTCTGTAAAATCAGGGAGAATTAAGAGGAATGGAGGTGTGCCTGTGTGGAGGGAGTCATCATGACAAAGCTGGGAGGAACACTGATAACACCAGTGAGAATTTTTAAACTAAATTAAAAAGTTAATATAACAACAGGTCTGTCATCAAGATGGACTTTTTGATCAATAAGGAGAATGAAACTAATATCTGGCATTAATGACTAACTGTAAGGGTTCAGGACTTACAAGGCTGATGTAAAAATGATATGAGATATCAAGGAAATTCTGTCAACTCAGGGAAAAGTAAGAGGTGTGTGTGTTTGAATATGTGCATATTTGTGGAAGAGTGAATGTGGGGATGACTGTGTCAACATGATGCATGTGTCACCAGTGGTGACGTCAACAGAAAAATGCTGATTTCCTCTTACGTAAGAGCAATTTAGAGGCATTCAAGTTAACTGGAAAGACTGTATTTCCTCATTGTGGCTAACGTTTCTGGATTGCATTTTCCTACATTATAAAAACAGCCCTTTTTGGTTGCTACTCTTACCTCCACCAGTAGGGCTCTTTCTGAATCTCTAGGGTTATGTTGTTTAGAAGAAACACCAAACTGAGTTAGTTTGTTGTATGGAATAGAGTGCACTGTGTACAAGGACTTGTTTCTCAGATGCATTATTTTCCTGGGTATGAGTGTATATTTGTGTGTGTGTACTGTATGTGTGTGTGTGTGGTTGTGCATGAAGTGCTTATGACACATGCTTTATTTATACTATTAAAGATGTATTCATTTAATGTTATTGCATCACTTATAGCAGATTTATTACATAGTTTGTTCTTGCTTTTAATAGCTCACAGTAGTGTAGCTTTAATCTTTGAATTACTTAGGTTCTTAAAAGAATAGTCGGTGGACTTCTTCTTTGTAATTTCACTGCATTGTTTATTTCTGAATGTTGAATTGTGTTCCTTGATGCTTTCTGAAGTCCTTTGTTTTCTTTTTCCCATTTCCTAGTTTACAGTTTAGCTTTATTTCTGTTCTCTCAATCAGCCTGTTCTTTTTCTAGCAGATTCTTTCTTTCTTTCTTTCTTTCTTTCTTTCTTTCTTTCTTTCTTTCTTTCTTTCTTTCTCAAGGAAAATATTGGGTAATGAGAATAAGATTTTAACCTTCAAAAGCACCTGACGACTTCTATTTCAGGTCCCATTTGGTCCCACAATATATACTTAATATATTTAAGGGATGGCATGCTACACGCATACACATGTGGTGTTTCCTGGGTCCACTACAGGTGTCTCCTATGTCCATTCTCAAGCCCTCAATGATATCTGGTCAATGATAGGGGTTATCTTCTGGGTATGTACTCTTCAACCCAGTTTTTTTTTTATTTTTTAGGGTGAGGTGATCAGGGTGTGTCTTAACTTAGTCTCCATTTCTTATTCACTAGTGCCTGAGACACTGATCGCATTCAAGCCATCTGACTTTATTACTCTACACAAATGCACATGGCATTTGTTTTCTTTTTTGTTCTCTTTATGGTGGTATGTTTCCTTTTTATCTTTTTTGTCACTTTGCTTTTCTTTTGACATATTATTCATTTCTGATTCTGCTCATACTTCATGATGGATATTTTTATCATTTTTATTTCCTCGTTTCTTTTAGATCTTTTCTGATTTCCATTATTTTATTCCGTGTGATTTTTTTTCTTTTTTCATATACAGCCTTTTCTCAGTTATTTTCTGTATTATTGTTTTCAAGGAACCTTTTTAGTTTGGTGTTTGGTGCTACGTCATGAGTAGTTGGTTCTGTATATCATATAATAAAATTTGATTGCCATTATAAATTCATTAATGAGTTTTTGTTGAGGGATTACTTTTGGTTGGGCAGTTGTGCTGTCTATCTGTTATTAATACATGTTAACTTTGAGATTACTGGATTTTGGAGTCTGTGGTATCCTCTGACATGTCAAAGTTTCATATTTGTTACACATTCACAATTTGCTTAGTTTCTGTATTTGAGTATTACAATTACAGTGGGAAGATTTTAACAAGAGCAGATTGTTCCATACATTTTTTTTATCTCTGGGTTATTTCATCTGTTTGTTTTTGTTGTTATTTATTTCTTATTTTGTTGTTAGTTTGATTTCCTAATTTCCTTTACAATGTTGTATTTTGTGTGAATTTTACTGCAGTGTTTCTTACTTGCTCTTTTGAATTTTTTTCTTCATAGTAGCTTATTATTTTATTGTAGAGTTTTTTTTTCTTGTGTATTTATTGAGAATGTGAAATTTATTCTTGATATGCATAGCTGTTTCTTATGTATGGCATTCTTTTATAGTTGTCAGTATTGGTTGCTCATGTGGGCTTCGTTGATATTATGGTGCTTGTGAACTGAAATTGCTTTTGTGTTTCTATTATTAAGTTTTAGTTTAATTGATTTTATTTTTGTGACTTTTATGATTTGGCAAGCTGCATACTTTTTATCTCCACCTCCCCCACCTCTGAAGAACCCTATCAGATGTTTCTACTACCTGCCCCTAATAAGCCCATTCATTCTTTTGGGGCAAGTCCTGAGCATTCCCTGGCTTGGTGAGAACCCTACAGCCCATTTATTCTGTGGCATTAAGAATGTGACATCCCTGGGCTGGGTAAGAGACCTAAAGCCCATTCATTCTGCGGGTGTAGGAATGGGGCATCCCCAAACTAGGTCAGAGCCTTACAACCCATTCATTCATTCATTCATTCATTCATTCATTCATTCATTCAATCATTCATTCATTCTTTGGGAGTAAGAACAGCCATCCTCAGGCTAGGTGAGAGCCCTACAGCCTGCGCATTCTGTATGGGGCAAGAATGACATATCGTCTGGCTAAATGAGATTCCTAAAGACCATTCTTTATGAGGGAGTAAGAAAAGTGCATCCCTGGTCTAAGCAAAATGTTCTACATCCTATTAACTCCTGCCCAGGAAGCTCTGTCAGTCCATCCATTCACCCAGTGGTGACGGTTAGGTAATAGTGAGTGTGTAAGGTTCCAGTCCCTCACCTAACCTTAAGCTGCCTGAAGACTCTCCATAGTAGCCTGGTCAGGGAGGAGCTATGTCTGCTCCCAGGCCCACCTATTTCATGGTTCAGCAGGAAAGTCGCAGACCAGTGCAGTCTGTGCAAACATAGCCTCTAATGGCAAGTGATACACCTAGTCACAGCAAGCTGTCACTAGTGCTGCATGATTGGCAGTTTCTCACCTTCTGAAACCAAGTGAGCTGGTATTAAGCCTTCAATTCATCCTTCACTGTGCAGTCTTACAGATGCATGTGCTGCTAATCTGAATAGTAGTTAGTGATGGGATATTTTGTGAGTTCATGCTGTTTACTTTAGGTTTTGTAGGTTTAAAGATTTACTACATTTTGGACAGTGTTCATTTCTAATAATTTGTTTTAAATCTATGTTGTGATTTTTTTGAATGTTTTGTTGTATGATTGCGTGTGTGTGTGTGTGTGTGTGTGTGTGTGTGTGTGTGTGTGTGTGTGTGTGTGTGTGTGTGTGTGTGTGTGTGTGTGTGTGTGTGTGTGTGTGTGTGTATGTGCACATGTCCCTGCATAACTCAGCAGTAATGCAGAAAAAATATGCCTCTTACTGTCCATTATTTTATGGAATGCTCCTGAATTCTTTCTTATATTTCATCATGTCTCTCATACACTTTTATGATTTTCTGGTAAACCAATGAAATTTACAGATAAGTCAGTAGTGGCAGACATTAGAGTTTCACAATTCGTTTTTTTCAGAAAATGTATTTTGACACAAAATCTGTTGTTCTGATACCCTTTTAAAAACATTAAAGTAATATTAAAAATATCCCTGATGACCAATATTCTTGGAGAAAGATGTTGAGAGATAAGCAGCAGGGAACTGTACCACTTGAAATGTCCCTGCCTTTGCAGAACATCTCTGATTTTGCCTCCTGATTTTCCCCCTCCCTCACTTTCTGTTAAACCACTGCGGGTTACAGAATAATGACCATAATACCAGACATTAGGGTTTCATATTTCTTTTTTCAGAAAATCATGTTTGATACAAATCCTAATCTTCTGTTAACCTTTATAAGTGAATTAGAGTCTGTTTGTGTCTTTCAGCTTTTTCCTGGTTAGGGGTCACCACAGCAGAACTCCGGTCCACTAATGATTGGCAGAAGATTTTTTTTTTACGTGCCGAGTTACCAGTTCTGATGCACAACCTTCAACAAAGGTACGCCCCTTCACGCATGTCTCCACTCAGAAGACGCTTTAGAGTAATATTTGAAATTGTCCCTGAATTTGTCCCCCCCCCCATCATTAATGTTTAGAAATCTTGTGCAAAGAAGAGGAGTATGCAGTGACCTCTCATCCTTGTTGATCATAGTAAAAGTAAATTAAAAAAAAATGTTTATTCTGCTGTGGACAGTATGTGCTAGTACCACTACCAATAGTTTTATGAGCCTCCCTGCCATAATTAAAAAAAAAAAGTACTTGCAAAGGAAAAAACATCCATGAAGATCCACATATGTACAACTCCTGTCCGTCTCTCACCATATGAACACTCAAATTGAGATTGTCAGGAAAGTACTGGATAATTTGCTAAGGGCAGCTGATAGCAATCACTTTGACTGAATAGTTCCCAGTTTGCAGTTATTATCGTATGTGAATAACGATTGCTGACTCAGCACTTTGACTGTCTGTTAAGGACAACCAATTACAGGTGTTTAGACTATATATGATATGAGCTGGCTAGGCTACCCGTATGATATTACTATGATCTTAAAAAGACAAACAAACAAAAAACAAGTTGCCATACACTGCACGTATTTATAGATTCATAGAGTGTACAAGGCAGAGTTAGTCCTTTTCAAAACCCAATTTCATGTTTCTTGAAGGGAAATACAAGTCAGGAGGGGGATGAATTGAGAGGCATAGTTGTAATAACCAGTGTTTGCCTTAAAGCAACTGAAGGTACCACTCTTTTTTTTATGCAAGATATCCCTGACATGGGGTATGCACTGAGTAATAAATATGTCCTTTCAACATGTTTTGCTTGTTTGTTTGCTTGCTAATGGAGATTCGTCTTTACTGGAAGTGTTTTGCAACCATTTATTTTGTGGAAGTGGCAAAGGTGAAGAAGGAATAAATCATTAATACACAGAATACTAAACATGCATCACCACGCAGAAGTCTATACAAGACAAATATAGGGATAGAGTTTCATGTCTGTCGTGGTAGCTGACTCTTTAACCTAGTGATCTTTGCACCTTTGTGATGTGTTTGGATAGATGCATACAAAAGGGACTTTAAATTCTCTAACTGGTCTAATTAGGATAACGTATTTTGATTTAGATCAGACACCTTTACTTAATAACTGGGCTAGACGGAAGGATTTCCTGACTACGTTTGTTACATGGTGATCAAAAGGCATGAAGATCTCAACAAGTATGTCAATTGCTGTCTGTAATGTAATGTGCTGTCAGCATACCTCTCAACCTCTTAGAGCAAGAAATCTGGACAAAGCCATAAATAAATGTGGGACAAAGGCACAAAAATAGGGACAATTTTTAAATATTGCTCTTACAAACTTAGAAAGTTGATATAATGACAGATTTTACATTAGCATGAAGGGTATGACATCTAAAACTCAAATGTCTATAATTTTTTAACTTCAGTCTTTTAAGATTTTCTACTAATGTGCCAGAAAACCACAATTTAATGAAAAACGGACCAAAAATATGAGGCAAGAATCTGGAAAGTCTGCTAAAATCTGTACAGTTGAGAGGTATGGTGTCATGTTTTGTTTTCCTTGGGTGACAATGCTGAACTTCTTAAGTCCACTTCCTAATTCACCATTAATTTTTATAGTTAAGCCCTTGCTATAGTAAGATGGTATCATCAGCTGAGTGAATAACAACACCCAGTTTACAATCACTGGCAAATTTAAATAGCTGTATGTCTGGGTTAGTGACTTGGAAATCCAGTAAGTAGATTATAAAGACAAGGGGTCCCATACCTTTCAACTATCCATATTTTTGCAGAATGTCCATATTTCTGCCTCATATTTTTGGTCTGTTCCTCATAAAAACTGTCGTTTTCTGGCAAATGAAGAAGGACTGAAGTCAATAATTAATGATATATATCTAATTTTCAGACTTCATATCCTTTGGAAAATACATGCTAACACAAACCCTGTTATTCTATCAACTTTCTAAGTTTATAAGAATAATTTTTAAAAATATTTCCCTATTTTGGGCCTTTGCCAGCCCCTCATTATTTTGGTCTTTGTCCGGATTTCATATGCTAAGAGTGTGAGACGTATGAGTCCCAGCAGTAAGCTCTGAGGAATGCCTTCAAACACACTTTTGCTTTCTGAAGTAAAACCTGCTTCTTTAACTTCCGGGTTCTAGCTATCAGCCACTTTGCTCTCTGTCTTAAAAAGTAACGGTCAATATATAAACATTTAAGCTTATTTGAAATTCCAGCATGGAATGTACTGTTAAAGGTCTTGGCCAAAAACATATGGTATGAACTGCATGACTGCTATCTACAGGTTCAGTGACTTTGCCAAAGATGTTTACTAAATTAAATAGACATGATCTCCATTTGAAAAAGCATATTGTTCCAGGTCTAGAGTATTAATATTTTAATAGCAGAAGCTTATGAAATCAGAAATGGCTTTGTAAGTTACGTCTGTTAGTCTGATATGTCTACAGTTCCTGGAGTTTGAGATGGGGCAGCTTTATGGAGGGGTATACTGGAATATGAGATGGGGCAGCTTTATGGAGGGGTATAATGATAGCTATTTTCTATATCTGAGGAACTTACCTTGTGGCTGTGCTTAAGTTATGCAGTTTTAAGATGGCTTCAGTGAGGGTAGTCTGCTATTGTTGATTAAGATAGTATATTATTGAGGCCATACAAGTTGTATTTTATGCTTCGGAGAATAAATGTAAGATATAGCCCATAATAATTTTTGGTGAAGGAAGTGACTTAGGATTCTGAAAAACTTCAATAATTATTTCTAGCAGAGCAGTATCTTGGTCAACTTTTAGCCTGGGCAACCAACTCAGAGTTACAGAGATAAGAACCAAAAAATGCCTGTTTGGCAAAGAGCTATTTTGTCTCTACATAATCACCTTTTGTCTGTCTGAAATACTTTTCAGAAATTGAAGCAAAATTATGCTAGCTTTATGCTCTAGTTGCTAATACACACACACACACACACACACACACACACACACACACACACACACACACACACACACACACGCACACACACACTGGAAGCAAATCATTTAAATGGCTGCAATCTCAGTTATGGCTGTTCAATTATTACAAAGATTTCTGTAATGCCAAGCTGTCCAAGAAAAATACCTGCATGACTGATATGCAGGGACCAATTGGTATGTCTTCCACAGTTTGCATTTAGGTTAGCCAGCTCCTTTGTCCCACTCATGCTATAGCACTGGTTTCTAATGTGACAGTGTCACAAGTGTATGTGCAAACACATTAAGATTATCTTTAGGGTCAGAGTGGCTATACCTATATGCCTTAATTTAGGCTATTGATGAATGTTATTTCTTTATCACTTTTTTTGCAGTTAAAGAAGGATTTCTGATTATTTTTAACCATGGATGCTAATTTTTGTTCCACTATGATCTTCATTATAGTAGCTTTTAGAATTTTATTCTGCTTTTTGACAAAGTCTTCAATATTGGTAGAGTTTGATTTATTATAGGCATTAACTGGCTTTTTTTTCTTTTATCAAATAACGTAATTATGCTACAGTCTATGAAGCTGGTTAATTTTTGCACTGCACAGAATATTTGGTAATGATTTTGACAGTTTGGTCTGTGCTGTTTCATAGACTGTAGTAAAATTCAGTTATGCTAGTAATATGAAATGCTGACTTCCTGAAAGCTGACGTTTCAAAACAAAGAAAAAGAGTGACTGAAAACCAAAAGGGTGAAAAGATCCCTTTTTCTTGTGCACCCCCCAATGTGGAGGGCAAATCCCTCACCCCTGAGCTCAAATATATATCAACTCCATGAATGCACTTACTCAAAGAATTGATAAATCTCCCTAAAAGTGAATTATTGCTGGTGCACAATTAGAAATCTCTTGCAATGATTTTCAATGGAAAAAAGCATTTGATGCCATGAGATACTGATGCTCAGGGAATTTTTGCTCAAAATTCTGTAGGGAAGTCATAAAATTCATTGTCATAAGTGACAACTAAGGCTAAATGGGGTTAGAAACTTTGCATTTGAATGTTGACAGCTTATCATATAGTTTTAATAGCTTAGACTTTTTAAAGTAATTGAATTCAGAGGTGCATATCGTGGTGGGTTTAACTACTTTAATTGTGTTATTGTGGCCATAGGTAGAGTTTTAGGGTGTACCATATGTACTGGCCCAGCTTGAATAGGTACAGAGAATGAATGTCCCTTTTTGGACCACCATCCATGTTGTGGCATAAAAGCTTATTAGTGTCACATTCATATTTGTGTGATGAGTTTTAGTGGTTAACACTGGTACTCTTGTGGTAGAATCTCTATGCCTGGCTGCAGTGATGTGGCTCAGGTGCTTGGTGTTAAATGCTAGCACAGGTGTTAGTGGACGTCTGTGAGACTGGCTGCTGTGATATGCCATACAGGTTTAAAACAGTGCTACTTCATAAGGGCAGAGGGTGTTCGATAGAGATTTCTTGTACTGCAGCATGGTAACCAAAGCCAGTCTATGTGATGTGATGAAACAGGTATTGAACTGCAGTGTTACCTCAAAGCCTATACATTTTTTGAATAGTGCAGTATGGTTGTAGTAGTGAAACTCACCACTCTGAAATGAACTATACCTATTATTGGAGGGGGTTAATATGGCTCTATTGTGTGCAATTAGTAAATTGTTGGCTACACTTCTTAGCAGCAGGTTATGTTTTTTTTATCAAAAAAAAAAAAAGATTCTGTTCTTTAACACAGTTCCAGATTTACATCCTTACAGTTCCCCATCAACATGTTTCTCTATAGTTCTCTAAACTATATTATCAAAAAGAAAAAAAAACAGTATCAATGCTTAGTGTTTTTGTTTAGGCTACCATTTGACTGCAAAAAAAGTGAATTTGTGCTGGTATATACTCTGTCTATAAATCAAATGATGTGTTACATTTTTTTCAAAGTTTAGTTTTCCATTGCAGATTAAATATTGTATTTGCTTAACTTGAACAACCACTGCTTCACTTTTGTTTGTAACAGTGTTGAAAATGGTTGTAGTTTCTTCCTTGCCGTTTTGCCACTAAATTTAGCTATGCATGTGATTTTATTTAAGCATGTGTAGCTGTCCAGATAAAATTTCCTCTCGATATTAAAGTCTTTCCTGCTCTAGTCTACACCAGGGTGGTCAATAGGATTCTCTTAGACATTTAACCAGATGATGGATGACAAGCCATTTTCATTTACCATTAAACACAGACACTGAAACTCACAAACAGCAACATTCACAGTCACCATGATTCTAGTTTAAGACTTCTTTGCTTGAAGTTTTAACATGCAGTATATATAAGCTTTGTGCATGGAAATATTACTAATATGTGTGAGTATATATATATATATATATATATATATATATATATATATATATATATATATACATATATATGAATATATATTATATATAGCTATATATATGCATATATGCACACACACACACACACACACACACACACACACACACACACACACACACACACACACACACACACACACACATATATATATATATATATATATATATATATATATATATATATATATAAAACTGCACAAAGTGATGTTTGTCACAGTTCTAATGATCTACATAGTTCTTTATTCACTTAGCCATAATTTCTTGTATCTCTCTTAGAGTTTAAAAAACATTCATGCTGTAGTTCACTTCTAGTTTTAGATAAACAGCTATCTTCCTCTCTCCCTCTCTCTGAGGAAAGCCATTGATGTTATTGCCCTAGGCAGCAGCCTCAGAGCTATCAGCTTTCAAAGGCTGTCACATTTAGTGGGTTACAAATATAATGTTGTTTCCATCCCCATTTGTCAGCTGCAGATTGTATTAGAATTCTTCATTTGACAAGCTGTCAGATTTCATTGTAACTTCTTAGACAACCGCTTATTAACACAGAATTCTTTTCAGCATTGACTGCAGGTATTTCTAAACATGCTAGTTCGGAAAAAGCCAATTAAGCTTACCTGAGTTGCACTTAAGACCAGAAGAAAAATTACCTAATGTCTGGAACAGATACATGTGTCTATGCGGTACTTTCCATGATGTGTCACTGTCACCCTTAGTCTATAGCATTCACATATAACAAAGTATCCCACCTTTACAATCTCTTTGTAACATAAATTGTTTTGCTACGTTTGTTTACTTACATGGACAGAAACTTAATCATTTCATAATAGTCTTCTTCTGCCACACCTGCAGTATATCATCTGTATGGATATATACAAACTAAAGATGCACAAGCTTGTAGCATTTTACCTGTTTTATTCATTTGGTTTATCGAATCTGTTTAGCTTTTGTCTGTGTCATTCCTATCAGAATCTGAAGGTCATCATTAAGTATTTACCTGGTATATGACTGATTTAGTGAGCTATTCTTGTTTTCATAATTTATGATGATAATTTCTTTTAATATTCATGTTTACATATCTGTATAAATGTGAACATGCACATTTTCAGATTATGTGCGTACCTATGCTTATAGCAAATATAAAGGTATGATTTATTCCTTTTGTGTTTTTGTTTTTCAGACTGATCTGCGCCTAAAATGGCTTTTTACACATTTGATGAGATGTAGAATGATGGTTTATTTCTTACCAGTTTTGTGTCTTCTAGTAAGTCAGAATATATTTTATTAGGTGATATCATAATAAATGAGCACTTATGAAATAAACTCATCCCTAGTGTATAGACTTATGTAGCAGATGTTATATATAACTAGCAGGAGACAATAAATTATTCTGCAAACTATTACAATTTATTATAAAATAAAAATATCCATGTCAAAGTTGTTTGCCATGCCAAACACTTCCACTGAGCATTGCCCAGTATTGTATTGCATTGCTCAAGTGGAATAATTTGTTAGCCTGCACAGTATTTTATGTTTTGATTAAAAAAAATTGGTAGGCATCATTTGTCACAGAAGGAATGTGAGGAAAAATGTTAGCGAATCACTGACAACTGACAAATGTATTAGCTATTTTAGGATATAAACTTATATTACATGTTGTTTCTTATATGATTGGTATTATGGTTCTACACTTGATCAAACTATTTTTCAGTGAATGAAGTTTCCTGCAAAGAAACTGGGAAACTGGGTAAAATGACAACCAGTAAAAGAAACAACTGCTAATTAAACTGTTGTATACAGTGGTGCTTGGGGGTGTGAAAACACAATCATGAAGAGTAGGGTACCTTTGTGACTAGTGAATGTTGGTGACTGTTGTGTAGGAAGTAACTGAATAGTTGAGGCTAACTGGAAAAGGGTGAGTTTATATTACTGTAGGTGAAAAAATGGTTTACCAGTGAATAAATAACAGCCGAGTTCAGTCATTTTCATATTCAAACAACCTTAGTGCCCACTGTTTGTTTTTTTTATCTATCTATCTATCTATCTATCTATCTATCTATCTATCTATCTATCTATCTATCATTTTGTTGTCCTTTTCAGTGAAGACCCAAAGTGATGTACTACTTGTGTAAATTTGATTAAAAGACCAGGGAACTTTCCCTACTTCTTTCGATAAAGGAAGTGGGATATTTTATTTCTACTTGCACTACCACCAACTCAAGCACGTAGGACCTCAGTTTAAAATTTCTTAGAAAATTCTACTTTAATGACTGTATACACTTCAGATGTCCATTTGCAAGCCAGCAAATTAATAATAATAGTAATCGTCGTCATTATCATCGATAAAACAATAACAAAGAATAACCCACTGAGCTATGAACAAAAAAAATGTACTTTTGTCCACAGTAATGCAGACTATATCAGAAAATATTCACAAGAATGAAACCCAGTACTTAACTAGCATAGGAAAATGACTGTTTTTGCCAATAAAAACAAACAAAACATAAATAGCCTGGTTATATAACATTACTGATCTTCTGCTTCCACCTAGTGGCCTCAACTATAACACTATCTATCTATCTATATATATATATATATATATATATATATATATATATATATATATATATACACAAAAATCAACAAAACCAAATAAATTAAAGAAAAGGTGTAATAAAAATCAGAGCAATCCAGATATTATTTAACATTTCATGGATTTTAATTTGAATGAACTAACAAGACATAAGTGCTCCTTCAAATAAGGATTTATATAAATTAGTAACCTGAGATTTTACTGGAATTCCTTCTTTTTCAATTGATCATTGGAATCACCTCCTCTGATGCCCCTAAAACTTTGATCCAAGATGTCAAATACAATTTTCTTTGTAAATTCATACAGTTTTAAAAACTGAGAATTTAGACAGCTGCAGGTAATTTCCATGTGACGTTTAAACCCAGAATTATAATCTCAGGATGCTGGAAATTCCTTGAGCATCAGCTGCCCCTAAGTAAAAGAATTTGAAGAACATAACATCGATTACCAAATCTATAGAAATTCATTGACAGTGTGTCTTCTGACAGGGTACCAGCAGTGATTTCATTCTTTTGGGTAATTTTTCCAGTCTTAAAGTTGGTGTGACTGTAGCATTGATACACACACACACACACACACACACACACACACATATATATATATATATATATATATATATATATATATATATATATATATATATATATATATAGACTGGATGTGGGGAGCTTCTGCCCACATTGGGGTATTCAAGGACTTTTCCCCTCCCCATGCAAAAATGCTTTAGGTTTTTTAACCCTTCTTTGCTCTGCACATAATTTTTCAGCATTTCTAATGCTGGTGGCTCTGCTATTTGGTGACCCATAGTAGAAGGTAATCATATTGATCTGTTTTATTTTTATTTCAGTTCATCAATGGCCAGTTTATGACTACCACTTATGAAAACTGGTGATTTTTTTTTTAAGATTCCAAAGACATTTAAATTAATACTGTGGAAAAGCTGTTTTTAGAATATACCTGTGCAATGTTTGTGCAGAAGCTGCTAATGTTTTTTTTATTAGATTTACATGGACAGTGCAAATCTTTTTCATGGAACTAGTGAATCCTTTTCTTTAGCATATTATGGATATTTTTGAGGAACAAAACTGTTGACGTATATTATGTCATAAAATCTAATTGTCTTCAGCCTAATACATTACCTTAAAACATGAAGTAAATGTCTAAACTAGATGCAGTACAAAAATCTAGCTTGCTTTGTCAAACCAACAGCCTAAATAAAATAAATAAAAAAATGTCAGCCTACTTACCACAGAATGAAAGGGCATTTATTTATTCTATCCTAATAACAAGTCTTTCAGATTTCTAAGAAAACGTTATTAGTAAATGTATCAGTAGACTTTACTTTATGGTGATACTTTTTCAAATTACAATATTCAAGACAACAAAATATTATGAGTGATTTACATAAGGTTATTTTAAATATTATGGTGACCTCAATCAGTGTGTATAGTATGCCTCTTGGGAGTTATAATAATACCTACAAAAGAGGTAGAACCAAAACTCATAGTTGGCAAGAAATCACAGAGAACATAAAACATAGTACTCCTTGCCTGAAGATGTTTTGAGGACCACTTCATTCAAAGTCACAGCAAATATATCCATACATCCACACCTCAGTAAACTAAATAACAGAAGCAAATGCAATCACACAATCCAAAACCAGCATATGAAGCCCCTACTGATACATGTTTATGGAGTCATTATAACGGGGTATTACACTGTGCCAAGAATACACAAAATATGGCCTTCTCTAGTAATCCTATCTTGTTTCCAAAACCAGTTTGAAATATATTACAACTAGTCACCCCCCAGATAATGTACTTCTAATTGCCAACTCATCAATTTACAAAAAAGGCAGATACTATTCATGTCTCTTTAAGAAACATGTGACTGCAATACACTTACTAAAGCTAAACATACGTGGCATAAACCATTTGGAAGCTAGACTTGTAAGGTGATCAAGATGTTGTGTACACAGCCTAGGCCATGTATGTTGTGGTACTTCCAACATTCATGAGATCTTTACTCAGACTATTCTAGGGAGCAATGTAGCACATGGCATATTATTTCCTGTATGTAACCATTTGCATATTTATTAGTATATATACTCCCATTTGTTGTATCCTCTCTACATTATATTAAGCATGGCATGATTTATAGAAAAAGTACCCAAAATGGAAGGTAAATGGAATAAAACTGACAAGTCCACCAACGTATAAAATCCACAGTTTTAATGAATATAAGTGAGTGCTTTCGCAATGCTCATCAATGCTTCATCAGACAAATAACAAGCAGCTTCTACTTATATATACTTTACAAATTCAAATCAACCAATCATATACAAACAACTAAGTATCCTGGATACCATGTAATCAAGCTCGCTCATAAATAGCATTCTACAATAAAACATGAAGATAAATGCATATACAAATACCAAGTACTAAAACCTAAACTATAATCACATACAAATACAAAAACTGACTTTTATACTGGAATTATTTGTTTCCTAGAGTCAGTTTCAGGGAGACAGAATCATTTATACCTAACCCCCAGTCAGTTTTATTCCAGTTACCTTCATTTTGGGTACTTTTTCTGTTTTGATTTTTACTTCGCTTCTGGGTTCATTTGTGTTTGCTTGGGAAGATTTTTAAATGGAATGATTTATATTAAATTAAAAGCAGACATTGATTCACATTAAAGATGCAGTTTTTTCAGCTACCAGCCTATCAATGTGTGTGTCTAGATTCTTCAAGAGTTTTTCACATCTAATGCATTTGACAGCTGCAAACAGTTTTAATTTGGTCTTACATTTGGAACAATTCTTTGCAGGATACCTTTTCTTGGTGATACAATAAAAAGGTCTCTCTCTCTCTCTCTCTCTCTCTCTCTCTCTCTCTCTCTCTCTCTGTAACTATTAGATATGACAAT
The DNA here is from genome assembly GCF_019279795.1 of Protopterus annectens. Taxonomy (NCBI): domain Eukaryota; kingdom Metazoa; phylum Chordata; order Ceratodontiformes; family Protopteridae; genus Protopterus; species Protopterus annectens. The sequence goes on along the minus strand of NC_056725.1, from coordinate 899,222,841 downwards.
TTTCACAATTTTTCTTTTCTTGTATCGGTACTGGTTGGGACATTTCCATTGTTCACCTTTCCTGAACATTGATTTATTTGACATATACAAATGACTGTTATTCATTCCACTGTTTCTACCTTATGACTAACACAGGATCCTTGGTCAGCTACTTGACGCACTTGTTCAACTTCAGGCAACAAATTTCTCCATGACTTTTGTTTTCTGTATCTCTGGATTGTAAATTGGGCAGTGCCCTATATTTTCGGATATAATTGCATTTCCATCAGTGATTACTTTAATCCAGTATTTTTTCTACTTTGTGCATATTTGTGGGTACAAAGTAACTGGAGTGATTTGCCTTTCTAGTCCATTGCTCATAGAAATATTCCTATAACCAAAATTATGCAATAACAATACCCATAGGTATTAGTACAGTTCCTTCACATACAGTTATTAATTAGTTCTCTTCACTTGTCTGTTGCACTGCACTCTGTGTGGACTGGAACTTCCATGTCCAGATTTCAGCCCCCCCCCCCCCCCCCCCGCACACAACTTCAGAATTCATGTCTTTTTTTTTGTAGAATGTTATCAAATATGACAACATTACATGTCATTTCTCCTGAGAGTATAGAATTTAGTGCAGTAATCACACTTGCAATCATGTCTGATTGTTTCAGACTACTTGGAATATGTATTTATACATATAAGATACATGATTTCCTAACTGATAACAAAACAAATAAGATCCCATGTAATTGGTACTGGGTCTCCATGCCTCACTTGCTTCTTGCCTCTTGTGGAATGAGCTAGACTTACCATTTTGTCTGCACTGTGTGCTCTGTCCAGGCTGAGTTTTCTGGGCAGCATATTGTATCTATCCTCATTCTTGCACTTTAATATTCACAAATATAGCTCATTTATCATCTCAAGTATATCTACTTTACTGGTTTTGAACATTAAGCCTTGGACTCATTTTATTTCTTCCCTGACATTAAAATGTACTTATTGATGATTTGTGCTCACAAAAAATCTTTGATTGGAATTTACTTAACTTACTGAATTTTTAAGAATCAATGCATTTCTAGAACTCCTTTACTTTTTATCTGTCAGTGCTAAATGTAGTGCTAGCTGAAGGACCTCTAATTCATCTTTTAACATTTCTTTATGCTTGTTTGCCTTATTTATCATATCTGCTATGTGTGATTTATTGTCTGGTCTGTATGTTTCCACTATGATTTATCAAGTTACAACTCAGTCTGCATCCAACTTGCCTACCACAACATTTTGCAAAATCAGCTCAACTACAAGCTGACATGTAAGAATTGTATACAGGAGGAAAGTCCCTAGCCTTCCATTGTCAGTAGTGAGCTACCCTTACCCATAAACCTATGAATATAGGACTCTCTCTCTCTCTCTCTCACTCTCTCTCGTATGTATGCCATCTCCATGGTTGCAAATACGTGAAGTGATAAATCAGCCTAAGGAAAGGTATTGCTGACACCACACACTTGAAACTGCACCAGCAGTAATTTTCTCTGGTAAACAGTGATTATGGAATTGATGTTTTCTGAGTTTTGCTTGGCATATTCAAATATCATTGAGTTTATTCTTCAACAATAGGACAGTGTGTTTTTTATATCACTCTCAGACTATACTTCTGAAGATTAAGTGACAGCCCGTACAAGATGTATCTTGAAAAATGACTTTCAGTGTGTGCTTTGTGAGGGCTTGTTATCTGCTCCACTTAAAATTATTTACATAAACATACTCATGGAATTATTTGCATCCATACACTATTGCAAACAGTTCTTTTTTGACCTGAGTCTACCTCTTGTATGAATTTTAAAGGTTCTTCACTTACTGACAACTGATCTGTTATAACATCATATCTTGTGTAACATTCTGAGTGACATCTACTTTCAACAAACCTATCTTATTCACATCTTAGTGACTTGATTTGTTACATCAGTAACCAGATTCTTGAGAATTTAGAAACTTCTTTTACCCACCTGTCTATTTCCAGAATATATTCCAATTTAATAGCTTTCTTCAAGGCACAGCTGTCTATTTGATTTATAGAACCTCAGTAAAGCATGCCTAGCCCATGGATTCCAGAGTCATTACACTTAATTTACATTTAATGTAAAAATATGCTACCTGAACTTGTTTATTCACTGTTTCAGCTTCTGTTATGCCGTTCTTGAGCATGACTACAAACTGAGTGACCAGATATATAAGCACTGAATTCTAAACCTACAGTCACCTACATAAAAGTTTGTAGGAATCCCTGTGGTACTGATAAAAAAAAATAAAGATATGTCTAATGGATCTGTTAACTTCCTAAGAGTGCATTAAATGTACACAGTGTAGACGTTTCTTTATCTAACACAAAAATATATCAGCCCAAGAACCATTATCTAAAATTAACAAAAATGTAAACATAGAACTCACAGCTTTGTCATTTTAAATGTTTGTCTAGCTTTGACTCCCAGAGTTCCAGGTTTGCATTTCATTCTGAAATAAGAAAATGTTAACCGTTGCATTGCTAAGACTGTTTCCTCAACAGTAAGCGATATAAGATGTGCTTTTTAAATACTTTTCTCAGATCATTTTGATTTATACAAATGTGAATGCTGTCGTGCTTTACAACAGAAGCCATACTATGTACCCATTCTTTGGACTCTTATTTTTATCTTAATGACATACAAGCTTCTCATTAATTTAAATTCTTTAGTTCTAATCCTGAGAGCTACTGATTTTTACCTTGAAGCTGAAATCATTTTCATTGTGCATCAGAGTTCATTTAGATTTGGTATTTTCCTGACAATCTTCTTTAGTTTGTAAATAAATTCACATTGTGTGCATGACATAGCTATTGCTACGTATAGTATTTGTGATGCCTCAAATGTGTTCAAAAACATACTCACGTTTGTCTATCACAATGTAATTTTTCTTCACATTTCTAGCTTCTCTGAAGTCATACAACCGAAATTATGATTACCGTTGTTATCTCATCAAAACCTACCATTGCCTGCAGGCATTTATGCAGGATCTGCATATTGTTATCTCTAGGCATTCTATATTACCTGTTTATATTTGCATTCATGTTTGCAAAATCATACCGCATACAAGCTATTGAAAGATGTAAACTTTTTTCTTCCATAATGGGCATTACAACTGCTGTCTGGTTCAGGTAAAGAGATATTAAGTATCATTCATAAACTATTTAGTTAGATTGTCACTGCAAAACAACAAACAGCTGCTTAAACTCATATGAACAAAGTTCTGCCTACAGTGTGTGTGCAGGCTGACTGTTACTGAAGTAGTGTAAATTGTCTCTAAAAATACTAGCACTAATATATGTTTATTATGATTCATAAAATTTATTTTAAGACCTAGAATCTTACGAACGCTTCCTCTATAAAGGCTATTATGTGCTGTTTTGTGAAGAGTACTTTGCATTTACATTTCTTTAGTAACCCTTACAGTGCTAGAGATGTAAACATTTGTTTGAACTGTGGGGATATAACTTGGTTTTGTCAGAACGCTCAAGATGTATCAGTTAGAGCTCAGAGAACAAATTTGCAGAGCATCACCTGAGTGAGTGAACTGAGTGCTGTAATCTGAAACAAGAGTCTTTTACTGTTTTTGTTTTATAGTCATATGTTAGTAACTCTTGACTCAGTTTCTTCACTCAGTATACTATTAATATGTGCACAGCTTTCCTCTTGTTCTAATGATGATTAAAGCATGTCTTCAGACATAGTATTACTCTGTACTTGAGTGGGTTAAAATGAGCATTTTATTTATACATCTTAGCACTTCTTGCAAAGGCCTGAGTTATGTACTTGTTGCAGTCTATCTGCAGCATGTCAGATTTTACCATATCAGATAGTTAAATAGCAACAACTGCAGGAAGGACCTTGCCAAGCTACACTCTTCACGGTGTAATACCTCAAACCTCCTGTAGTAAAGGCCCCTTATGGTTATACCAGCAATTCAGCTACCTGGCTTCTGAATTCCCATGATGTTTAAGTTTTTATTGTTTAAGTCTTAATGGATAAATTCAGAGACGTCTACTGCAGGAGTTTACTGTATTACACAGTAAGACTGTAGCTTGGCTAGGTTTTTCTTGCAATTTTTACTGAATGGCTTGTCTTTGTGAACCTTTTACCCTTTGGTTTAGATACTTTAATTGTACCAACCAATATCTATTATTCATATCTCTGTTCAGCAACATGTCCAATCTTCTGAACACAGTTTTCCCACTAAATATCTTTTAAAAATCTTTACAAAAGTATTCTTTGTAGTACAGACTCCACAAAATTGATTAAATGCATGACAATTCTTTCGGTCATTTTTCTGACCACATTTAGTAAAAGGCTTGAATTTGAAAGACACTGCATTTCTTGTGTACTTCACATTTTCATGTTAGTTCTTCTTTTCACCTGTTTAACACCTCATCTTATACATATCTGCATCCTCAGAACATTCATTTAATTATTTTAATCGTACTGTCTCTGTACTTCCACATCCATAGTCTTAATAATTCCAAGTCTGCTTCTTTTAATAACCTACACATTATTTAATGACTTCTTATACACAAGCTCATCTTATTAATGAATTAGGCAAATTAGCAGATTCTAAATCTTTGGCTTACCTCACTACCATGCCAGCACACTTAGGTGTAGTCTCTTTAGGAGTCTATATACTCACTGCAGCTTCACAATAGTTCTGGGCTACTTTCTTTGTGTGGCTATTTTATCTTGCATCTGCTATAGAAAGCTATAAGCATTAAATACATTTCAAAAGTATTCTTCTCCAGAGATAATTAAATATGTGGCACATTATATCAATTAAATCAAACTTGTTAATCTGCAGATTCCAATTTTCTGCTGAAGTGTCATTCAGGCTGTGAAGGCTGCCAACCTAGCTAGATCGAATTTTGAGCAGGACGGTTTGCCCTTGCTTACCTAGATAATACTGCCATCTACAGCCATTCCTGGCAAGAGCACCTTCAACATGTCAGGGAAGTGCTGGGCAGACTACAGAGGGCAGGATTGACCATTAAGCCCAGCAAATGTCAGGTTGATATGGCAGAGGTCTCCTACCTGGGACATAGAGTGGAGAATGGTAAGATCAGGCCCGAACCTGCTAAAGTGGAAGCCATTCAGGCATGGCCTGCACCTGTTACCAAAACGCAGGTGAGGGCATTCTTAGGGACAGCAGGGTACTACAGAAAGTTTGTCCCTAGTTATAGTACCATAGCTGCTCCCCCACAGACCTGACAAGGAAAAACAGGCCAGATAAGGTAGTGTGGACCCCAGCATGTGAGCAGGCATTCCAGAAGCTTAAAGAAGTTTTGGTAGGACCCCCTGTATTAGCCAGTCCAGATTACAGCAAATAATTTGTTGTGCAGGTGGATGCTTCAAACCATGGGGTGGGGGCTGTACTTGGCCAAATGTCTTCGGAGGGAGAAGAGCACCCATTGGTTTATTTCAATCGTAGGCTTCAACCCAGGGAGGAAAGCTATGCAGCTGTAGAAAAGGAATGTATAGCCATAATATGGGCACTGCAGAAATGTCAGCCTTATCTGTATGGAAGAAAATTCACTGTAGTTACAGATCACAATCCCCTGACATGGTTACACCAAGCCAGCCAGCAAAATACCAAGTTGCTAAGATGGATCCTGGGGTTGCAAGCATATGATATGTCCATGCAGCACTGCAGTGGGATTAGCAATGCCAATGTAGATGGGCTCTCAAGACAGGGAGTGGGGTAAGGTATACTCAGATAGACCTAACCCTCTCCAACAATGTTTCTCAAGGGTCACTTGAAAAACTAGCTTGAGTTCTCCAGGAGGAAGATATGTGAAGGCTGCCAGCATAACAAGATAGAATTTTGTAGATCATTCTGTCATTTGTAAATATTAATATAAGCCACAGACTTATTCTCTTTAATGTAAGAACATTATGTTAAATGTCAAACGTCAAAAATGCAACACCAGTGCACTCTGCTGAAAAAAAGCTGATAAGTCAAGTATTGTATGACTTATCTCAAACTCGGAGCCATGATATCTGGACCAGCAGATTCTTTCTATTGTTTTGAGATGAAAGTTACTTGCTAGAAATTACATATATAATGTCTTTAATTGTTGTGGTTTCCTGACCATGTCCAATATCAAAGATATGTTAAACTCTGAGTTTCTGTTAGTCTGGGAACCAGAGAAGAATGATGTAATCAAAAATGAGTCAGCAGTAATGTATTATCAATTTAAAAGACTGTCTCAGAGAGAAATTGAGAGCATTTTGGATTTTGTCTAAAGCTGACAGCAACTTACCAGTACTCTGCTTTTGCTCTATATGTAAGTTTATTTAGAACTGTGATTGCTCTTAGGAAAAGATAGAAAATAGTAAGTTTAGTCTATCTGTTTTCTATATTTATGTCAAAACTATTCTACAGTATTATTTTAAGCATTTTCCTGTGATGTCTGAACTCTTGACTAGCACTGTATAGTAAGAAGTATTGTCTTGTGTTTTTTATTATTTATTACTAAATATTTTTAAACCTTTCAACTGTGGCTGTTTTGTGTAGAAATAATTTAAGCTCTAGAGTACATCGCATGTATATGGTGATACTGTGCAAAGCCACTCCAATAAGCCTTAAATGTTCTGGTCACACTTACTAACTGGATAATAATATTGCACAGTAATAATTGTACACCCTTTGGGAAAGACCTTGTTGGTAGCTGATAAATAGTGGTTCTGGTGGCAGTGGATTGCTACCTTATAGCCTGGAGAGAAAGGGCACAGCTAGTGAACCTGTGCCGGCCTTTCCCAGGACTGTCTGTGTCGTTGTATATAAATCATATCTCAAAGTGTGTGTGTGTGTGTGTGTGTGTGTGTGTGTGTGTGTGTGTGTGTGTGTGTGTGTGTGTGTGTGTGTGTGTGTGTGTGTGTGTGTGTGCGTGTGTGTGTGTGTGTGTGTGTGTGTGTGTGTGTGTGTGTGAGCTACTTGGGCAGAGACACAAAGCACTGTTTGGACAGAGGGAGTGCTGGGAGGACTTGGCTTGGAACCTTGGCTAAGGACTCCACTCTATAGTTTTGCCATTGGGGAGCCTTATTGGGGATTTGGAGAGAAAGGGAGAAACCAGCCCCAGACTGACTGTGATCTCTCTGTGCTATTAAGGGAAATTGTACTTTATTGTGTGTGTGATTATGTAAGAGAACCACTAAGTCCCCAAAAGACCACGTTATATATAAACAGCTGAGAAATGATGTAAAGAAGTCTATTATGCTAGACAAAAATAATTACTACTGTAATCTGCAACAAAAGCACCAAAATCAACCACAAAAATTCTGGTCAGACATAAACAAACTTCTCCACCCAGGCCAATCAACTACCCCTACCCCCGTAACTACCCTCCAACAACCTCCTAAAATTGTTGCTAACATCTTTAACACTTTCTTTACAGAAACTGTGCAATCCCTAGCCAGTAAGCTATCTCCCTATACCCCAAGTACGACCAACCCCACACCTGATAATAAGATCCCCTTTAAGCTTGATCTAGTACCAAAATCTTTTATTAAGCCCCTACTTAAAAAACTGAAACCCACCACCCTTTCAGCAGACCTATTACCTGCAGAATATCTCCAAAAAGGTGCTAATGAAATAGTATACCCCATATCAATTTTAATCAATAAAACTATCCATGAAGCCTATATCCCCCACATCTGGAAAATCTCCCACATTGTTCCTTTTCATAAAGAGGGAGATTCCACTGAACTTTCAAATTATAGGCCTACAGCCATTCTGTCTCCCCTGACTAAAATAATTGAAAAATGTATCCACAAGCAATTTCTTGCCTATCTGAATCAAATCACTCTCCTAGCCCCCTCCCAGCACGGATTTAGACCTTGTCGTAGTAAAACCTCATCCCTTCTCTACTTCTACTATACAATAAATCGAACCTGTAATGACAGCAAGCACTCTTCTGCCCTCTTCCTTGACCTGTCCAAGGCATTTGATATGGTAAATCACCAGCTACTCTTAAACACATTAAATTCACTCTCCATAAATAACCTAGCAATTACCTGATTTCATTCTTACCTAAGTGACAGACAACAAGCTGTACTATGGAAGAATAACCTATCATCCCTTTTACCAGTCACCCTTGGAGTCCCACAGGGATCTATATTAGGTCCCCTCCCATTCTCCATATTCATTAATGACGTGTGCAAAGTCATACCTGATGCAACTTGCATTCAGTATGCAGATGACTCAACCCTAATCTGCTCTGCCACCACCCCCACAGATTTACAATCCTTGTCCCAAATCACTTTCATCAAAGTAGAGAACTGGCTCACTGGTTGCCAACTACTATTAAACCCAAATAAAACCAAACTATTACTCTTCTCCCCCACTTGCAAGGTCCCCTCACCACCTCTCACCATAATATCTAACAATGGTACCATAATTTCCCCAGAACCTAGTACTAAACTACTGGGAGTGATCATCAACAACAACCTCAAGCTTGATGCTCACATAGACAAAACTATTAAAACAGCTAATAAAAATTAGGCTCTTTATACGGGATTAAACCATTCCTAACCCCATCTGCTAGAACTGTTATTGCCCGTGCACATCTGCTATCGACCCTTCTTTATGCTTCACCCAGCTTCATAAACCTAAGCAAATCAAACCTCAATAAATTAACTAGGTGCTACAATAACATTGCCAGATTTGCCACAGGATCAGCTTATAGAACCCATCACTGCTTTAACCTTCAATCGTTAGACTGGTTTGAACTACCCTATCAACTGCAATATAACCAACTAATAGTTATTCACAAAATCCTCTACCAACCAGACAGTGCACCCATAATGAAAAAATATTATTGCCCCCTACAGTAACCTAAAATCCCTTCACTCTTCCAAACAATTGCTAGTGCAAACTGTTAAAACCAGCAATTCAGCTGGTGAATCACTATTCTCCAACTCTGCTGGTAAAAACTGGAACCAACTTCCTGCTGAACTCACCACTGACCCCTCCTTATCCCAATTCAAAAAATCTCTTAGGAAATACATAAAAATGCAGTGGCTTTGTCCCTGTACAAACCCTGACTAACCCCCACTCAAACATAATTCATAAATGAGAACCTCATTACAGGAATAAAACTCTGACTCTCTAACTGTTTAAAATTCTGTGTATCACCCACCTACTGGCAAGATTTAAAGTTAACACTACACCATGTATGATAACCACCTTTAATATATGTGTTTTCCTTTTTCAAATGAAATATTTAACTATTACTTTCTCGGCTACTTGCTTCCAACCTTTGCTGAGTGCATGTGAGAAAAACATTTACCTGTGTGTACATATCATTAAACAAACCTCAGTTTTGTGATAACTCACTGTAATAATTTCACTGTATTTACACTTGTTTTTGTACATTTGGAGCTTTTCTCCCCGGGCCTCCACTGAAAATGGACCTGTATCCAGTTGCACTTTCCCAGTAAACAAATGTAAAATAAAATAAATAATAAAATAAAATAATTGTTATCCTTCCCAATGTGGACACCCCCTCACTGGTGTTAGTGGTGAGGCTCCTTGAGTACTGAGCCAGTGCACAGGCGTCACACAGGTTGTCCTGCATTTCCCTCTCTTGGAACATTTGAAAATTGATTATAACTTAACTGCCTATCATAACTGCTCAAGTTTTGCAACTTTGTGAAATCACTGCTGAGTGCTGTTCCAAACAGTTTCCAATTCCCCACTGTTGTTTAATTTGGGAGGCTGAGTCTTGCAGTCCATGGTGGTGGATGCACTGAATATTTCTTTTAAGCCTGTTACTGTGTGTGTAATGAGCAGTTTCAGCCATGACCTGGGCCATAATGACATGGCTAAGTGCAACATTCAAGAATATGGACAGTGTAATATCACCATTCAGCAAAACATGATTTTTGAGAGTTGGAAGGATTCAGGAATACTCAGATAAAACTCACACAGATACAGAGACAATATGCAAGCACCACACAAACAGTGTCTAGAAGTTGAGCCTGGATGCCAGATCCTGGAGTTCACGGTAGAAGTCTTTTTCATATGTAATAATGCACCACAGACTTATAGAAAAAAGAACTCCTGACAATTGCAGATGGACATATTTTAATTGCAAACTATACTTCTTTAGATTTAAACACATACAATCTCAATAACAAATATATTTTTCCCTTAAACAAATGTATTTTTAATGACTGATTCCAGTTAACAATGGACTGTTTGACTGGAAATTTCATAAAAACCCAAAACAAAAAAAAAAAAACAGCCAGAGTAGATGCACTTCCAACCTTTGTGATATCTTTAGTCTAAGTCTTCTAGAAAGAAGTGCACTGCCTGACATGGAACTTCTTCTAGTCAGGTATTAGGATTTGTAAGGATACATACCACCACCATACACTTTAGGATGTAGCCTACAGGCAAACTAAAATCCAAGACAAACATGATGTCACAATATGATTAGTTAACCAGTTATGCAAAAATGTAAGGCAGTCTTCTTAAGCTCATAAGTTCATTTGGGTACCATCATGTGAGCCTCATGGGCCAACGTAGAGCCCTTACTCAGTTATATCAATTGTATAAACCATATTTTCAACCAGGAGTTCAGATTAATGTTGAAGTACATCAGATGACAGTGGTTCATCTTTCTGCTTTTCCCTTGTCTCATGTGAGTATACCCTCCATTGTTAGCAATGTTGACAGTGCCACTGAGTCATCAGACTAGGTCATGTACATGATGCTATCAGCAGGAGCAGACACTTGTGACCCATTGACATCAGGCATGTTTCTATCAGTGGAAACCATGAAACAAACAGATACTATACCTGGGATAATGCAGGATGATAGGAGTCACTCCCACCACCATGTGGCACATAGATTAATACCTGCCAACAGTGTACATAGCCTAAAGGTCCCATATCACTTTGTTGTGCAGGTTGCCACAGTTGCACCCCCAATATTCCTCAATAACAGATATTTATTTCTTTATTTTCTTGTTAAAGGCATATGCCAATTGAGCCAATTTCAGGCCCCTTTTTAGAGATGGCCTGGGGAAAGACAATTAAAATGCAATATACACCCATTATAAAATGATCTATCTACACAGTCAAATCAATTGTAAACCACAATTATTATACATTGCTGCTAGTACATCATAATAACATAAATGTTAATACAAAGATGTTGTGCTTTGTTTAGGCTTATGTACCTATAAATGCAATTAATATACCACTGTAGGTTCTTGGCAATACTTTATGGCTTGGGTAGTACTGGGTGTGTTTCTAAAAATACAGTATGTAGAAAAAAAATCTTTTTAAGATAGTTTTGAATAAATAGCACATGCTGGGAAGAAGTTTTTGAATATAGTTTGCAGCACCCAGTGTGATGAGGATGGAGTAAATGAAACATGATAATGTACTTCTAATGAGATTTTTAACTTTATAAGGTCAGTGGAATGATAGATGATCTGCAATTACGCAAGTAAGAATGTGTGTTCAGGAAGGAGTAGGTTTGATGTGTACAGCAGTATGGATGCAAACAGAAGAAAATGAGAAAGTTTATGAGGTTAGATCGTATTGAGGATACAGCACAAAAATTAAAAAATCTGAAATTAGATTTATATACATTGACATCATACTTCTCAACCACTTAACAAATTAGTAAATGAAATCTAGACAAAAGCCTTATATAATGGGGCAAAGATCCAAAAATAGGGACAGATATTAAATATTGCTCTAATATAAAGTAGCTAGAATAATAGGATCTGTGACAGCATGCATTTCCTGAAGGATATGAAGTTTGAAACTCAAATGTATGCCATTATTTAGTGACGTCAGTGCTTGATATCATACTAGAAGAAGAAATTTTATTAGAAACAATCCAAAAATGTAAGGCAAAAATGTGGACATTCTACAGAAATCTGTATATTTGAGAGGTATGATTGACATTGCATTTTTGATTAGGCCAGTCACAATGGTGAATCCCAATCCTACAATAATGGAACATTCTAGTACTAAACTGGTACAGCCCCTAGAAATACCAGGACACTCATCAGTAGCTCATCTCCAGCATCCTTGCCACTGCCATGTATGTGAGATTTCTCATTATCACTATAGAGATACTAAGAATTTCTTCACTTCTGTGAGGCATCTCTGTGTTTATGATTCACCTATTATGTGAAGCTATCACTGGTAATTTTATATGCCTTGGCTTTGGCACGCAGTATCACATAGGTGATCATGCAGCCCAGCTGTACTACTGCTGCTGTGTTATGGCTATCCCCACCAATGATATCCTCGACCATTCCCTGGTTAGGGAAGGTTTTATATGCCTTTCACTTCCAAGGATATGCCTGCACAAGTATTCAGGACCTGCAGTAGCACCTTTGTGCATGATAAAGTAGACTTTTCCAGATATTGCTGTCTTCTCAATCCCATAATGACACACGTGCACCTCAGTGTTACACATGTGAATCAGTTTGTCTTTGCATGGGTGTCTATGCTAGTCGACAGTTGTTTCAGTACTGTTCCCTGCCTCATTCAGTGGCCACAGCAATATGTGCTTCTATGCTATCTTAATTGTGGCACTGTGCAATAATGCAGCAGCAATGGGAATGTGCTTCCTGTCCATCAGAAGTGTGCTGAGAGCAGAGGCTCTGCCGTATGTGATGGGGACCCTATATTGCCAGTGGCATGTTGCAGTTCATATTTATATGGTTTGCTGAAGTGAGTCCTTTTCAAAGGAGAATAACCCAGCGTGGCCATGTTCCCTGTTGTCTGAAAGGCTGAGCTTCCCTCCAACAGGCCTACTACCTATCCTGCCTTGTGGTAATGGTCACAAGCAGGACTACAGCCTCTCAACTGTCCAGATTTTCGTAGACTGTCCACATTTTTGTATCATAGTTTTGGTCTGTTCCTCATAAAATTTGTGTTTTTTCTGGAAAATCAGTCTGGATTGAATTCACTAAATAATAGCAGTCATTTGAGTTCCAGACTTCATATTCTTCAGACAATGCATGGTAACACAATGCCTTTTTATTCTAGCAACTTTCTAAATTTATAAGGGCAATATTTAAAATCTATCCCTATTTTGGGGCCTTTGTCCACCCATTATTTTTGGCTTTGCCCAGATTTATTGTGTTAAGAAGTTGAGAGGTATGCCCACAACATGTCAAGTCTGCTGTAACACTTTGTGCTTTATTACCTCACATATTCCTTTGTCCCTTTTTGACTCCTTATACCTTTATGTGTTCATCACATATCTAAGGACTGTTACCAGGAGCCCTGTCTAATGACAGTTTTCCTATATGTCAGTGTATTCTGTTTTCCACTATATTCTTGGCCCTAACCTGTTCATCCTACCACACTAACCCACTCTATGATGAATAGAATTTTTATTGTACTAAAATGGGCCTCAGTGCATATGTTAGTGAAGTGATTGTCTATAGGCGTTTCCAAATCACAGCTATAAAGTGGTGTGTTTTCAGCCACCATCATCACTACAGTGCTCATCTCAACCCATTATTAAGTTGGTAGGTCATTTACACAATAAGGGGAATGCAAAGCCCATATCACCATCTTGATGTGCTTGTGGCACTTTACATTGGGATACCACGCGGTGTCTATTATATGCAATGATGTCCACCAGGCTATACTTTTCCTCTGTGTCCTAACTTGTAGAGTGGACATGGGCTAGGTCTATGTGTGGATTTTAGAAGGTCCCACAAGATATAGTCAAGAAACAAAAATTTTACTTTACCTGTTGCACAGAGACCATAGGGGGTGCCTGTTGAGGAAGAGTCATGCCCCCCTTTATAAAACTGATGATTGGCTTCAGCTTGTCTGGGCAGTAAATGGTGTGTCAGGCATTAAAATCTATGGAAAGCAGTGTAGGCACTAGTACAATAACCTGTGGAGGTGCCACCTAGACCTGATTCACTGTTGGGAGACAGAAGTTTAGGGAGAGGGATCCAATTAATTATTGCAAGCACTCTGTTTTTGACCTCATACTGAACATTCAAACTAACACCTGTAGCTCTATTTTCCTTCTGTTGTCAGGAATATGCTGCAATAACTTTTGTTTGTTATATGTTTTACAGTGGATGAGAAGATAGAAACACACCAGAGGGCTTGGAAAGTATAGTTTATTACTGTGTACACTGTACTGTTTTCATAAAATAGCAAAGACATGTACCAGTCTTTTGCATTTTTTTCTTTTCTGATCTTTTTGTTTTTCTATAGGGTCAGCTATAGTGAGGTTGAGGTGACCACAGTGAATATCACTGACCTTCACGTCTGCTACTGCATCCCCAGCAACAGGTCTGCCTTTCTGCAAAAAGATGAAGGTCACCATATGGAAAGTGACCTTGAGGACATGCTTGTGTCTTCTTGGGCCACAGGTCAGGAATGGGAGAAGGGTCCTTCAAGAGAGTGGTACAGAGGGGGTCCCAGTAGATCAACTAGTTGGAAGTATGGCAGTTAGTGAGGACTGAGGAGGGTTAGCATCTCATTGTACACATTGGCACCCAGTAGTATTTCCTTTTATGACTGATTGAGCTGCATGGCCAGTTGTCTTTATCCCTTTGATCACTAGAGTCAGCACCTATCCATGATGTGCCATGAACGTGTCTGACGTCTACATGGGATGCCTTTTCTGCCAGTTAGGCAGGCCCACCTTACTCTTCCTCATCCCCCATCATTGTGTTCTCCTTTCTATGTATCACTCCCCAAATATAGCATAGGCTTTGGTTTGGAAATGTTCCCATTCTGTACTTGTACTCCATATGGGGAAGCTGACAAGCACTGAATACCCTTTATGTGGCATTATGTCACTTGGCACTATTATAGTAAAGAACATTATTGTGCAATCCATTGCTAGCTTACTTTATTGGATGTTCTACCCCGTACCACACCTGGCACAGCACTGATCTGAAATGTATATTACACATACTTCTGCGCAAAATAATATGTAAATATATATATATATATATATATATATATATATCTATATATATATATATATATATTTTTTTTTTTTTTTTATCAGGATGCCTAACAAATGATGTGTTGGTCAAAATGTTATTAGAAAATTGTATCCCACATTGGTACATGAATCCCATTTCCTTTACAGATGCTAAACTTAAAAACTCAGTCACAGAAATGACTAATGGAAAATAAAGTTAAAACAATCTTCTGAGAGTATCTCATTCATCTTATTAGATTTTGTACTTGTTCTTTTCCCATACAAACACAATATGCCATTTAAAGTAAGATACTTTTATCATGATCATGCACACATTCTGTACTTACTATATTTACAACTTTTACAGCCATTCATTTACACAAAGCAGATTCAAATTCAAAACATACTTAAAGATGAAAAAAAATGAAAAAATAATGAATTATAAAAATGGAGAATCAATGAAATAGCTACAGGTAAGTGACTGAGCAAATGATGTGTTGAAGCATACGGATACTTTACTCTCCCCTCATTAACTAATCACCTGTTCATTCCACTTTTGCTTGGAGGACTTCATGAAAGAGGTGTGAGAAGAAAGGTCTCCTTTGTTATCCTTTGATGGTTATGGCAGATGTTCATGCTTCTAAATCCATTTCTGTTCTGGCACCATCAAAAAGCCTCTAGTACTGATCAAGAATTTGTCTGTTTATTTATTTGTGTGTTTGTGTGCGTGCGTGAGATGTGTGTGTGTGTGTGTGTGTGTGTGTGTGTGTGTGTGTGTGTGTGTGTGTGTGTGTGTGTGTGTGTGTGTGTGTGTGTGTGTGTGTGTTTGTGGTCCACATGTGATGTGTGCACGTTAATCTCAGTCTGTGTTTAATAATATTCATGTGCATGCATGGACAGATATTGTGTGTGTGTGTGTGTGTGTGTGTGTGTGTGTGTGTGTGTGTGTGTGTGTGTGTGTGTGTCTGTATGCATGATACAGGGAAATATATTGCCTACCAGGCTAAACTACTCCATCTTGCCCCCTAAGAATGTTGAACTACCACCCCCCCACCCCGAGAGTGGAGATCAGACATTCACTCTCATCCCGGTGATTCCACCTTTTCCAGTACCCAGCCTCAGTACTGAAACTTGGTCTGCCAGGACAGAAGCCAGAATTCTATTCCTCTGTGTGTAGAATCAGCTTAAGTCATTAGAATATTAAATGTCTGCACTATGTAAATGGACAGATTATGACAAATTGTACTTACCTACAAAGTATCAACCTTAAGATCTCAGTCTGAAGAATAACACACCATGTCCTAGGAGATATGTAGATGGCTCTTTGTTTACTCTAGATACAGAATGGAATTATAAAGGAAAAATTTAAAAATAAAAAATATGTGTTAGTAACATAGTATATTAGTGCATGACCTTTTTTGGTTCTTCTGGGCTGTGGGTAAGTTTGCAAGATGTAATAAAAGTGTAGGATCCAGTCCAATGAGCTGCAAAGATCAGTGGGTGAAGATTTGTGTAGAATAAGTACAAATAATTTGCCACATTTATGTAAAGGAGTTAGCATAATTTAACAAATGTTAGCCAGATGAGGGAAAGCTGCTAGAGGTGTATGATGATTGTGATTGGAGGGAATGTATTCAGCAATGAAAAGGCTGATAATGCAGGCCATCTGTGGTACTGACTAAAAGTACCATCTGCTTTGAAGCTTATTAAGAGGTAAGATGTCACACAAGCTTAGAGGACCAGTCGTACTCAGTAAATTATTTTCTGGTGTAATACAAAGCGATTCTATTGAGACCCTAACAATGTTAACAGTAAGCACCTCCCCTCTCACTATTCTGACCAAGTCCCTACTCTATGCACCAGCCTCAACCCTACACCCCTCCTTAAAAATAACATATACTCTTTTGTTGCTATGGTACTTTGCATCGCAGAAATGTTCAAAATCTTAAAAACAGACAATGATGATGAATCCTAGTTGTATAACTAGAAAATATACTATCTTTGTACTGAGACACATGTATAATTATTGCAATAATGTATTAAATAAGTCATAAGACAAACATCTCCATCACTGTCATTAGATTAGGGTTCTATAACTTATAAGTAAGGGCATGGCATCCAGGTCAAAGGAAGTTGTAGTATCATTTTACTCAGCCCTTATCAGAGTCATCACTGAGTACAATGCCTCCTTTGGCATCTATCTAACCAGGCACTTGCAACAGTTGAAATGACCATAAATGTTCCTTACCAGGAGAATCCAGAGTATTAATACACTGCTGAACTCAGATCACCTTAAGATCCTATCTCTATACTCAGTCTCCTACAGGTTACTGAGAGAAGGTCTATACCTGGTGTATAAAGGCATCCTCAGATCCAGCCCTGATGGATCTTTAAAAAGAACAGCAGCAGAAACATGAGGTCTAAGGATCTAAATTTTGCTTGCAACATAAACAGAACATGCTGGATTGACTGATATGTGTCTCAAAGGAACCATACGGTTTGGAATAGGTTCATCATTCAGGTGAAGCAAAGTTCGTCCTTTACCCTTTACAAATAAAACCTTGATCATGGGATGGAAAATCATAAATTCACCTTGGCTTTATTCTGATGGCATTGATGGATAGAGGCTGCCAATAAGTAAAATATTCCTCTACTAACATGCCCCCCCCCCACACACACACACAGACTAAACCCTTCACTATCTCTTTACTAACATCCGAGGTATTTGTGGAAAAAATTGGGTTGGGTTGCACAGCAAAGCTTTTAAAGACCCTGGTGGTCATTAGCCTAGTAATAACCTATGGACCTATGTCCAGTTACTTTTGCCATTGCATTTCCTTGTACCATAGCTGATATTCACAAATAAGAAACCATGTCGCATGAGGCTTCTTGAGGAAGTTGCGGTGTGAAATCCATCTACCCCAAGATCAACTTTTTTGCATGGTTGTAGTATGGAACCATGATGTTAAATGCTAAAGATCAGTTCCTGTAATCATTGTAGATTAAGAATAATATCTGGTTGTTAGAGATGCCCTATTTCATTTAATCTTGAAAGTATTCTACAGTGATGACAATCAGAGGTGTATTTAGCTCTTCTTATACCTGGTGCAATCCTCCGATTTGAGGAGCAAAACAAAAACAAAACTTTTGCTAACAAACTACAAATAACTGCTATAGTTTATGACATGTACAGAGCTCTACAGGCTTAAGTTATAAATTACAAGTTACAAATGCAATACTGGTATTTAATTGAAATAATACACTGAAAATTGCTCAGGATATACCAGTTGTACCTCACTAACAATTTCCACACGGGAAATGCCTGCAAATGGTCTATAGTGATCAGTGTGCTATAAAAACACAGTAAACAAACTAAGATTTATATAAAATCTATCGACTACAAATGGATATGGTCTTATATAAGTAATCTGCTCTGTGCTGGCATTATGCAAGTACTGTAAGAGTGTTTTATCCACTCTGTGCTCCAAGGCAGAGAAGAGTAGCTGCCATTATGATGTAAATGATTTTTTTAAATTCATTTATTTGTGTATTTTTTCTTTAATTCAATTTGATAACTGGTTAAGTGGATGGTTGGCAGAACCTTTTCAAACACTACCTGGGCACCACGGTGCAAGACATAAATGGAAAATTATACATAGGCCAAAGAATACAGAGTTATACATGGTACAGTAACAAAGAAGAATTAGCGCATTGTTATTTATAATTAGAAATGCAAGTGGTATCCTTGTTATTTACAATGTGTAAAATTAATGTGGGCATTCAGCCTGTAGCCATTTGCTAAAGTATGTTTTTATGGTGTTCATGGACTAGACTTTGTCAAAGAAACAAAAGCATTTTCTATATTAAAGATAATGTTAATGCCTCACACACTTTTACATTTCATTGAGTAAAGCGTGCAATGTAGATTCAGCATGAATGCTCAACTGCTATACATGTACAATGTATTCACTCCACTGATTAAGTGAACAATTAATTTTATATATTTTATGTCTATTTTATAGACATAATGATATTACGTTTGTTTTAATACCATACCAGAAACATCAGTAATGGAATATTTGCTATTTAATAAATTAGTCAGTGATAGGAGCAGCACAAAAGCTAGTTGGAATCAAAAGAATGAAAGTAAAATAAGCTGAACTCAAGATTATTTTATAAACAGTAATTAATAGATATGATGAGTGAAAGTGAATGAAATGCAGTTTCCAAGAATGGGTTTAAAAATATGCTAACATTGAGATTATTTTATAAACAATGATTAAACGACAGGGTGAATGAAACTGAGAAACCAGTCTTTCTAGTAATATTAGCATGTTATTCTTTCTTTTAATTACATATTGAAAATAAAATAACATATAATATGTCCGTTTAAGAATTGAAAGTTTATTGGAAACATTGGCAACCATCCCATCATTTCTTGCTTCATCCAAAAGAGTCATATTTAATTCATGAAATATTATCAAAATTTCGAGAATACAGATAATGAACTTGTTTTAATTTTTAACTTCAGGAAAGAAGAGCTGAAGCCAAAGGTTTTACCGTAAACAAAGTAATGAATTGTATTTATCTTTATTATTAAATAATGTTACTTACATTTGGATTTAATTTGAGTTAAGAAGATCTGAATCTATCTATCCAGTCCTGCTGGACTGAGAACTATTTGCATGTATACCTAATGCTATATATAAAGGCACCATGAGGAGTTCAAGGTGTTCTAAGCATTTATTTTATAAATCCCACAGACCATCACTTGTGGTTTAAGCAATATTACACATTGCAATTCCATATAACTTTCTTAGAGATTCTTAACATGTTCAAGAAGTTGTGGAGGAAGTTAATTTGATCACATATCTCATATTTTCACTAAGGCATTGAATGTCATTATCTGACTTCTCACCTTTCAGTAAAATTAATGAGTTTATAAAAAATATTTCAGCTCCAGGCACTGTATGAAGATTTTGTGTCACTTTTCTATGCAAATGAACTAGTAATGTTGCACAATTCTCATAACTTTTCATATTTTGTCACAGTAAAAGAATACAGTTTCATGAAACATTTTCTTTTCTAGATGCCATGATATATGTAAAAGCTAAGTGGGTTAAATATACAAATAGCACAATGCAAAATATGAAAGTTCATGACAGTCGGTGGTGCACTGGGTGGGGGCAGTTCAGGAGCACAGGTATCACAGTTAAGCAAAGACACAAAACATCATGGGCAACGTGACATGCAAATGAGCATATAATGAGATGCAAATGATAAACATGACTATAATCAGTGTGACAAATGCAAATTAAGTGAAAAATATGACAGATCAATTCAAAAAGCATAAAAGTATAGCTGTATGCTATAAGACTCTAGCAAACACAGACAGTGACAGAAACTATGAAATCATGTTGGGGTAGCAGCAGGTTTGGCGCAAAGATATGAGACCATCAGCCTAATGTTTCATCTCCTCCATAACACAGAAATAGTGAACCACCATTACTATTGACAAAGACACCATGTAGAAGATGGTATAGATGTGCCAAGCTCATATGCAAGCTCATGGGATGGATGCAGCACCTATTCCTGTGGACAACAGTGCATATGCAATCAATAATGCACAACAAGGTGTGTGTTAATGAGCAATTAACGCCCACTCAGGGGTGGTATGAGACTTGACACCACAGGTGGAATGCCTCTACACCTCTGGAAGGCCATTAATCACACATTAACACACACCCTGGAGGGCATTGTTGTGCTTAGAGAATGGTCTCTCTGTAAAAGTGTGGTGTTTTACTTGCTTATTTATTTTTAAGTACTATATTATTTTTTTGTGTATTTTTGATGTAAAATAGTTCCTCCCCTACTGTTTCAAACTTTCTGTAGTTTATGTTAATGGTGTTGGAGGAAGCATTTTACATCAAAAATAGATAAAAAATAATATAGTACTTAAAAAAGAAATATGTAAGTAAAACACAACAATTTACAGACAGAACATTCTCTCCCTCATACACAATAATTTCTGCTTTCACATACACATTCACTCAAGATGCTCTAACTCTCTATGGATCTCTCTCACACACACACACACACACATACACACACACACACACACACACACGCACACACACACGTGCACACGTGCGCGCACACACACACACACACACACACACACACACACACACACACACACACACACACACACACAGAAACACACACACTTCTTTCCAATTTTTTTTTTTTTTTTTTTATACTCGCTAAACAGTGAAAGCGCTGTTTAGCTAGTGCAAAAGTAATGGTGGCTGTTAATTTCTTTAGCAGCCTGAGCTCCATGGCTGCTTGATATGCTGAGATTAAGTGGTGGATTCGTTCTTCTCAGCGGGCATTACTTGTACATTAATAACCTGCTGAAGAATACTCTTTCTCCATTCAGGATGCTAATATACAGTAAGCCCATTGTCTAAGTAACATTAAGAATCATTGCTACAGGGACCTTCCATTTACCAACAGGAGGCTTCTGCCTAATAGATAAAAATGCTAGTTTCTCAATGCCATGCAATAGCATATATAGAAACATAAAGGTTCCTATCAACCACAGAACAGATAAACAACACTGTGCAAACATTCTATGAAATACTCCATTTTCCTGAGATACTGGGATCTATCAACTGCACCCACATTTTCATGAAGGCCCCACCTGAGACACAAGTACAATGGTAAATCAACCATAAAGAATTCCACTCCATCAGCTGCCAGCAGTTCTGCAGTGCACATAATATATTACACAGTGTGTCAGGTTACCAACCAGGCAGTAACCCATGATTCCCATGTCTAACAACATGTGACTTATATAAGCAATTTATTTAGGATGGGCGCCCCAAAGGATATCTTATTAGCAATGGTGGAAATAGCAAGGATCTATGGCAAATGACAATAATGAGAAACCTACAGACCATACAGAACGCATGCAGCCTTGGACTATCACAAGTTTGGCCTGATGAAAGCCCAAATCCACTGCTTAGATGTTTCCACTGATGCCATGCAGTATGATCCAGAAAGATGCAGCAAAATATTTGTTGTATGTATAGTGTCACACAACATGTTTGCACACAAACAAACACAAATGGGCTTTACCATTAGAAATGTAGATGTGCCTGAGACAACAGCAGAGGTTGTGCCTCTTGAGGAGCCTGAGGATAAACCACTTGTAGGAGATGACCATGCAAGCAAAGGCAGGTGCTGTACTCTATGGCATTGGCTAAGTGTCAACCTCTGTTTCACAACTATGGGCCAGATTAGATATAACAAATATTAACAATAATGTATGCAGAATCATGCATGGACTGGCCACATTATGCATCGATCACAGGCTACTCTGGTAATGAACTACTAAGGGAAAGTCACAAGTGTCATTACACACACAGGTATGGGGAGCCACATTGAAAGGTATCAACATCTGACATTGTGTGGTGGGTATTGATTTAGTGTGTGCAAGTGTGTTTCCATGTGTCTGACTCTGTGATGGCTTGGTTACTGAGGTGAGCTGGGAAGACTGTGCAGGGAGGAGTGTGTGTTAAAGGTATGTTGTACTTGGGCAGAGTTGTGTGGTGGTGATCACTGTGTAGCTGTTTATGTGTGTGGGCATAGATATTGCAGAAGTCACTGTAATGTGCATTATGTCTCACTGATAGGTCCAAGGTGCTATCCAGAGGTATGTTCACTGATCTTGCACATCCCTTTTAAAAAGAGTGGCGGCCACTCAGAGGAAAGTCACTGATCTACAGCTGGCACTGAGGATGGTGTATTCCATGAACACAAATGCAGCATGTACAATTAATAAGTTTAGCATGTACACCTTGTCCACATCTGCATCCACAGTGTGTCAGAGTAGACTGATAGCAGGTTTAGAGGAGGTGGCACAACCAATACCCACCTGGTGGATCACTCACTGACAACTGTGGTATACAGAGTAGCATAAAATTCTGCACCATTGTCAATTCCACAACCATGGATGAGGGAGGTGGTATGCCGCCAAGGTCAGAGATGTGAGTAACATGTCTATGTCAGAGAAGGATGACTGTTTATGAAGAGCCCCACTCATGGCCCACTGCTCCTCTGTAAAGGTGGTCACCTTGTTTTGGACATGATAGATTATATCAGTAGCCAAATGTCATACTTGCTATCACACTCAGTTAAGGTCACTAGCAGTACTGACCTGTGCAAAAAGGTCTCATCTGACATACTACCAAAGGCCTGCACACCTTTAGCTATTAGAAGAATCTGCTAAATATATTCATGGAAGGCATTTTCCTTTGCTTTTCAACCATCCTGCACTGTAAATGAGAAGAGAGACAATTAGTTGTTGACCTGTTAAATGTGCTCACATCACAGTACCCTACCTCAAAGATCACATTTATCATGGGCTGTGCTACCCCTCACCTACAAAGAAGTAGTAGTCAGCTGCTGATCAGAGATGTGCCTCTAACACACACCACAGAGTAGCCTGCATCTGTGAAACATGTCACTGCATTAAGACTTGATGTCTGTAATAATGTGATTGTGCACCATGTGCCTACAGAATCACATGTACAACCTTCACCACACATGAGGTTGGTGATATCTGTGCTCCCCAGTACCCTGTATACCCCATCATAGTTTTGTATTGTTTTATACATTATCAATGTCCATACGTGTCTTTTTGTGTTATCTGTCCTATCATAGTACAGGTACATGAGCAAGAGAGCCTCAATACATTGATGTGAGCTCTCTGGCCTTTGTACACATGCACAACAACATCGGGTAGGCCTAATGCAAGCCATCGGTAAGAAAGTCATTACTGTTCCCAGTTAATGCTCCCAAGTATAGAGGTACATGTCTTTATCATTATAGCCCCTAGACCCAATCCAAAATACTGATTGCCTAGTTATACCACATTCCATATACCATCCCCAAAACAAGATGGAGACACTGACTATCATCTTCACAATCCTACCCTCCCCTGCAGCAATACATAACATCTGAGAAACAGTTTGAAAGTTATTTACATCTACCCAATGAACAAGAAGGAAAAGGGTAGTGAATAGTGTGAAAACTCTACTCCACAGCCTCTTGAAACCTTATGCTATGAAGATTAAAGTGAGTGGTAATGAACTTCATAACACATTAACAACTCCTCCTGATTCAGTCTCCTTAGGCAGCAATCAGTTGTTAACACCCCAGACAACTTTAGAAAACCAGAGTAAAACAGCAGATGCTATATCAGATCAGTTGTTCAGTATGTGCAGGTAGTACCCACTGAGCACTTATCTCAGATGTTGTGCTTTTGAATTCCCAACAGGACCCTTCTCCTCTTCACTCCACTTCCTTTGCATAAGTTTTAGACATACCATTGTGAGATGAGTGCTGCATTTTCTGTGGCTGTATATATCTCACAATTGTGCGGTTAATATTGACACAGTTATGTTAATCAGCCAATTTTGAATAACTGTCTGCGAATCACACTTTTATCACACTGTGTATATAATCAAGGCTGTGCTACAAAGCTTGAACTTCTGCATTCACCAACATGGCTAGCCATAAAGTGCATTGCACATATGTGGGAAAAAACATTGACCAGTAGGTACATGGACACACTTAATATTTTTCTGTGGCCTCTAGAGGTGCTAAAATGCCAAAATGGAATGAGACGTGTGTTTTGTTTTCTGGCTACACACAATCATGTCATCATGCCATTCACACTCAAAGACCATCCTGCTATGCCATGTGTTTAAAAACAACTACATTGTGGCTATAACAACCTGTTGTGCTGACTTTGTGTATAGTGTTGCATGCCATTTGATGGTAGAAACATGCATTGGCATGAATGTGCAACCATATTTCCCTGAACTGTGACCTGTTTAATGGCTATCACTTCCAATGGCACTGAGTGTGGTAGGACTTTCAGGTTGTGCTAAGGAATCTAGAACATCTCTGTACATAATGCACAGACACCACTCGTAGCACTTGCTTGGTAGCTGTTATGAGGGTCTTCTGTGTAAAGTATATGTCTGGCATTTCCTTGGTATGGTAGTAAATCTTGCAGCTGGCTCAATCCACTCTTGAGAGCATGGCAAGCACTCCTTCAATGATCTGAACAGGCATCTTGATCTTCTGTGTCAATGGGAAGAAGAGGGCAGGAAAAGTGCTCTTGATTTCTACAGCAAGCATGCATTGCATTTTACTGTAATGTAATGTATACCTAGTAGATCAAATGCAGGAAATATGATTCACATATATTTTCATTTTTTCAGCTCCTAAGCACATTGAGGACAATCAGCTCATCTTTCACAGAAGCACAGATCATTTCTAAAATGGAGGGGTTCATAGTTATATGTAATTACTAGGCTTGTGGTCCAGGGAACCATTCAGGAGCTTAGCACAAATTCTAATTGCTCTTAATCACTACCTAGGTAAGTGACTTGTTCAAGTTCACACAGTAAGCAAATGAGGTCTGAGAGACTCAAACATCTTACAATAGGAATTACAGTTCACACACTTAACTTTGTGAGCCAACTGCCAGTATATAACTGCATTAATATAGCTACATACAGATGATATAGAAACCTAATTCTCTAAGGAATAGTATGTTGTGATTACTAGTAACATCGGCTGTATATGGGAATATACTTTTATTGACACACCTACACTGTACAAGCAAGTGAAGGCGATGCCTCACCCAGCCAATCTGTTTGTGGTGCCCTCACTATTATAGTAGGGTCATGTGCCTGGAATGACTTGACCTTTCAGTATGCCAAGAGCCATGCCCTACCACATGCATGTGAATTTGGTCCCTTCAGTGTTGTATGCACTACCACAGCCCTGCCAGTTTACACAGACACCATTCACATTTCCCCATATCATGCATGCAAACAAGGTCCATGATGGTGCCACTTATGCATGGCATAACAAGAGAATACAAGCATTATACCTTATCTGTGCTTTATTACTGACTGGCATATATCATTGTACCTGCCTGTCATATGCTGACAGATGCCCATTTGTAGACCTCTGGATTTGGTGTCACTGCTTCTTCAGACTCCCAAGGTCAATGTGCTGCCCTGCATCTTCAGTACAGTTGGCCATATCTGCCATACCATTGCTTGTCCCCTTACCATAACACATATTATTATGGGCATCCCTCCACAACTCCTACAAGCCCTGGAGTCCTCATATACCATCTGCATTGTAATACCAGATATACACAGGGGACCTTGGTAATATCAATATTCTAATGCTCCATGCAATCCACTGCCTGCAACTGCACTTTGTCGTGTAGTTTACCTGGTCACAGGTATCCTCCAAATTAGTATTGTATACCTTAAACTGATTTATATTCCTCTAGCTACTTTTATGCAGGATACTATTTTGTGTGTGTGTGTGTGTGTGTGTGTGTGTGTGTGTGTGTGTGTGTGTGTGTGTGTGTGTGTGTGTGTGTGTGTGTGTGTGTGTGTGTGTGTGTGTGTGTGTGTGTGTGTGTGTGTGTGTGTGTGTGTGTGTGTGTGTGTGTGTGTGTGTGTGTGTGTGTGTGTGTGTGAGTGTGTGTGTCTTCACTTTAACACTGTCCTTGTGTTATACATTTATTCAATGTTTACTTTTTTATTTTTTCCATTTATGGTACTGTTTTCGGCATTGTCAGCAGCAGCCGTGTCTGTGGTGTGGGAATCACCACTCCACTGACCTGTTCTCCAATTCTTCTAGGTCTCCATCTACCTCCAGGAGTGCCCCTCCATGAGGGGTATAAGCCAATTAGTGGATTGTAGCCTGTTAGATCCCATTGTGGCCTTCAATTTGGGTGTTGTTGCATCCTCTGGGAACAATGCTGTTGGACCTAGTATGTTATTTATCTGGAATTGGAGGATGTGGTGATGGTAGCAGCAGACTGGGATTCTGACATCTGCACTGGCCACTTGGACAACATCCTTGCACTGCCTGCTAACAGTTACTGGACCAAGTGGTGGGGGCAGTTTCAGCAGAGAATTCCTTCTGGCTGTGTGCTGCCCCAGGCAATGTAAAAGGGATCCAACACATTGCTGTATCCTCCATCATGGTGTTCCTCTTCCTTGTGTTTTACTTCCCTCCCCTACTTGTAGTCCACTCCTTCCTTTAAAGAAGTATTCTATCTCTGCCTCTCTCTGTAGCTCCATTATGTCTCTTCTTTTAAGTCAGTACCTCCCCTGTTTGGCCTTTGTTTTGGCCTCTCATTCTTGCCTAATAATCCCCATACTTCCTTCCCACTCTATTCTTCTTAAAAAAGGGAACTTGTCCAACAAAAAATACCCTTTTTCTACACTCCATCCCACTCTTTCCATCCGTGTGTCCTTCTGCTTATTTTCCTGTGCTTCCTGTTCACCTTTTATGACTGCCCGTCCATTTTCTCCCATTTATAAGAAGTACATTGGCAGAGACTTTGCTGGGATGCCCTTATTATGGCCCTCAGCAGTTCTCATAATGGCACAACCATGCATATGTGAACACATAGCAATGAATAGTATGGTCCATGCTCACTACTGGGGTTTGTAGATAAAGGCACAAATAGCGAGCAAAAAACTAAGCCAGCAAGTAAAAACAAACATAAACCATTTAATGAGCGCTTTCGGAAAAGCTAGTACTTTTCCTTCATCAGACATTTTAAAAAAATCAATTAACTCACATTATATAGCTTCAACAAACTTCAATTTTGATCAATTAGGTAGAAAATCAATTAAGTTAAAGTAGTAGCATTACAAAGACTTTAAGCCTATTCTAACCATGAAGTAGCATAGAATAAAATGACATTACATATACCCTTCAAATTATTTGGAGGGTAAACAAAAAACAAAGGACCAAAGTTGACGAAAAACTTTTACACACAGCTTAGACTAATTCCCACAATGATAAAACAGGAATACTGTTATTATTACAAAGTGTACTCAAATTGCTCCAGGGTGATATGTTGTTATTTCGACTGTGTAGAAATTTACATCTGCAATTGTGAAAAAACTATTTAAGATCTAATTACCTTCTCAAGGCCAGTAATTTTAAAACACATTTTAAAGAGACAAATTCATTTAAACCTGGGGACGCATAAGCCACTGTCCTAATTTGCCAAAAAAGTTCTTGGATTTCCAAGTCCAGTTGCCATGAACCACCTCTGGGGTTAACCAATACTTGATGTAATATAGCAAATTTAAATTTATGATTTGGATAATCAACTACATGCCTTGCAAGTGCATTGGTAATATCTTGCTTATTAATGGCATACTGTTGTTCATAGATACGCTGCCTTAGTTGCCTCTCTGTCTTCCCTATGTAGAACGCAGTACAATCTTGGCAAGTAGCAGAGTAGACAACAACTTTAGTTGTGCAAGACAATTTACCTTGGATATTGTAAATCTTGTTCCTAATTTTAACCTGTTTGTCAATGTGTAGATGCTTGCACTGATGGCAAGCTCCACACTTAAACATTCCATTATTCTTAATCTTTCTACTCGTAGTTGAACATTCCAAAAGAGCTTTAATATTAGGACCCCTCCTATAAGTGATTTTTGGTTTATCACCCAAAAGCTTGTTCAATCTACTATCTTCAATTATTAAAACCCAGTTTTTGTTGAAAATGTCCTTAATGTAAGGGCTATCCAAACTATATGTGCATAAAAAACTAGTATGGAAATCTTGAGTTGGCAAACTAACAGTGTCAAGGCTAAAGTTATCTATTTCTTCGTTAATAGCATCTGAAGCTTCAGACAAGAGTGGCTTGAAATGTCCAGCCTGCCTCTTAAGAATAACTTCAGTTGAAATATTTGTTACCAAAAAAGGAGGATAACCCCTTTTGATAAACATCGATTCCAAAAAGGCACATTCGTCAATGAAATCGGTTTCTTCAGAAACCATTCTAGCTGCCCTCACCATCTGGCCCTTAGCAACTGCTCTCTTTTGATGGTGAGGGTGACAGCTTGTAAAATGAAGAAATGAATTTGAATATGTAGGTTTCCTGTAGATGGTGCTTTTAAATCTAGACCTCACTGTGTCTTTATAAATATGGACATCAAGAAAGTTAATGTGGTCTTGTTGAAAGTTGTAGGTAAATTCTAGGAAGTCAGTCAGAGCTGAAACAGTGGTAACAAACTCTAAATCAAGTTCACTGGGGCCCTTCCAAATAAAGAACACGTCATCCTGGTAACGAGTGTACCAGGCGACATCGTTCCTAAATAAAACATTGTTAAAAAGGAAAGTCTTTTCCCAATGGGCCATGACACAATTGGCAAAACTACCTCCACATGGGGAGCCCATGGCAACCCCAGTTTTCTGGAGGTAGATCTGCCCCTCAAACCACATAAAATTATTAGTTAATACTATGTCAAGGAGAGTTTCCACTAAATAGATGGTATTTTCATTTGCTTCCCTCTCCATCATAAAATCTCTGACCCATTCCAACCCTGTGCTATGAGGTATGACTGTGTAAAGGTCATTAACTTCTATTTGTTAAAAAAGCATAATCGTAATGGAAAGGAATTTTATTTAGCTCAGTTAAAAAACTCCAGGAATCTTTGCAAATTTGTGTTTCTTTTGCAACAAAAGGTTTTAAAATGCTGTCTACGTATTTTGCACACCCATAAGTGATGGAACCTCGCCCGTCAACAATTGGTCTAAAAGGAGGTTCAACTATACTTTTATGAATTTTGGGTGTGCCAAATAACGCTGGGGGTTTTGGATCCAACATTGACAAATAGTTGTACAAATCCAAATCAACAGAACCTTCCAAGAATAAATCTTGTAAAATAGACCTGATCTTCCTATAAGCTATGTTAAGCTCATTTTGACTAACTAGTACATAGGCTGGAGAGTTTATGAGTTTCATCATGTTTTCCACATATATGTTCTGATCCATAAAGACTAACCCACCCCCCTTATCGGGTTTCATTACCCTTATATTACACTCATGCAATAGTGTGATGAAATCACGTTCATAATCATTGATGTTTTTTATAATTCTCTTATTTGTATGAGTGTTATCGTTGGAACTCAAAGCCCTCAAGTCCAACTCACACATTTTCTCAAATAAATGTAAATTGGGATGAAGGGGGGGGGGTTGAACAAGCTAGATACTCTTACAGAGTTTATGAGAGAGGTAACTGGTCCCATAAGAACGTTCAAATTCAGTTTATGAACAAATAGTTTAAGATCGATTATAGTTTTCACAGGGTCCATAAAACCATCTGGCACAAAGGTTAAACCTTTTGAAAGAAATTCCACAATGTCTTGAGGTATGTCTAACACAGTATAGTTATATATATGGAAATCGTCACTGGAACAAACCAAAATACGAGGGTTTCTAACATAAGGTTCAGTTAACGCCTGCGCTGGTTGCATTTGTTCCTTTGGCACTCCCGATTGGTGTTCAAGTTCGACTTCGTTTGTTGATGGTTCTGTCCCTTTGGAAAACCCTGTTGGCGACTTGTACCTGGTTGGATGTCGTCTTCAGCCTCGTGCTGTTGTTGAATATTAGAGTTTTTGTTATGAATAGTATTCTTGTTGTTAATGTTATTAATTCTTTCACTTCTATGAGGAATTGGCCCCTGTTCTGTAGTAGTGCCAAATTCTCCATCAGGGAAAGTGACATTTAATTGATGTACGTTATGTGCAGACTCTATTCTATGCTACTTCATGGTAGAATAGGCTTAAAGTCTTTGTAATGCTACTACTTTAACTTAATTGATTTTCTACCTAATTGATCACAATTGAAGTTTGTTCAAGGTATATAATGTGAGTTAATTGATTTTTTTAAAATGTCTGATGAAGGAAAAGTACTAGCTTTTCCGAAAGCGCTCATTAAATGGTTTATGTTTGTTTTTACTTGCTGGCTTAGTTTTTCACTCGCTATTTGTGGTTTTCAATAGTTTTTAGTTTTTCGTTGTTGTTTGTAGATAAAGGGACAGTCATTGTGGTCTGCTCCTCTCTCCATGGTTAGTGCAGTTTCTGCCAGTGGTTTCCTTAATTATTTACGCAAAATCATGTGACTTGTCTGCTATTACTTGTTAATCATCCTTGATTTTTATCACTCAACTTCAGGTTTGACAGTAAGCCATTATGTGGCCATGTACATAATGTTTCTGAACCACAAGGGGTGTTTATTGCCTTTAACCAAACATTTTGGAAGACATATCTATTTACTAATAATATGTATCAAACTTCCTGAAAAACAGAACTCAGAGTCTGCAATGCCCTTGAATTCAGTTCAGAAAGATATAGAGTGATGCAGAAATCTCAACTCAGCTCAGTGCATCATGATAACCTTTCAAAAGCATAGACCACTCAAGAACTGAGATTTTCTCCTCATAGGGGTTTTACCTCAGGGCTTGGTCTCATAGCAAAGCTGTATAGTAAAGTGCCAGTTCAAAGGAGTGGCTGGACATGTCTGCACTTTCCTGGAAATGTCCATGGTTACCAATTTGCTTGGTTAAGTGATTTAGGGAATCGCTGAAAACTAGTCAGAACACTAGTGATGTTAGGTCTAATAGTGCTAGGGGTCGATTCAGAGATGTTGTTAGTGTAATAACAACTTTCTTATTCACCCATACCTGATAACTGTCCAACTCATGATGAGTAATTAACACAAGCAGGGAGAATTTTATTGAATACCCCAGCTAATGTCTGAAGCAATTATCCTATAGCTATTACAAAATCTATACTAAACATCCTTTCTTCATTCTTGCTTTATTTATCTACCATATACTTTACTATATTTAACTACGATGTGCTTACCCTTTTTACTCATATTTTTGAAACAGTATTTCAAATTTTCAATTCATTTGTCAAACTGTTGCATGTATGCAACAAAACAGATCATGATAATGTAAATTCTTAGTTGTTTATTTGCAGCCTATTTGATATTCCAAAATATTTCATTTTTATTTGCTTACTAACAAATATGGAAAATATATGCATATCAGTAGTTTATGTAAAATGATAATATGTAATAAAGTATAGGATTCTTAACCATCTATGGTACAAGTCCAAAAATGTATAATTTTCTTAAAAGGAATATAAAATACATTATTTTGGCATTTTATCTCTAATTCTTCTTCTTCTCCTCCTTTTGGCTTTTCCCACTAGGGGTCGCCACAGCGGAACAACAGTCCGCAGAATGATTTGCAGTGGGCAAATTATGACAGACAGCCATTAGTAACCGTACACCTTATTATTTACTATATATGATGCAAAATTATCTGAACACTTGAATGCAACTTAATCAAAAACTTAATAATTTATTAAAAAATAACTTCATAACTAAATAGAAGACAATATTAGAGTTTATAATTTCAGCTAATTTCACAGTTAACTTAAAATATATGTTGTTTGTTGCTTGAAAAACAGGCTATTTTTTGTTACATATTCCCTGTCATTTTAAATATTGTTTTTCTTATTTATTTAGTTAGTTAGTTATCTGGTAAATTAATTAATCTTATTTGGGTACTTACGTATTATCGCAACCACATTTTCCGACGTGCTGGACTTTCTTGTCTTTTATTCATACAACAAAAAGGGAGTGTAATCAGGAAGGGTAGACTGTTAAAAACTCTTCTGGGATGTTGGTGGTGGGTTTGTAAAATGTTTAAGGGTTCAAATTTGAGGATTTGCGGCTAGCATGCTTGAAAGATGTCAAGCATTGAATTCAGTGATCATCACAGTGGCTGCGGGTATATACATACGTTGGCCGGAAAGGAGTGTGGGCAAGTTATAGCATACAATGTTTAGACACACTCAGACACACACACACATTTCCAATGGATTAGCTGCTTTCGAGCACGCTAGGCACAAATCCTCACATTTGAAAACCCTTAATCATTTTTACAAACCCACCACCAAGATCCCACAAAAGAGTATTTTAACAGTCTACCCTTCCCAATTACTTTGTAAGAAGTTAGACAGGGTACTGCTTTGCTTCTCTTTTCTGATGGCTTTCTGTTCTCAGGGCAAAGGCTGTGAAAAAGGAATGCGTTTTAAATGGAATGAGGGACTTGCTTAACTGACATCATGAGATGCTGGCAGTAAATCGGGAAACCTGTTTCTCAAACCTTATTTCTTCAGCCGTTTCAGTGATAAACCTTCCTGAAAACCAGAACACATTACAGAAAACATGTCTCTGAGTTTTTTTCATACTTCATTGGTCCCAGTTGACACAAGGAGAAGCAACCAGCATTAGCGCGAAAATGTGGTTGCGATAATGCATAAGTACCCTTATTTGTTACATGTGTAAGTGAAGTAGTGTTGGGACCTTTTTCAGCCATGACCTGGCCCAGGAAATACAAACAAAATATACAACAAAAGTGCTCATAAGACTACTATCATAAAATGTCCTAATTGTTTCTCTTTACAGTAATAAGCTGTACATTAATTCCTTCATGTTATTGTTATCTCCTACTCCAGTTATAGGCCACAAGGGAGCTGCATCCTATCCGACTACTCACTAGACAAAAGGCAGAGAAACTTAATATAGAATTTGGGACCAGTCTGTTACAATACACACAGACAGACACACTGAATTAAATAGGTCATGCACAGTTAAGGACAATTTGGATTACCAATTCATTGGTTTATAGTTGCATTAAGGGATGTCGATTTGGTTAGATTATTTGAAGCCTAGTCACTAAAGGCCCGCAGTTATCATTTATTATAAACATACTGTATTTCACTACTTACTCACCCTTTCTATGAGGGACTGAGGTGCTGGACCTTGAAATTATGGTTACTCATCTACTCATCCAAGTTGCACCTGAAGAGGATAAAAGAGCTACTTTGCTTAATATATAGGGTAAGTATTTCCCAGATGAGAAGAATTATTTGAGAGGTATCAGTCTACCAAAGGCTTATGTTTGTGTCATGGTGGAGGTTTAGTTCTTTCAAGTAGGTGATGTAGGTGTTATTTGCTTTACAAATATGTAGAAGGTCATACTAGACTGGGTCAAATCAGTCTCTGTAGGCAAGGCATAAGTCACCTCATAAGAGTTTGTATAAAATTGAGAAAAGACATAGTGCTTTAAGGCAGCCAGCATAAAGCATGAATGCCATGACCTAGATCTACTTTGTGAGGAATTGCTGGGGTCTGTCAAGTTAAGGTATATGTCTGAACATACACACACCAGAAGGGGTATTATACTCTATTATGGATATTTATTTATTTGTTTATTTATTTATCTGTGGTTACCAGGAAGTTCTGACCTGGGTTTATCCCATTTTAGTGGAGGCCCAACAAGAAAAGCTCCATATATTAGGTAAGTACATTTAAAGACAAAGAAAAAAAAAACATTTTGTAAAATACATGGAGTTTACATGAAAACACAATTAAATGAATAACTCTAGAACACATTATATAACACACAGTAGCCTAAGAATTTAAGGAAATAATTTTTTTCATGAGGTAGTTGGTTAAAGAGAAAATACACAGATAGACAGTGGCAGTATTATGTATTATGCTTATTAGATTGGAAGTACAGAGAAGGGTAGCAAACGCAGCAAGGGATTTAGCAGGAGGTAGAACTTAAGAAGAAAAGTAGTTATATGAAACATTAAGTAGACTGAGGTAGAGAGTTTGTATTGGCCTGTATTAAAGAACAAAGAGGTAGTGGAAGTTACCTTGAAAATGGAGGTTTTGTAGGAAAGAAAGTAGGAAGAGAGTGGAGTGGCAGTCTGTAGAACAATAGTATAAATGACAATTGTGGGAGAATATGCAGTGAGCTTTCTTTGTGATAGACATCTAATGTCACTTATGTAAGACTAGGGTAGAGAAAGGCTAAGTAAAGGGAGTGTAACTTTGAAGGTGGTGTTTAGTTTGAGGGTAGCTTGGGGTAGTACTTGAGCACAACCAGTTATTTAGCAGGTTAGAGTATAGTGAGCATTCTGTGCTGTTATTTGATTTTGTGATGGATAGAAAAGCTTTGTTGTTGGATCATAGGGCTCACTTTGTAGTACAGGGTTGCAGTATTCCTTTTAGAGCTGGGCATTTTTCTGTAGAGTTTAGTAGTTTATGGGTTGTAATAGGCTGATGGTAGTCGAGGTGTTTTTTTAAGTCCTAGACAGTTTTAAGGCTATGCAAGGTATGTCTTTTGGGATTATTTGTAGCAAATTTTATTTTGTTATAGGTTGCCTCAAGTTTATTTTTGATGGTTAAGTTAAAATTTGTAAAGATGCGTGAAGCATAACATAGGGATGGAAGTAAAAACGTTTGTGCTATGGTTTTACTGAATTATTAGAGAGGAATTTCCTAGGCCTGTAGAGGGATCTTAGTTTCCAGTTTGTTTTTTGATGGCTAGGAGTAGGTGTAGTTGTATCTGAGATTATCATCGAGCATTACACCAAGGAGTTTTATCTGTGTGTCATATTCTATTTTTGTTTTCTTTTGATGGCTGATAGGATATAAAAAGTTTGTTTTTGGTTTGAGTAGGTATTAGGGTTGAAAAGCATCAGTTGTATTTTTTTTAGCATTTAAGAGCAAGCTGGCTATCTAGGCAGGATTCTATGGGTGGAAAAGCCTTTAGGGTGTTTTCTTATAGGAAGGATATTGTTTGGGATAATCAGAAGAGGTATTGAAAAGTAAGAGTCCTAGAACTGATCCCTGAAGGATACCAACTGTGACTGTGAGGAAATTAGACTAGTCTTGTTGTCATTTCACGGCTTATTTCCTGTTAGATAAGTACCATTGGAACCAGGTTACTGATGAGGTATTGAGGCTTAGAGAGGCTAGTTCCTTAAGGGCTTTCTGGTGTGAAACAGTATCAAATGCTTTGGATAGTCTAGGAAGACTGTTAAGACAGGGTTACCATTGTTTTGGAAATGATTAACTGTGTAAAGTTTAAAAGGTCAGTAGTGGTACTATGATTATACCAAAAGCCGCATTGAGTCAAAGCGAGTAGGTTATGGTTGATGAGATATTTGAGCAACTGGGTGCGGATTCATTTTTTAATATCTTGGATAGTGGTGAGAGGATGGCTATTGGATGGTTGTTGGTTAGGTCAGTAGAATTTCTGCCTTTATGTAGGGGTATGATGTATGATATTCTCCAGATGCTGGGGTCATGGTTTTGTTCATGGATCTACTGATAAGAATGAAGACTGGGAACTATAGCTTCTGCTGCTATTTTGAGCTACTCTGCAGGTAATTTGTTGGCTGCCAAGGTGTTTGGTTTCATTTTCAGTAGAATATTTTTATTGTTGAGGTGAGTACTTTGTTATTGGTAGGGGGATGTGGAGTAGTGAGGAGTGAATTGGAGTTTTGTTTGGTTAGTGATAGGAAAGAATTTACAAAGTGAGTGTTGAACTGAGTTGCTGTATGACCCAGGTATTTAAAGGTTGTGGGGGGTTGGGTGGGGGGACAAGGTTTGCCCAGGGTTTAGCAGTGACTTTACAGACTTATTTTGCTGGGTATTTTGTAGGTTTGTAAAATAGCCTTTCTTTTCATTAAGTATTTTTTTTGTGAGATTTCTGAGATATCTATAATCCTGTAGTGTTAATTTAGTTTTATTTTTGTATATGTCTTCCAGCCTGGTCTCTATTTAATATTAGTTGCTTAGCAATCTTTTGTAGTCAAGGTGCTGGGATGGATTTGACTCTTTTGTTTTTGAGTGGGGTCTGTTTATTTAGGATGGTTTGAAAGATCTGATTAAAATTATTAACTGCTTCAATTATTGGTAATGTTTTATGCAGTTCCAGTTATATTGCTTAAGAGTTGTTATAAAGTGCTGAAGGTTGAATGTCTGCAAATTATGGACTTATTTGTATGTTGCTTCTGAAAGCTAGTGTCTGATAGCGTAGGTTGGTAGATGATTACTAATATTGTTTGGTAAGTTTCCAGTGGCATTGTTGTTGGATTTATTTGAAATAATCCAATCTAGTGTGG
Source organism: Protopterus annectens (assembly GCF_019279795.1). Classification (NCBI taxonomy): domain Eukaryota; kingdom Metazoa; phylum Chordata; order Ceratodontiformes; family Protopteridae; genus Protopterus; species Protopterus annectens. The sequence goes on along the minus strand of NC_056725.1, from coordinate 899,185,929 downwards.
TTCCTTTGCTAGATGTTTTGTGGTCTTAGTAGTGACATTTAATAATTGTGCAAGTCCGAGGTCAGGTGAGCTATTTGTTATTTATTTGTTTCCAGTCAATGTTTGTATCACCTAAGATTATGATCTGTTTTTTATACTGTGATATAACCACTGAAGGACTTTTTCAATTCTGCCTAGACTGTTTCCATGGGGAATGTATAGTCCTATTAGGCATATTGATTTACTGTTATTGAGTTTGAGTTGGATAATGAGAATTTCAGCGTTTAAAAATTTTATGGTAGTTTGAGGATGTTGGTTTACTTCTAGGATGTTTTTTAAAAAAATATTGCTACTCATCTTCCTCTTTATGTTGGCTTTCTGACCGGATTATGTTATATGCAGGGGGGGGGGGGTATTTCATTACTAGCTACTTCTGGCTTTAGCCAGGTTTCAATAGCTATAAGTATGTCAAGGTTATGGTGTGAAAGAGTTGTGTAGAGATCATGGGTCTTGTTGGATATGCTTCGAAAATGTAGGTTTAGAATAAATAGGTTGCGAACCAAGCTGTGGTTTGGGAAAGGAGTTGTGTCATTCTGAAGGGGTGTGGTTGGTTCTGATTGTATATTTGTACTTGGGCCAGCGTTGGTGTGGATGTTCCAACTTTGGATCAGTTTACTTATGGTATGCAGATACATGTAGAAAAACCTAGCCTTTTTTGTGTACATGTAGGTAGAGCGAGAATTATTTATTCATTTTATTTATTTTATTTTTCATTTGTTAACCGGGTGGAGTCCAGCTGGGCAAGTAGCCCATTTTCAGCGGAGACCCGGGGAGAAAAGCTCCACAGCAATAGTACAAAAAGATTACGAAATTTTTAAAAAGATTTACAAACAATATACAAAAATGTTTAACAGTTGTCAATCACAATTTACAAAAAGGGAATGTAAAACCAGAAAACATTACATTCCCTAAGCCTTACTGTGGACAGTAATATGAAAGTCATTAGATATATAACTAAAATAAACCATTGTGGCATTTTCATTTGATAGAAGTAAGACAAGGAGAAAATATCAGAAAAAAGAATGGCATGAGAAACTACCCAGGAGTATTACAGAAGCAAAGCCATTGTTGAGTAAAGTATTCCTTTACAAGCGGTTTGAAGCTATGATTATCTGTGTTTTCTAGGATATTCTGGAGTAATAGGATCCACTGTTTGGCTACTTTGAAGGAGAAGAGAGAGTCACCAAAGTAATTATGGGACTTACTTACCTTAAGTATAAGATTGCCAGATAATCTAAGGTTCATTGGGTTGGTATTTAGCTGCACTAGTTTGGAGAGTGCAGGGCAGTTTTCAGGTTTGTAGATAATGGAGTGGGTAGTGGTGAACTGACAACAAATTGGGAAATTCAAGCCAATATAGTTTTTGCAGAGCAAGGCAATGATGGGTCCTGTTGGGTATATTAGCAGTAAAATTTGCTATATTATTATAGCAGGACTCAAGTAGATGTAAATCAGATGTGTATGTTAGTGAAAAGATGAGAACAGTAGAGGAGAGTAGATAGGAGGTGGGATCTGGCTGTGCTAGTCTGCCATTTTGAGTGAGGTAAAGTCTGGCCCTATACAGAGCACCAAGTTTGATGTGAACTTTCTTAATCATGAGTGATATGTGTTTGTTGAATGTTAGGTTATTGTCTATAGTGACACCAAGTAGTTTTGTTTGGTTAACTGGTTCTATTATAGTGCCATTAGTGGAGTAAATGGAGAGAGGAAGTGGTTTTGGTTTGGATTTCATGTTAGAGAAGATCATTAATTTTGTTTTGTTTGGGTTTAGGATGAGTTGGAGTTCATTTAGGTAATTTTTCATATCTAGAAATGACTTTTGCAGTTTTTCTTGGAGTTCTTGGGGTGTGGGAGCAGAGCAAATAAGGGCAACGTTGTCAGCCTATTGAATAATAGAAGCAAATTTAGTGGCATTGTTTAGACTATTTATGAATATGATAAAAAGGAGAGGGATTATGACTTATGACTTACTGAGCTTTAAATGTTTAAAGGGGTGTGTGTTTGGTAGTGCATGCGGGTATAATTCAGGTCATTTAAAAATGTGGGTCTATATTATAATGTCGACAAGTTAAAATGTTGACTCTGACTTGTTCAACATGAAAATGTCGAACTACAAGGTTACTGAACGGCCAAATCAACGATTTCTTTCCAACGGAAAGAAATTGGTTGGCTGTTCTCTTACTCCTGCCCTGTCCCTGACTGTAGTGCAGTCTCAGAGTTAGTAATGTTTGATGTAATATAGGATTGCTAGGTTTTGTGTATTTTTTTTTTTTTTTTTTTTTTTTTTTTTTTTTTTTTTTTTTTTTTTTTTTTTTTTTTTTTTTTTTTTTTTTTTTTTTTTTTTTTTTTTTTTTTTTTTTTTTTTTTTTTTTTTTTTTTTTTTTTTTTTTTTTTTTTTTTTTTTTTTTTTTTTTTTTTTAAGTTGTCACTATTGCACACTCACCTCACCCGCTCCCTAACCCTAACTCACTTAAATCCGCCCTAATCCTCATGTCCACACAACCGCACACATACCTAATCCGAGACCTAACCCTAACTCACCTAAATCACCCTAACACTCATATACCCCCAATCGCACACTTACCTGAATCTGACCGGTAACTTTCCACCATAGCATTGAAAATGCCAAAGCAACAGAAATGGACAACCAAATTCTTTCCCTAGGAAAAAATTTGAGTTTCTGCTGCTTCGATATTTTGCAGTTTCACTAAAATAAGTTCGATCAATCAGCTTTCGCTTTTTTAAGCATTTGAGGATATAATATATATATATATATATATATAAATATATATATATATATATATATATATATATATATATATATATATATATATATATATATAAATCCAAACACGACAAAACAAGAACCAAACAGGAGTGTACTGCTGAAAAAATAGAGTTTGGTTACAGGAATGCAAGTAATCTGAAAAATAGGTTATGCAAAGAAGACTACTTAGTACCATGTGTCAACTCTGATAGAAGAGGGACATTTCCATGTAGAAGGTGTATTATGTGCAGGTATATATGTACAGAGAACAGTTTTGAGCATCCCATTACCAAAAAGAAATACACCTGCAGTTTCTATGCTGATTGTAACACAAAAAACATAGTATATCTGGCCACATGTTCACTATGTGACCATTTCTATGTTGGAAAGACAGTAAGACAATTTAAGGAGAGACTATCCAAACATATAAGTGACATCAGACTCAAAGATTATAAGAATCATCTGGCCAAACATGTCAGGGACAATGAAGGACATAATTTCAAGTTCAGAGTGCTTAGAATTGTTCTAACCTCGGAAAGGGGAGGTGATAACAACAACAGACTGGAGCAGGAAGAAATGTATTGGATTGGAAAACTACAAGCTCATAAAAGACCGGGACTGAACACTACATTTCCCATGAAACCTGCGCTCAAGAGGCGTAGTTTGAGAAGATGTGTGATGTGACATCACCCGCTATCTAGCACTCTATTGGTAGAGAGCAATTTTTAAACAGGCACTAACTGCACAGTACATATGGATCTGATGAAGGGTTATTGAGGAGACCCGAAAGCGCTTATCCTTTGTCCTGTTTTTTATTTTTGTTTTATTTTTAAGTTATTGTTCGATGTGAATAAATACTTGATGGTTTCAATGAATGCAGTTGTCGTCTGTGGTAACGAAGGTGAACTTCACTTGCTGATATTCAAGTAGAGCTGATTATATATGCTGTGCTTGGGAAGACAATACATTTGAAACATTTTGGCTGCTCAACCAAGTGTCTTGCTGAGCTTTTTGCATGTGGAGTACAATCGAAAGCAAGCACCTGTAGGTGTTGCAACAAACAAACAAACTTTAGTGTTGAGAAGTGGTAGTGGAACAAATTCTGCCCTGGCTGTGGTCTCAGTGCTGCTTGTTGTTTTATATATATATATATATATATATATATATATATATATATATATATATATATAGTTTTACTATGTACAGCTGAAAGAGAACATCACAGGAAATGTAAAACATAGTTAACAGAGGATGTTAGAAAAATTAAACTTAAACTGTGCTTAGTATTAGAGGGATATATAGAGGTTACAAAAATATGGACAAATATACCCCTACCTTCACTACACAGCTCCCTAAAGTCCTTTGACAAATGATTAAGAAACACTTTTGTAAGTTCTTCAGGGTGTGTGGAAAGTACAGGACAGTGAGCAAATGTGTTAGTAGATAAATAAGTAAGTACCTTTTAGAAAGTAAATCAGTTTAACCCAGATTTTCGGAAGTAGAACGGTTTAACCCATAATTTTGTATACTACAAAACACATATGCCTTTGTCTTTACTATTACACCCTACTCTGCACTATTATAATCTCCTTCTCACCGTCCTTCCTTCTATAACCATAATATGAACACCATCTCTCATACTAAGACATCACTTGATTTTCACTGTCTCTGATAATATAATCCCTACTATCTATTTAAATATTTTATTAGAATTGGCTCTGGTCTCATTTATCACATATTAATCTATGTAACAAATAATATGGCTATTGAGTTTGTCTTTACATATTTTCTGCAGTTCATGCTATTGTTCTTCAATGCAGTCTGCTGTGAAACATATGTTCGATGTTTTTCTCATTACAGCATTTTTTCATGCCTGTGTTTTGTAGTGTAACATGATACTCTGTGATTTAAAATATCTGTACTTGATTTTTGAAAGCTTGTTATTGTGGAGCTTTTCTCTCTGGGCCTCCGCTGAAAATGGGCACCTTCTGGCCCATTTGGACTTTCTTGGAAACAAATATCAAATTAAATAAATAAAACTAACAATTCTAGTTAGACATATATGGTACAGTACTAAATACAGTCTGTTTTCTGAAATATTCACAGAAAGTATTTTCATAATAGTATAAAATCAATAAGCAAAGGCGTGTCTCCTGTGCCTTCTACTATAACAGTCACTTGCATATGTATTATAACATTAAATTATACCAGCATGCAGGTTGACAATAGTAGTAATTTTAGGTACAGGGGGAAGACACTAAATAATTATCAGCTTAACACAATAGTCATCCAGTGGTATAATTTCCTATGAACAAATTAATGAAGTCTCAGAGATTATGTAGGAAGAAGATAATGCATATCTTATATAGCCAATGCACTACAAAGACATTTTTCAAACAACACAATTAAAATATGGTTCACCAGTATCACCAGTATCACATCTGAAAGATCTATACCTATCTGTATGTTGGCAAAAAGCAGGTTAAGGTAGATGGGTAAGATATTCAATGTACTTTAAATGACCAACAGCACCAGTAAAAGTCTGTGGTCTACCAGCATTGCATCAGAAATAAGAAAAAAAGTAATTTCTTAACAAAATGCATGGCAAATGCAGCAGATGCATTCCAAAGCATGGTTTGTTCTTAGGAAATACTACTAAATTTATGCTAGCATTAAAAACATTTTTTTTATCAAATAGTTCTGCATATTACAGCCCATTTAATGCCTAAAATTAATTATGCAATCAGTATTTGTCTTTATTCACTGTAGGCCACAAATGTCATCATTTATAATTTCCATAATGATGCACTCCATTGCTTTGCAAATAAGCCTGGTTAGATTTATTGATCTATATTTACTGAAATCTGAAAAAAGTCTTCCCTTGAATAGTGGCATGACCACAACTGTTTGCCATGCCTCTGACATGTACCCAGTTTAGAGGCTAAGATAAAATCGATTTTTTAGAGAGTCAGTATAGCTGTGCTTAGTGCTGAGAATGAGGCAGCTGAACACATTGTCTGGGCACATATAACTAATATTCTTGCACTTGAAGCGTGCTTTAATGAAGTACTCTAAGGTGATCTGAGCAGGCTGCGTACATGGTGGCATGTGGGGCAAAGTTTGAGAAAGGCAAGGGATAAAGGTTGAAATAAATGTGTTTGTTATTATGTTGTCTATGTCCTCAGGGGCTGGCATGTGTTATTGTTATGTATCATTTCAGTACAGTGTTTTGCATTTCTTCTAAGATTTATAACATTGTTGAAAAGGTTTTGTGGTTGTCCTTTAGAGAGGTGGTGATGTTCAATTCATACTCATCCCCTAAGAATTTAATTTTTTTCTAAATTCCTCATTTATCCTCTTAAGTTCTCTTCTGGAGCTTGAGGTATTCAGTTTGTTCCTTAGGACAACGAGTGCCTTCCATTATTTATTTATTTATTTCCAGTTTGTTAACCAGGGAAGTCCACTGGATCATATTGAGCCTGTTTTCAGTGGAGGCCCGGGGAGAAAAGCTCCTCAGTAATAGAAAAGATTACACATTACAAAATAGTAGAATCTTAAGAAGAGTTATACAATTACAATAATGAGTCACTAACACATTGTAGCATGTACAGAAATTAATATCAAACATAGACAAATGTTTCAGGATCCTATCCTTAAGTTTATTGTTGGTCTTCCCAACATAAAATGATGTGCAGCACAGTCACCTAGCCAGGTACACAACATTCGTTGTATTACAATTTGCCAGCAGTTAGGTTTAAATACCCTGTTGTCAATTGGATTCTTGAATTCTAGATATTAAAGGGCATGCTTTGCATTGTTGACAGGGATACGTACTCATTTTACCAGCTTGCTGTTCAACATTTATCAGCCATACGTTTGAGCCATACATTTGAACAATACACATAATGCTTTCTTTCAATATATTAAAAAACATCCAGGACACCACTTTATTTTCATGGTTTTACAACTGGTTAAGGTGAATGCCAGAGGGGGCGCTATTGTCAATCAGACTGAATACTGTGAGGTACAATGGATTGTAAGGCGAGATGCTGACAGACGTCCAGGACTCAATGGAGTGGTACCATTAAAACCTGTTCTTAGGAGGTGTAGACCTGTGACTTAGATGATTAGAACTTGATGCTCATGGGGTCAGAGTGTCACTTCAATAGTACCAATCATCTAGTGCCATAATACTGTTACACAGTCAATTAAATTGCATAGAATATTTGCTGCATCTAAAACTGTCCACTTCTGCATTAACCATATACATTATATATAATGATGTCTATTTAATTTCATACATATCTTAGAATAATGTTTATTGATTTAATACTGACGCATATTTGCATACATAACATCAGATGATGGTATTACATGTAATACCACCTCCAGCTCACAGATGCAATGGAGAATTATCATAGTTACATATAGTGCTACTACCTAGTCACATATATAACACAGAATAATGTTTCTTACATATAACAATGCCAGCCAGTCAGATAAATAACATAACATAATATGTGTTACCTCTACTACTGCTACCCATTGACAAACAAAACAGGACAACATTTGTTGCATGCAGTATTGATACCCAGTCATTAGGATAATGTTTGTTAAATGTAATGCTCTCTACCCTTCCACTAAGTCACATGCATGATATGCTTGTTATATGAAATGCTGCTACCCCGTCACATAACTACCACAAAATGTTTGTTATATTTAATGCTGACATTAAAACTGTATAACATATAGGAAACACTTGATATCCTTAAAGGGTACTTTATGTATATCACATGTTGCCTCTGATTCAAGAGGTTTAAGGTATCATACAGTGGAAATTCTGGCTTTGCTAGATTTTTCTTTTTGTGTTTTTAACCAACTGGTTTTCCTATGTGACCTTTTTAAACATTGTTTTAGTTTGTTAACTGGGATATTTTATAGACACCCTTAGGTTTATGGATATCAGTTGGGTATGACAACCCTGTGTTTCCAAAAGTCAAGCATTTTTCTTATGCTGTGCTGATGATGTCATAAGAAGGCAGAAACATGCATGTCCACAGCTAGAGGGGTTTGGCTTTATTGGCCTGAAGTTGTCCAAAAAAAGACAAAAGTAAAAGAAAAAAGTCATGGACATTCAGAATTCCCATTTAGCTGAAACACCTGATATCCTTAAAGGGTAATTTACATATATCCCATGTTGCCTCTGATTCAAGAGGTTTAAGGTATCGCACAGTGGAAATTCTGGCTTTGCTAGATTTTTCTTTTTGTGTTTTTAACTATATAACATAGAATGTTTACTGTATGTAATACTGCTACTGAGATATTTGCATTATATAGCATAACATACATGTACTACTGCAAAGCAGAGATACAAATAAAATAGAATAATGTTTCCTACATGTAATACTGCCATCTAGTTGCATAAATATGATGCATAGTCATGTTTGTAGAAGTGATATAGCCCACCAAACCACTCACTTGCCGACATAATGTAGATTAATGTTGGATACATGTAAACTGCCATACAGTCCCATGCATAATAAAAATAAAGTTTATTATATGTAATATTGCCATGCAGTCACATAGAAAGCAATTGTTCCATGTAATATTGATATCTAGTCACACATATGTAATAGAATATATTTTATTAGAAGAAATATTGCCACCCAGTTGCATATTCAACACAGAATAATGTTTCTTACATGAAATCCTAAAAAGAAGAGAAGAGTATACCTGAACCATTTTATAAAGAAGTAAATAGTGTGGGAAGAAATAGCCAGGAAATTGTTATGGCTAGGCTTGTATAGGCCAGAGGGCCAATAGCCTAGTACCAACCTATGAACATTATCTTTACACAATGGGATTAATTTCCCTGAATCAGAAGCAAACTGACTTCAGTCATCACCTGAATGACACCTCCACATGCTTATGCACCAGGAGAAGCAGAGCTCTAGAGAGAAACTGTCTGTAAAACATGATGATGAGCACATCCTAGGATGCTGCCATTTAACAGAACCATTGCACTGCAATCTTGCCTTATAATGTGATTTTGTGACTCAAGCCTTGAGTTCGAAAAATAAATGGGCATATGTATTTTTGATTTTGGACTGTGGAAACTAAGTGAAGGTTCTACTGCTGGAAATGGCTGTGGCTGTTATGGGGATGACACAGCAAAGTATCACTCAGTGTTTTGGTGACAGTTATCACAAGAAAAATGTCAGGCCATCAGTATGACACCTTGTAGACTGACCCAGAAGTGGACTCCACAGCAGTGATGTATAGAGCAGACTGGTGGAGGCACCTTTACTGCCAATTTAAATGTGTGGGATCTAACCACATTCTGTTGTTGTTGTTGTTGTTGTTGTGTCTTTCGGCTTTTCCCGGTTAGGGGTCGCCACAGTGGAACTCCGGTCCGCTAATGATTGGCAGTAGATTTTTACATGCCGAGTTGCCGGTCCTGACGCACAACCTTCAATGAAGGTACACCCATTCACGCATGTCTCCACACAGAAGACGCTCTAGCTGAGAATCGAACAGGACATCTTACTGTGAGGCGACAATGCTACCGCAGCACCACCACTGCAGTTATCTAACCACATTCTGTAAAGGAAGAAAATAATTACAAAATGGCTGATACCTGCGTGGGAATAGCTCAACTTGTGCTAAAGAGCTATAGTGCGTTAGACTGTAACTTATTACAGTGCACACCTCTGTATCCTGGGATTGGACTTTGGAGACACTCTCTAGCCATAGCTACTCTTCCCTGTATGTTGCAGAGCCTGTTTTTCTAAATCTCTAATAGGTAGGGTTTACTGAAGGTATGTAGGGCTGACCAAGTGGCCATTGCTCAAATATCCTGTACTGTGCCATTGATCAGGAAAGCTGCGGAGACTGCCAAAGCTCTGTCAGACTGTGCCTTGTAAGCCAATCAAACAAATTTGCCTTGCTTCAGAAAGCAGAAATTGACTCACTCAACTTTCTTGCCAGAGTGACTTTGATCACCTGAAACCTTCATCTTTGAGAGTCTAGCAGAAAAGCAACTGTTCACTCTGTCTGAATGATTACAGCCTGTTTAATTAAAACCATGTGCAGTCATGCAATGCAAAAGGCAGAGAAGAGGAAGAAGTCTGCAAATTTAATGGCCTGGTTGACAAATGTGGCTTCTTTTGGAATGAATGGGGGGTTGCTGCAGAAGATCACCCTCTCTTTGTAGAAGGCCAGATGAGGGTTAGAATGGTAAGAATTATGTTGGTAATTCTCACTGCCATTATAAAAGAAAGGACCCCAGGACAATTATTTATGGTCTGCCTTCACTACTGGCTCAAGGAGTGGTTTACCATCTGACAGAGACCTAAGACAAAAGGCATCCTTGAGGAAATCTTTACTAATTATTAGAGCTGTGGCCCAGAGACTCACACAGAAAGCTGAAATTACTCTTAAATGCATTTTTATTGATAAGTAACGGAGGCCTTTTACAAAAAGTTCTGATGTGTTATTTTGATATTTCCTCTATAAAGGTATAGATTTGGTTTAGACCATATTCATTTCCCAAGTAACAGAATATTTTCATTTGTTCTTGTGTGTTTTCCTGGCAGAAGACTTTTGCTAGGAAGTTGCTAGTGCTGGCACTTTTTTAGTACAATAGATTGTTGGCAGAATTCAGAATAGGAAAATATATGCTTTCAGTCTTAAGACATTGATGTCTGAGTGATGTTTCCCTGATAGAAGAATCAGTAATTTGTTGATCGGGGCAGTTGACAGAATGCTGTCTAGTGTATTGGACATTAAGACTGGGAACCACACTTGTAGTAGCTAAAAGAGTACTATGAGGATTATTTTGATCTACTTTGCTTCTAAATGTTTTTTGTTTGTGTATGATTTGGACATTATTTGCTGGTTGATTCAGATACAAGGTGTGGGAGAAAGACAGGTTTATCACAATCTAGACTCGTTGCTGGAAGACTGCTGTCTTTTGGCATAGTCATCATTAATGAGGAAGCATAAGTCATCTGGTAAGCCCGTCAACCTGAGTGTCAGGTTCTCTTGGAATATTAACTGCTATTATGAAGAAGTTGTTGAATGCTCTCCACTCCCAAGGCTTCCTCATCTTTCTGTAGAGAGGATAGGCATGCATACCCTCTCTTTTGTTGATTTATTAGATGACCTCAGTGCTATGCACGTGCATAGCCACAATATCTTGAAGAACCCAGAGAAAGACGCACTCCAGTCTGAGGTGAGCATCCATGAGTTTTAAAACATTGATGTGAATTTTTGACAGTTATGGTGATTGTGATCCTTGCTCAGTAGGGCACTTTTGCTTTTGATACTATAGGGAAAACACCTCAGTGGCAGTGAAGGAGATGGTCTATGAAAATTGTAAGTGATTGCCTTCTCTCAGGATCGGTATATGTAGCCATTACTGGAGGTGTTCCCAGGATGGATCTGAAACTCAGATGTGATGGAATGTGATTAGTAATGCTGTTTCCATTAGTGTCAAATATAATGAACATCATATGCTATTTGCCTGTTTCTTTTTCTCTCTAGCATTTAATTGTGAGTTTGCATCTAAGGCATATGGTTCAAAATTCTTTAACTCTAAATAGAGGAAAGCTCAGTGCCGTATGCAAACATTTCAAAGAAATAACTGAGCATGTTAGATATTATTGCGGTGCATAGTGTGAAAAGTCATGTTAGACAAAAGAAAGATAAACTGTCACTGGTTGTACATAATAGACTTTGCTGGAGACATTAACAATTGTTTGTTAGCAATTCTGTTGAGGGATATACAACAAAGAGATAATCATTGCATACATTTTCAGTACAAGTTACATGTTATTCAGTTTAACACTGGATTTAAAGACTTGTCACAAAATGCTCTAACTGCATTGGAATCCTAATAGTCTATCTGATATTTTATGAAGAATGTTACTTCAGTTTATCATTAGTAATAAGTTTAAGAGTATCAAAAAGTTTCAAACGGCTAAACAGTTGAAATGCAAAGCAGATGCTCTTTATCCTTTAATTACACTATAAAACATTTAAAGAGAGAACCTGCTGTTACACTGATTAAGGATTAAATTAACTGAGTAAATATCTTCTTCTAGAGGTTACATTTTATTTCTATTTTAATTCATGGGTATAAGTACAGATGTTTATTGTCAAACCAGTGCCAAAAATTTATTTTTTGTTTTATTGTGTCTATGTTTGTGAATTTTATTAGTGCCTTAATAATGCTATTTGTATGAAGGAGAGAACAGAGGCACTATTCAGCTTAAGTTTAGGTTCAGTAACTATCTATAACAATACAATTGAAGTTACTACATAAAATGCTCTCTGTGTTGCAGCTTGCTGCTGAATTAAATTTATCACTTTTAAGTATTGGAGTAAATAAAAAAATGATGCACATGTAATCTGAAATATTGAACAAAGTCAAAAAAGTATATTTTTAGAGAATGCAATGAATGTACTTATAAAGGCAGCCTGATATATCACAGTTGGCTATAATGCTGCAAAAGGTTAAAAAAAAAAAGCAACATTTGTAAATGAAAACAGATTTTCATTTGGCTTGTTGAGTTGAAAAATGAAAATAAAAAAAAGTCTTCCATGGAAGATCTGAAGGGCTGAAAAAATACATAAACTTAAAAAACTGATGTGAGAAACAAGTCTGCAATAAATACAATTAAAGATGAGTTAGAAAAAAATTGTGCTAGCAGTGAAAATAAACCTCGAGACTGTGAAGACTACACAAATACTCATTGATTCATAGGTATGTACTAAGCTAATGATCACTGAGGCTTTTTTAATCTTAACCATGTATCCCAAAAAAGAAAGATATGCCTCAAGGGAAATGAACCTATGACTGTCCCACCAAATGTTTAAAGAATGCAAACATGAGTACTGAACTCACGTCCAAACAGTAGTCACATTACAGCTTATATTCTTTACTTGTTAAGCTAACTTTGCTGCTTAAGGGCACACTTAGTAAGTTATGTAAGTTTCAATAAATAATTATAAAGAGGTAGTCTGGTAGCCTAAGCTAGGTGTGGTGGTGCATTGTTAAAACTTCTGACTTGGTTCTGGATGAAGCAGACAACACGGTGGATTATGCAAACTATGTGGTTTGTAAGCTTTGTGGAGGCTGTGGTCTGGCCTTTGTTTTCTGGTTCTAGCTGGTAGCTTCACTACCAGAAGGAACATTTCTGTCAGATCCCATTTTTAGTAAAAAGCTATTTGGGTAAGATGGTTCAGTGCCCTCAGGAATATGCTAGAGTATGAGGACACATGCATCCCAAACTTGTCCCTTGTCCTAGACACCTTAATGGACAGCAAGATATTGAGTGACTGAATTCTTCCTTAAGGTTGGTATGAGGACAACTGGATATGCACTTAAACTACCTAATACCTATTCAGGTAAAACAATCTGCACTTGTAAGTGTACCAGACCTATATTGTCATGGTTGTCCCAGATAACCATTATGTCATGCTTTAAGATATTCATCAAAGGTGGTATCATTCAGGAATATTAATGTTATGCCAGTGGGAAGGTATGGAGTCTATGAGTCAGCCTCCATTTTTCTCCATAAATAAAGAAGTTCTTCAAATTGGGCATCATTGCAGGTGGTTGCAGAGAATTAGTAACCTCTTCATTGCCCATATCTGGATCAGATACTCCTTGGGGAGTCTATAGTCATGGTCATTTGAAGATACCTTTGGTCTTGTTGAGGAGAACTTCAGGGATATGGATGTAGAAAGAGTTTGTTTGGCAGCTTCCTCTCAGAGAGAAGGTTGCAGCAGACTTTTATAGAAGCTTGTGGTATGGTCCTTGTAGACTTTATATGCTCACAAGTCATGGTAGTCATTGGCTAGATATTGTCTAGTACTGTCGCCAATTGATGCTGGTCTCTAGATGCTTGCAATGAGTATAACAGCTGCACTGATATTGGATCTGTCACTGTCAGTGCTAGGTGAACTGCATGCAGGTAAAGTAGTCCACTGGCAAAACAATCACATGACCTGACCCAACATGGTTATGACTATTGTCAATGACATTATGTTAAAAAGGTAGATTCCAGATAGACTCTATGAGTATGGTGCCAGTTAGTGAATCAGTGCAGCTAATGCAAAGGACTGAACTTTGACCTGTTAATGAGTTTTTTTCCCAGTGCCTTACTTACTGCGTGACCTTGAGAAATCACTTTGCTAGACAGTGCATTGGGGCACATGAAATTTAGGCTAGGCTCCTTAATGGTCTCCTATACTGCAGGTCAATAAACTAACTATAAAGTATAACTATGAACATAGTGTCAGGTTGACCAAATCCATGTATAGATTGAGTGGTGTATTGGCTCTAGCGCAATTAGTGGATTCCAGCAGATTAAATCTCAATGCTGATGATGTCAGTTATAGCAATGAGAGTTTTACAGTGGAATTAGTAAATATGGAAAGGCTTCGCTAGGGACGGCTTGCACCTGTCAACCGTGGGCTTTCAGATATTGGCAAAGGCTCTTGCTACCCCCGTAGTGCCTTTTTTAAGCAAGGCTCAAAAGACAAACCCACCTCCATAGGTATCACAAGGGATAAGAAACTAAGAGTAATGCTATTCAACGCCAGAAGTCTAAACCTCAAGATGCATGCACTCGAAACTCTCCTTAGCATGGAGAACACCGATATCTGTGCAGTAACAGAAACCTGGTTCAAGGCTCCCGAGAGCACCCCAACACTACCAGGTTATACCTCATACCATGCTTTTCGGCCCCAAAACTTGGACCGAACCACAAAAGGAAGGGAAGTATCAATATTCGTCAAAGATACCCACACCTCCAGGTTGGTGGCACAGCACGAAGCATCAGAGACTATCCATGTGCAACTAACAGTGGGTAAAACTGCCCTCCAGTTTATAGCCTGCTACAGACCACCCTCCCAAACCCAGGAACCCAACTCGGCCTTCCTGAGAACACTGGAAAATATGAAGGTCTCTCCAAACACCATTATATTGGGTGACTTCAACTACCCAAACATAGACTGGGAGCATTACTCTAGCTCCAACACCCTAGCCCAAAGGTTCCTAGAATTTATAAACTCAAATGCTATGGAACAACTTGTTACCACTCCCACAAGAGGGGAAAACATACTGGACCTGATCATCACCAACATGGGGACTCTATGCTCCAGACCAGAAGTGTATCCCTCACTGGTAAGATCAGACCATAAACTAATCTCACTGGATATTCACATCCTGACCCCACCTCCTGCCCAGAAAACCACAGTGAAAAACTTCTCTAAAGCAAATTTCACACTCCTCAAAACCGAGGTGGAATCCTTCAAAGCTCCTGGGTCTGTGGAAAATACGGCCCAGACCGCAGAATCCTTTATAAATGCATTCTATGAACACCTTCAGGCATGCATGGATCATGCGATCCCAAAAAAAACCAAGACCCAATCCTCCAAAGGCAGACGTCCTTTCTGGTGGACCCCAGCCATAAACAAACTATACAATAGAAGGAGGAAGCTACTAAATGATAGAGCAAAATCCCAAAAAGGGAAGGCATCTCTGATCAGTATTAGCAAAAAACTATGGGCACTCATAAAATTGTCTAAGGCCAGCTTCGAGAGAAAAATTGCACAGGACACTAAGGATAATCATAAGGCTCTCTTTAGTTATGTTAGGAACCTGGGTGGGAATTCCCAGATATGCTCAGAATTAGTCCAAAATGACAAAAAATACACCGAACCCACAGACATTGCCAACATCCTAGCTGACAGGTTCAGCGCAAACTTCTCCCCCCCCCCTCCCCACCAAAAGGGCAAATATCTATCCCAACAGAGGGCTGCCCCGCTGACATCTCAGATGCTCAGGTAAGAGCCGCCCTCTCCAAAGCAAAAAACACAGCATCAATGGGACCGGATGGTGTCCCGGGCCGCGTCCTACATGAACTCCAAGAAGAGCTAAACCCAAACATAAAACTACTGTTCAATCTCAGCCTTACTACAGGATATGTACCCAAAGAGTGGCGTACAGCAACAGTGGTCCCTCTCAACAAAGGTGGTGCCTCAACGGATCCTGGAAACTATCACCCCATAAGCCTGACTAGCTTGGTCTGCAAAGCTATGGAAAGGATCATCATGGACCTCATAAATAAAGATATTGGGGACCTACAGACACTGGATCCTACCCAGTTCGGCTTTGTTAAGGGCAGATCCTGCCTCTTAAACCTGGTTGATTTCTTTGAAACAGTCACCAAGGCCATTGATGAGGGGAAGGTGGTCCACACAGCCTACCAGGACCTCGCAAAAGCCTTCGATACAATACCCCACTCGGGCATTATAGATAAGCTCACCAGCTTAAATATAAACCCCTATGTCACTAGATGGGTTGCAAACTGGCTCAAGGACAGAACCCATATGGTTAGAATTGCTGGAGCTATGTCAGACTCCAAACCAGTTACAAGTGGCATCCCACAAGGCTCAGTCCTGGGACCTCTCTTGTTCGGTATATATTTCTCGGAGGTACAGGCCAACACGGAAGGACTGTGGCTGACCAAGTTCGCAGATGACTGCAAACTGGGCACCATAATTGACTCTCCAGCTGACACAAGCATCCTCCAAAAGGGCCTCATACAAACAGACAATTGGTGCCAGAGCCATGGCCTCAAGCTAAACACCAAAAAGTGTATAGTCATCCCCTTTGGCAAAAACAAAGTGCCCACAAATGACCACATTGGTGGTAACCCATTAAGTACAGAAGAAGTAATTAGGGACCTGGGGACCCAAGTTGATAGCAGTCTCTCATTTGACAACCACGTGGCCAAAGTGGTTAGAAAAACATTTTATATAGCCCACCTAATCATGAAGGGATTCACATCTAGATCAGGGGATGTCATCGTGCCTCTTTACTCATCCCTCATCAGGCCCATAATTGAGTACAATGCCCCTTTTGGGATGTACCTTACCAGACACCTGCTGCAACTGGAAAGACCCCAAAAGTACCTCACCAAGAGGATCAAAGGGCTCAAACAGATGCCATATGCTGCCCGGTTAAAGAAACTCCAGCTCTACTCAGTGGCATACCGCCTGTTCAGGGGCGATCTGTGCCTGACGTATAAAGCCATGTCCAACCCGGAATTAATGGACATGCTGCACCTCAGAAAATCCAAATCCCATCGAGCTCACTGGCTCGAGACTTGAACCTCAGCACTGAAATAAATAGGACATGCTTTAGGGACAGATTCATAACCCAGAGGCTCCCTTCACTCTGGAATAAAATCCCAGTCCAGGTTAGGCAGAGTCCCAGATTGACTCTCTTCAAGAGGAATCTTGATGAGTGAATGGGAGATCATAGGTTTAACCCGGGTATCACTTCTGTGTCACTGTTAGACAGAGGCACAGTATACTAACCTCGAAAAAGGGCATAGCAAAATTAATTTAAAATGGGTGGCGAAAGCCAAACACATTCTGGCTAGGCTTATAAATGCCCTAGGGCAGATAGCCTAGTATGAACCTATGAACCTATGAACCTATAATAAAATGTAGAGGCTAGCAAGGGTGAAAAACAAGGACTCAGGACTTAGACAAGCTCTTTTGGTACCCCTCATTTGCAGGTAAAAGGAAAACAAGCCACCTACATTTTAGTCTTCAGACTCATGTAACTTGCACTCATTTCTTACAGACAAATTACATAGATAGGAAGGTCTGGCTAATATAATCTTCTGTAATATTCTGTAATCAAACATGTTTGAGGTGGCCTTGCCAATGATTCAATAAGGAAGACAATTACTGATTTGTCCTTAGAATATGTAGCACTGGCATGAGCCTGCACGCCCATCTGTAAAGTTGCCTGCACTGATGTATCTTTGAGGAATGGGGCATGCTTCCAGACTCCAGAGGACCTACTTTAATAAATGACTGGTCTTGGTGATGGCATTGGTCCATTGCCAAGGAGCTAGCATTTGAAACAAATGGACGTGTAGGCCTGAATCTTTTCTCTATGAAAGTCTGTTATACTGAAAAAAAAAAAGACTCCTGAAGTCATATGTTGACTACCTCTGATAATTTATTGTTATATGAGAAAATTCTAGTCTTAAACTATTTCTTGGTTTCTGGTTGTAGATGTTATCTATTTATTTATTTTATTCATTTCTTTTATTTTACAATTGTTTACCTTGAAAGTCTGACTGGACACATGTCCTTTTTCACTGAAGGCCTGGGGAAAAGTTCCACTTAACAAAACTAATATAGCAACATATAGAGATAGATGCATAAATAAAACATTCACAAGTCGATGTAAAGATGATAGGTACTTATGTTAAGCTAACATTGAGAATATACACAAATACATTTGTTTTATGCTTGCATTGGATATGTACAGACAGATACATTGCAGTTTACATATGAATATGACTGCATTTAAGTATCATTTAAATGTCTTATATATTGATTTATTTCTCAGATATTGAAATACTGCCAACTTTCCACAGAATAAAAAAAGGAGGTAGGTATACTCTGGATATGAAATAGGCCGCTTTAGATTTTTAGAACAAACTTCATTAATGGTATGGCTATCAAGCGTCTTCCAAGCAATGAAGTTTATAACCATCCATTTTATTAAATACATCTGACATTTCACAAAGCCAACTTCACCACTGATTCTTGCACCTTGACTATTTTTCAAGGTTTTTTTTCTGAATTTGAGCAGCTTGAAAAAAAGACTTTATGAGGATGGTAAAAATCTTGTTGAGTACCTTTACTCAATAGAATGAAATCCACTGGAAAAAAAGAACTTGCTGATTACATATCTCCCTACAAGCAGACACACATGGATCTCCTTGTCTGTAACAGTATGACAGCTGATACCTAGCACAATATTGTTGTCAAGCCTAGAACAGAGGGAACAGAAGATGAATAGGACAAATAGTTTTTGTAAGTCAGGATGTCTGAGAACTGTTCAGTTATACAGAATATTCTTCACCTGAACAAAACAGGTCTCACATTATTAAATTAATCTTATTTCGTTTCTCACTGGTGATTTAGCAGTTCAGGTGTAGGTATGATTAAAGGAAAAAAAACTAGAGTCTTGAGCACAGTTAAAACTTTATGATACATTTAATTTAGATACTTTACCAACTGACTATGTGCTGGACTGATTTTTTTCTGGTAGGGGTGTTCACAGCAAGGTGTGGAAGGACCCTTCATATGGGAAAGTGGTACTTCTGCTTGTTTAAAGGGACAGTTGTCTATAAGAATGTCTGAAAATATATTTATGCTCTGCTGTGCTGTTACAAATGAAAATCCCATTGTTTAAAAAGTCTAAAGCAAATTATCAATTCTGTCCAAATAAAATATTTGTTAAATACTGGAACCTGATTAGTATAGTATGTAGGGCTGTAGGGCAAGTGTCATTGTAATGAACTGAAGCAATCTCCATTTGCATTTCAGTTTCATTTCTCTGATAACACATTTTAGCTTTATTGTGGAATATTCTTTGTCATCACAATGCACGCATTTTCTCTGTAGACCACTGACAGTCATCCTTTTTTAAACAAGTAAATGCATATAATCAAGTTTTCATTTTGCAATGTATCTAAGGATGAAGCAAACTCGAAAAAAATACAAGAAAATGAGTCTCCCTCCTTGTTTGTTGCTAGTGTGTTGATCAGAGTTCAGAACATCAAACGTGAAAAATTGCTGGTATCCTATCATGGAGACTGCATTTGGTGAAAAGCAATAAGGAGAGTATTATAGTGACTTCACTTCCTCCTCCTTGTGCAATATTGTAGTGTATAATTAAATATAATTAAAGATATTCATGAGTGTGTGTGCGTGTGTGTGTGTGTGTACAGTGTATATATATATATATATATATATATATATATATATATCTATCTATATATATATATCTATATATATCTATATGGATCTAGGATGTTTGCTTGAGTGAGCAAGCGACCGAAACCCAAGCGGCCGGGCATACTTACGTGAAAGTGCTTTTTACCAAACAAGCACCTTCACGTAAGTATGCCTGTTGCCGAGGCTGTACTACAGTGCAGGTAAGGGAAATTTTCCTTTTCCCACTGTAGTGCAGTCTCGGAGGGAGAATATTAAAGTAGGGGTGCAGGGGGGCAAAGTCTCCCTGTTAAACTGTAAATGTAGTGTTTTTTTTTTTTTTTTTTTGTAACATGCTTTAATGAAAGCGCTTTTTCGATAAAAGCGCTTTCATTAAAGTGTGTTCAGTTATTATGGATTCGGACATTTGCTCATTCGAGCAAACGTCCTAGATCCATATATATATATATATATATATATATATATATATATATATATATATGCTTGAATTGGGTTAGGGAGGAACTCTGCTTCACATGGATGGGGAGCCTGTACCAGCGAAGATGTACTCTTTGGGATATATACCTGTCTCACCAGCAGTCCTATTTATGTCACCGTCAAGGTTTAAGTCTTTAGAACTGGTAATCCTAATGCTGTTTGTTTTGGGGATATGCAGGAAGTCCATCAGAGAGGGGTCCGAAAAAGCCTTGTATACAAAACATAGATCTTGCATCAACAACCTGTTGGAGACAGAATACAGGGATGTGGCTTTGAGGTGGTTTGCATAGGACATATTATTTATACCCTATTATTTTAGTGAGGAACCTCTGCAGATGTTCCAGGTATTGGATATGTCTGGTTAAGTACATGACAAAGGGGTCACTGTACTCAATGATAGGTCTGATGAGTGCCAAAAGCAGTGGAATAATGACTTCCTTGGACCCAGGTGCCATACCTTTGTTTGTAAATTGTGCAAAACAGAGTGATTTCCTCACTACCGTAAGCACATGATGGCCAAATGCTAGATTATTGTCTACATGCATTCCCATGTTCTTGACTAATAGGTTGACTCTCATAGGCGTGCTTTCCGTATCATAGTTACCATGTCTGATTGACTTCTCAAATGATAACCTTATGCATTTCTTGGCATTTAGCTTTTCATCCATGGCTCTAATACCAGTTATCTTTCTGTGTCCGTCCATCTTGGAGAACACTAGTATCAGCTGGGGATTCAATAACTGCTCCTAATTTTCTGTTGTCTGCAGAGGCCCTTGGCATTTGTTTTGACTTCAGAGAAGCAGACACCAAAAAAGAACAGACCCAGGACCAATGCCTGGGGGACACCACTGGTGACTGGCCTCTTTATATATATAGAAAGATTGTATATCAAATCGCAGAGCATAATTGTAAGATTCAGTGCAAATAGGGTAAGATCAAAAGATCCAATTGTATATATATATATATATATATATATATATATATATATATATATATATAAACCATTCATATAATATTTAAACTCCTATATACTTGTGAAATATCTGTACTTTTTATGCAACATTAAAGGCAGAGAAAAATTTCCTATATGTATTCTGCTATTCATATTATGGGATGGTAAGTTACCTAACCATTATCATGGTAGCAGTTACAGGTAGATTGTGTAATAAGGTACTCTTTAAGTGCATCTCTGGAACTTTTAATGGCTTCTAGATTTTTTATGCCAGTAGGCAAGTATTTCTAGATAACATGTTCCAGTCTCGAGAAAAATCGGTCATCTACAGCATTGTAAATAAATAAATAAATACATTCAGAAGCCAGGACCCCTCTCTACCCCCCCATACCTACCACACTGCTAAGACGCCAAGACTCCAAGACCAAATAACAGTGGGGGTAAGGGCAAATTCCCATATTCTGCTGCAAAGGTATCTTGCACAGAAAGCAGACAATAGGCTGAAAAGATGTTGATATCTCATTTTGGGTGTGCTGCTGTTTTAACTAGCAACCTACCAAGGTTTTTGATGCTTTAAATGTTTTGGGTATGAATAATTACATGCTGATTAAATGAGTCATGGGCCTGGATTCAACAATGCAACTGCCAGTGTTAAGCCCTTTTTACTGTTGGCAGTAGCCATTTCTAGTTCTTAGTTAACCTTACCACAGTGCTTCTTCAAAGAGGTGCAGCACTGTGGTACACTTTTCTCCATGGTCCTTTGCCATTGTAAATAAGGCATTACCTTGAGTGGTATACAATAATTAACTATGTGGTCTCCTCCCAAATATCCTTCAGTAAGTTCTTCAAACAACTGAGAGATTCTAATCTGTCTCTGAATCACTGCTTTCCATGCTCATGTTAACAAGCCCTTTTTGCTTTACCTCTCGTGCGTAGCCTGTTTATGAATTCTGGTCATAGCTTTTCATAATGGGTCCAGAAATGTGACTATGTAAAAGCTATGGATGTAACCTCAGTGACTGATCAAATATCGTGATAAAAATGATGTTTTTATGACTTATGTCCCTAGTGATAGCTTTGAGTCCTTTCAACTACTGGGCCATACATTCATGTTCAACATATTGTA